>NC_059163.1:110056776-110396974 GCF_019923935.1 Bubalus bubalis | reverse complement strand
GATACACTGGTTATAATCATATGAACTAAGATATCAAAACACTGATAGGATTCTCAATACAAATAGCCATCTATTTTCTTCTTTTTTAAAGGGATAATATTGTTATATTGGTGTATATATGATTTATAATATTATGTTAGTTTCTGGTGTATAGCAAAGAGATTTTGTTCTACATATATATTTTTCAAATTCTTTTCCCATATAAGACTATTGAGTAGAGTTCCCTGTACTATACTTTCTAAAATTATGGGGAAAATGATGTCCTGAATAAAAGGCATAGATAATTTAAATCATCATTTAAAGTGCTAATTGGAATTTATTTCTTTAATAGAACTGGGTAGCAAAGAGGATTTAAACCTCATTCTTTCAGCCACCAAACAATCATAATAACACCAGATTGTAGAAGACAAGGGGAGGAAATAAAAGATAAGTGTTTACCTGATAGGATCCTAATATTGAGGGTTTTTTTAATATAAAAGAAAATTGATATTTCTTGTGTACGAGAACAAAATAAGATATTTAAGTAACTCATCAATCTGCAAGTATGAAAGGTGTGAACCAGAAATAAATGCTTCTCCAGCCCAGTCTGGTTCTTTGCCCCAGAATAGTTGCCAACTTCCCCCATGCCCTCAGGTGTGTCTTTTAGTTCTAAACTATCTGCCTTGATCCTTTTAGACAGTCCAGATTTGCTGGGATCTATTTGAACAATTCCCATGTGCTTTTGTGCTTTTCCCCATCATGTAATTGGGATTCTGCATTGTTCTAGGAGCTATTCCTATCAATTCACGATAGGTGCTTTCAATGTCATGACAGTTTCTGGGATGAAGTGATGAATGAGACAGATGTCACAGTCTTTGGTGGTGGTGGTTTAGTCGCTAAGTTGTGTCTAACTCTTGTGACCCCTTGCACAGTAGCCCGCCAGGCTCCTCAGTCCGTGGGATTCTCCAGGCAAGAATACTGGAGTGGGTTGCCATTTCCTTCTTCAGGGGATCTTCCCAACCCAGGAATCAAACCCAGGTCTCCTGCATTGCAGGCAGATTCTTTACCAACTGAGCTATGAGGGAAGACACAATTACAGAAAACTAACCAAACTGAAAGTGCTGCACTCAATATGCCAGCAAATTTGGAAAACTCAGCAGTGGCCACAGGACTGGAAAAGGTCAGTTTTCATTCCAAGCCCAAAGAAAGGCAATGCCAAAGAATGCTCAAACTACCACACAAGTGCACTCATCTCACACGCTAATAAAGTAATGCTCAAAATTCTCCAAGCCAGGCTTCAGCAATATGTGAATCGTGAACTTCCTGATGTTCAAGCTGGTTTTAGAAAAGGCAGAGGAACCAGAGATCAAATTGCCAACATCTGCTGGATCATGGAAAAAGCAAGAGAGTTCCAGAAAAACATCTGTTTCTGCTTTATTGACTATGCCAAAGCCTTTGACTGTGTGGATCACAATCAACTGTGGAAAATTCTGAAAGAGATGGGAATACCAGAGCACCGGACCTGCCTCTTGAGAAATTTGTATGCAGGTCAGGAAGCAACAGTTAGAACTGGACATGGAACAACAGACTGGTTCCAAATAGGAAAAGGAGTACATCAAGGCTGTATATTGTCACCCTGCTTATTTAACTTATATGCAGAGTACATCATGAGAAGCGCTGGACTGGAAGAAACACAAGCTGGAATCAAGATTGCCAGGAGAAATATCAATAACCTCAGATATGCAGATGACACCACCCTTATGGCAGAAAGAGAAGAGGAACTCAAAAGCCTCTTGATGAAAGTGAAACTGGAGAGTGAAAAAGTTGGCTTAAAGCTCAACATTCAGAAAACGAAGATCATGGCATCCAGTCCCACCACTTCATGGGAAATAGATGGGGAAACAGTGGAAACAGTGTCAGACTTTATTTTTCTGGGCTCCAAAATCACTGCAGATGGTGACTGCAGCCATGAAATTAAAAGACGCTTACTCCTTGGAAGGAAAGTTATGACCAACCTAGATAGCATATTCAAAAGCAGAGACATTACTTTGCCAACAAAGGTTCATCTAGTCAAGGCTATGGTTTTTCCAGTGGTCATGTATGGATGTGAGAATTTGACTGTGAAGAAAGCTGAGTGCGGAAGAATTGATGCTTTTGAACTGTGGTGTTGGAAAAGACTCTTGAGAGTCTCTTGGACTGCAAGAAGATCCAACCAGTCCATTCTGAAGGAGATCAGCCCTAGGATTTCTTTGGAAGTAATGATGCTAAAGCTGAAACTCCAGTACTTTGGCCACCTCATGCGAAGAGTTGACTCATTGGAAAAGACTCTGATGCTGGGAGGGATTGGGGGCAGGAGAGGAAGGGAAGGACAGAGGATGAGATGGCTGGATGGCATCACTGACTCGATGGACATGAGTCTGAGATGGACTTCAACTCTGTCCGGGAGTTGGTGATGGACAGGGAGGCCTGGCATGCTGCGATTCATGGGGTCGCAAAGAGTTGGACACGACTGAGCGACTGATCTGATCTGAACCAAACTGATCACATGGACCATGGCCTTGTCTGACTCAATGAGCCATGCTGTGTAGGGCCACCTAAGATGGACGGGTCATGGTGGAGAGTTCTGACAAAATGTGGTCTGCTGGAGAAGGGAATGACAAATCACTTCAGTGTTCTTGCCTTGAGAATCTCATGAACACTAAGTATGAAAAGGCAAAAAGATATGACAATGAAAGATGAACTCCCCAGGTTGGTAGGTCACAGCCTTTAAAGGGATGAAAATCAAACATTAACAATAATGTTGAATGGTCATTGCACCCAGTTATGTGCCCATTATAGAGGTGGCAGAGAGGGAAGAGAGATTGTGCCTGTATTACGGGTACTGGAAAGGCATCATAGAGTAGGAGACTTCCAGGCTGTGTTTTCAAAGACTAATTCAAATTTTCAGATTCAGCAGAAGGCAATATGGGGAGATTGGAAGTAGGTATTCCAGGTGGAAGGACAAAAAAAGACATGAAAAAGTTAAAATTGGCACACTTCTTATAACTAGACCTCTGTATTAGTTCCTTTTCCCAAGTCCCTATTCTTAAAACTTGCTGAAGTCCCATTCTCCTCCTAAAGAATTGACTTCTGCCTCTGAATATCAGTCCTTCCTGATAGTGGCATTTAGAGTTCTCTGCTGCTGCCTTTCAGTCCTAGATCCTGATCTGAACGTCACTTGCCCCAGATTTCTGCATCTGCTTTCTAACTTGGATACTGATTTGCCTGAACTGAGATACTTTGTTTGTAAGTATTGAATACCAAGCCATGCCTGCTTTGTAGATCAAGCTCTCTCCAAAGTAGAAAGTTTAATTAAGGATTCAGGTGCAAGTGATTTATAAAAGAAGGCTCCCTGGAGAATCAAGTCGGGGAAGTGGGGAGTAGAGGGCGGGGGGAGAAGAAAAAGCCATGCAGTCGTGTGATTTCAAGTGTAGCTCAACCTGATCCCACAAGGAGCTCTGGAGTATGAATTTCAGAGGCTGTCTTATTTGGAGGCAAAGGAGTAGGGATTTTGTACCCTTCAAGCAATCAGTAATTGTCTATGGGTAGACCTGACACTATGTATGTTTGTGGGGACCTAACCATTAAATTAAAAGACGCTTACTCCTTGGAAGGAAAGTTATGACCAACCTAGATAGCATATTCAAAAGCAGAGACATTACTTTGCCAACAAAGATCCATCTAGTCAAGGCTATGGTTTTTCCTGTGGTCATGTATGGATGTGAGAGTTGGACTGTGAAGAAAGCTGAGCGCCGAAGAATTGATGGTTTTGAACTGTGGTGTTGGAGAAGACTCTTGAGAGTCCCTTGGACTGCAAGGAGATCCAACCAGTCCATTCTAAAGGAGATCAGCCCTGGGTGTTCTTTGGAAGGAATGATGCTAAAGCTGAAACTCCAGTACTTTGGCCACCTCATGCGAAGAGTTAACTCATTGGAAAAGACTCTGATGCTGGGAGGGATTGGGGGCAGGAGGAGAAGGGGATGACGGAGGATGAGATGGCTGAATGGCATCACCGACTTGATGGATGTGAGTTTGAGTGAACTCCGGGAGTTGGTGATGGACAGGGAGGCCTGGCGTGCTGCAATTCATGGGGTCGTGAGGAGTCAGACACAACTGAGCGACTGAACTGAACTGAACCTACCAGTTACTTGCAAGTGAGGTAACTCCAGTAAACAAAGGTGAGCCTCTGAAAGTCATAGGTTCAGCAGTCAGAAGATGGTGAATGCTGGGATAAGGTGGCTCAGTGGTAAAGAATCTGCCTGCCAAGGCAGAAGAAGTGGGTTCAATCCTTGAGTCAGGAAGATCCCCTGGAGGAGGAAATGGCAACCCACTCTAGTATTCCTGCTTGGGAAATCCTACGGCAAAGCCTGGTGGTCTACAGTCCATGGGGTCACAGAGGAGTCAGACACGACTTAGTAATTGAACAGCAGCAAGGGAAGTACTGCAGCCTCAATTGAAGCTTCCCCAAGTGCATGCCTGTGTTGCCTAGTGGGCAAGGATGCTTCGGGTATGTGAATCTCCTCAGATTTTTCCTTCCTCCTGGAATTAGCTAGGGTGTGCTGTGCCGTGAGATGCCTGCATTCCTTGAAAGTTCTAGATCCTTCCAAGACGACAAAACTGAAGATGTTTTTACTGCTTCAGAGGCTAGTAAAATTTCAGATGAGCAGAGAGCTTTTGGTTTATATCAAAATACTATTCCATGTTGAATACAGAATTTGAAACTTTAATATGCACAAAATAAAGGTAAGATTGCTCTTTGGATTTGAAAAGCATAGGCTACTTCCTTATAGGTATCCAAAAGCAGGGTAAAGTATTTCCAGGAAATCTTGTATTCAGATTTATTATGCTTCAAATTCAATCTTTCTGATTAGATGGTTTATTCTTGCTATAGTATGAAAGCAAGTATAATAGAAGGGTATACAGCTCAAATAACTTTTTGCAACTTCAGCCAGAATTTTAAAATATTTTAAAGCATTAGGCTTGTACTACAGAAGCGTGCCGGCAGCGACAGACCGCGCAGAAGCCTGGCTGAGAGGAGTCACCCCTCGCCCAAAGTCAGGGGCGGTGACTGAGAGGAGCTACAGCTGCCGGGAGGAGCTACCCCACATCCACGGAGCTGTGGCTGCAACAGCGCAGGAGGGCCTAGAGGATCTACTCCACGTTCAAGGTCAGGAGGGGCGGCTGTGAGGAGATACCTCTCATCCAAGGTAAGGAGCAGCGGCTGCTCTTTGCTGGAGCAGCCGTGAAGAGATAACCCACATCCAAGGTAAGAGAAACCCAAGTAAGAAGGTAGGTGTTGCGAGAGGGCATCAGAGGGCAGACACAATGAAACCATAATCAAAGAAAACTAGTCAATCTAATCACACGGACCACAGCCTTGTCTAACTCAGTGAAACTAAGCCATGCCTTGTGGGGCCACCCAAGATGGGCAAGTCATGGTGGAGAGGTCTGACAGAATGTGGTCCACTGGAGAAGGGAATGGCAAACCACTTCAATATTCTTGCCTTGAGAACCCCATGAACAGTATGAAAGGCAAAATGATAGGATACAGAAAGGGGAAACTCCCCAGGTCAGTAGATGCCCAATATGCTACTGGAGCTCAGTGGAGAAATAACTCCAGAAAGAATGAAGGGATGGAGCCAAAGCAAAAACAATACCCAGCTGTGGATGTGACTGGTGATAGAAGCAAGGTCCGATGCTGTAAAGAGCAATATGGCATAGGAACCTGGAATGTTAGGTCCATGAATCAAGGCAAATTGGAAGTGGTCAAACAGGAGATGGCAAGAGTGAATGTCAACATTCTAGGAATCAGCGAACTAAAATGGACTGGAATGGGTGAATTTAACTCAGATGACCATTATATCTACTACTGTGGGCAGGAATCCCTTAGAAGAAATGGAGTAGCCATCATGGTCAACAAAAGAGTCTGAAATGCAGTACTTGGATGCAATCTCAAAAGCGACAAAATGATCTCTGTTCGTTTCAAAGGCAAACCATTCAATATCACAGTAATCCAAGCCTATGCACCAACAAGTAACGCTGAAGAAGCTGAAGTTGAATGGTTCTATGAAGACCTACAAGAACTTTTAGAACTAACACCCCGAAGAGATATGCTTTTCATTATAGGGGACTGGAATGCAAAGTAGGAAGTCAAGAAACACTGGGAGTAACAGGCAAATTTGGCCTTCAAATACAGAATGAAGCAGGGCAAAGGTTAACAGAGTTTTGCTGAGAATGCACTGGTCATAGCAAACACCCTCTTCCAACAACACAAGAGAAGACTCTATACATGGACATCACCAGATTGTCAACACTGAAATCAGATTGATTATATTCTTTGCAGCCAAAGATGGAGAAGCTCTATAAGTCAGCAAGAAAAAAGACCAGGAGCTGACTGTGGCTCAGATCATGAACTCCTTGACAAATTCAGACTTAAATTGAAGAAAGTAGAGAAAACCACTAGACCATTCAGGTATGACCTAAATCAAATCCCTTATGATTATACAGTGGAAGTGAGAAATAGATTTGAGGGCCTAGATCTGATAGATAGAGTGCCTGATGAACTGTGGACTGAGGTTCGTGACATTGTATAGGAGACAGGGATCAAGACCATCCCCATGGAAAAGAAATGCAAAAAAGCAAAATGGCTGTCTGGGGAGGCCTTACAAATAGCTGTGGAAAGAAGAGAAGTGAAAAGCAAAGGAGAAAAGGAAAGATATAAGCATCTGAATGCAGAGTTCCAAAGAATAGCAAGGAGAGATAAGAAAGCCTTCCTCAGCTATCAATGCAAAGAAATAGAGGAAAACAACAGAATGGGAAAGACTAGGGATCTCTTCAAGAAAATTAAGATACCAAGGGAACACTTCATGCAAAGATGGGCTCGATAAAGGACAGAAATGGTATGGACCTAACAGAAGCAGAAGCTATTAAGAAGAGGTGGCAAGAATACACAGAAGAACTATACAAAAAAGATCTTCACAACCTAGATAATCATGATGGTGTGATCACTGACCTAGAGCCAGACATCCTGGAATGTGAAGTCAAGTGGGCCTTAGAAAGCATCACTATGAACAAAGCTAGTGGAGGTGATGGAATTCCAGTTGAGCTATTTCAAATCCTGGAAGATGATGCTGTGAAAGTGCTGCAATCAATATGCCAGCAAATTTGGAAAACTCAGCAGTGGCCACAGGACTGGAAAAGGACAGTTTTCATTCCAATCCCAAAGAAAGGCAATGCCAAAGAATGCTCAAACTACTACACAATTGCACTCATCTCACATGCTAGTAAAGTAATGCTCAAAATTCTCCATGCCAGGCTTCAGCAGTACGTGAACTGTGAAATTCCAGATGTTCAAGCAGGTTTTAGAAAAGGCAGAGGAACCAGAGATCAAATTGCCAACATACACTGGATCATGGGTGAAGCAAGAGAGTTCCAGAAAACCATCTATTTCTGTTTTATTGACTATGCCAAAGCCTTTGACTATGTGGATCACAATAAACTGTGGAAAATTCTGAAAGAGATATGAATACTAGACCACCTGACCTGCCTCTTGAGAAACCTGCATGCAGGTCAGGAAGCAACAGTTAGAACTGGACATGGAACAACAGACTGGTTCCAAATAGGAAAAGGAGTACATCAAGGCTCTATATTGTCACCCTGTTTATTTAACTTCTATGCAGAGTACATCATGAGAAATGCTGGACTGGAAGAAGCACAAGCTGGAATCAAGATTGCCAGGAGAAACATCAATAACCTCAGATATGCAGATGACACCACCCTTATGGCAGAAAGTGAAGAGGAACTAAAAAGCCTCTTGATGAAAGTGAAAGAGGAGAGTTAAAAAGTTGGCTTAAAGCTCAACATTCATAAAACTAAAGTCATGGCATCTGCTCCCATCACTTCATGGGAAAAAGATGGGGAAACAGTGGAAACAGTGTCAGACTTTATTTTTGGGGCTCCAAAATCACTGTAGATGGTGATTGCAGCCGTGAAATTAAAAGACGCTTACTCCTTGGAAGGAAAGTTATGACCAACCTAGATAGCATATTCGAAAGCAGAGACATTACTTTGCCAACAAAGGTCCATCTAGTCAAGGCTATGGTTTTTCCAGGGGTCACGTATGAATGTGAGAGTTGGACTGTGAAGAAAGCTGAGCGCATAAGAATTGATACTTTTGAACTGTGGTGTTGGAGAAGGCTCTTGAGAGTCCCTTGGACTGCAAGGAGATCCAACCAGTCCATCCTAAAGGAGATCAGTCCTGGGTGTTCATTGGAAGGACTGATGCTAAAGCTGAAACTGCAATTACTTTGGCCACCTCATGCGAAGAGTTGACTCATTGGAAAAGACCCTGATGCTGGGAGGGATTGGGGGCAGAGGGAGAAGGGGACGACAGAGGATGAGATGTTTGGATGGCATCACTGACTCGATGGATGTGAATTTGAGTGAACTCCGGGAGTTGATGGACAGGGAGGCCTGGCATGCTGCAATTCATGGGGTGGCAAAGAGTCAGACACGACTGAGTGACTGAACTGAACTGACATGGTAAGTAGAAATAATGTGTAAAATACATGCCTAATTTTCTCTATTATATTTGTGTGAGGATTATACTAGTGATTTTCTCTCCTTTCTCTTTCTCTGAAATATTAGAAAAGTTCAAATTATGGGAGTTATAAAAATGTACACTTGTACAGCTCTATCAGATAGACATATGATAACAGTGCATTCATATGGCAGAAATTTGTTGAAATCAACAACTTCCAGGCCAAATTAGAAAGCTACCATTGATTCAACCCAGTATCTGGCAGGCTAAATTGATATTCAAAATTACTAGCATGGTATGGTTACTGCTATGAACCAAATGGGTTAATTTGTGCTTCAGTTCAGTTCAGTGGCTCATTCCTGTCCGACTCTTTGCGACCCCATGAATCGCAGCAGGCCAGTCCTCCCTGTCGTTCACCATCTCCCAGAGTTCACTCAAACTCACATCCATCGAGTCAGTGATGCCATCCAAACATCTCATCCTCTGTCGTCCCCGTCTCCTCCTGCCCCCAATCCCTCCCAGCATCAGGGTCTTTTCCAATGAGTCAACTCTTCGCATGAGGTAGCCAAAGTACTGGAGTTTCAGCTTTAGCGTCATTCCTTCCAAGGAACACCCCGGACTGATTTCCTTTAGAATGGACTGGTTGGATCTCCTTGCAGTCCAAGAGACTCTCACGAGTCTTCTCCAACACCACAGTTCAAAAGCACCAATTCTTCGGTGTTCAGCTTTCTTCACTGTCCAACTCTTGTATCCATACATGACCACTGGAAAAACCATAGCCTTGACTAGACGGACCTTTGTTGGCAAAGTAATGTCTCTGCTTTTGAATATGCTATCTAGGTTGGTCATAACTTTCCTTCCAAGGAGTAAGCGTTTTTTAATTTCATGGCTGCAGTCACCATCTACATTGATTTTGGAGCCCCAAAAAATAAAATCTGATGCTGTTTCCCCTTTTTCCCTATCTGCTGCTGCTGCTAAGTCGCTTCAGTTGTGTCCAACTCTGTGCGACCCCATAGACGGCAGCCCACCAGGCTCCCCCGTCCCTGGGATTCTCCAGGCAAGAACACTGGAGTGGGTTGCCATTTCCTTCTCCAATTCATGAAAGTTAAAATTGAAAGTGAAGTCGCTCAGTTGTGTCTGACTCTTCGCGACCCCATGGACTGCAACCTACCAGGCTCCTCCGTTTATGGGATTTTCCAGGCAAGAGTACTGGAGTGGGGTGCCATTGTCTTCTCCTTTTCTGCATCTATTTCCCATGAAATGATGGGACCAGATGCCATGATCTTCATTTTCTGAATGTTGAGCTTTAAGCCAACTTTTTCACTCTCCTCTTTCACTTTCATCAAGAGGCTTTTTAGTTCCTCTTCTTACCATGGTTTAAATATATTCTACTTTTACTCTATTTCTTGGAAAATTGGTAATTTATGTACAATAATTCTTACCTAATGAGACTATTCAATTATCCAGTTTCCTGTCATTCTGGATAAGTGAGCACTGGCTATAACTTTGTTTCCATCATACCATTTGTGATGACGTCGTACTCCAATTTTGAAGATAATTTTATTTATCACACCGGAATTAGCCAATGCCTGCAAAGGTTACATCTGTAAAGTAAACATACAACACTATGGAGCCCAGTGGAGTCCACATGATTTGTTTACATTTAACATTGATTTTTTTAAAACCTCATTTCCCTGTTTTGTTACAGATGGCAGTGGAAAAAACAATAGAATCTCTGAATGAAAAAAATCCCCAGATTACTATGTTGTAAAAACAGGTCCTTGACATTTTTCCTGTTCGTCTAGGGAGATGGTGACATCTACTTTGTTATCTTTGCCTCTGGTGGTGGGAGTGCAGGTCATTCATGTCTTGATGCTTGGATGTTTCTTCAAACACAGAAAGGTGGAAGATAAAAGGAAGGGACACGTGGCATTGGCATGGACAGCAGCTGTCAATGGAGGGAGTGATTATACTATTTACACATGTTGGTGACTATAGACTATTTTCCTTCATGTTCTAATTTTGATAACTTTATGCAAATAGCAAGGAATCATTAGTATTTTCCTTTTGTTCCCAACAAATGTTTGTGATACTGCTGTGAGGACAATGCTGCTTTTTGACTTGCCTTGTTACATTTGGATGATAGTAAAGAAAAATATTGACAATTGGTCAAACATTTTATTACTTACCTTGGCACACTGATAGTTTTACAAGCTTACTTCAGATAGCAGAGTATGAGCAAGTTTCTAGAAATGTCTCTGGAGTTTTATTTCATAATCTTGAAATCATTTGTGGGTTGAGTTCATCAAGTCATACTTGACTTAAATGGCCTGTAATTAAAAAAAACAAAAACAAAAAACTTTAATATGTTCTACTTATTGGTTAGATCTTTGTTTGGTCTTTTATGCAAAGGCTAGAAAAGATTTTTCCCATTACTCCTAAAAGATATAAAGATTTAAATTAGGATTTCACAAAATATCAGACGCCTTGTCACCTTTTAATAGACTCTAAATGTGGTACATAGGAGATGTTCTTTTAGCAGTTACTACGAGATATGAGGTTGGATATTGACTTATCGATACATTTTCTTATTAAAGCTGTATGTTTTATATATTTATATACACGATGTATTCTTATAAGTGTTTGCTGATATCAGAGAGCAAGCATTTTAATTTCTCTACCAAGTGAAATGTTGAAGTGAGTGAGTTCTTCTAGACCAGACTTCACTTCCCAGTTACACTGGGAGTAACTTGAGTTGCAAAAGCTACATTTTAAAGTGTTGAAATATGATGCCTGGAAGCAGGGATCACTGATGGACTTTATGAGGCTTATTCAGTATCTCTTAAGAGGCACTTGCCTTGGGAAGTAGTTAATAGCACAGGCTGTCATATCCAACTGCCTGTTCATCAGGAATTCCTCTTAGCTCCATCTATAAAATATATCCAGAATCTGACACCTTTTACCATTTCTGCCGGCACTCTTCCTGGACACCATCACCTCTCACTTGGATCGTTGCCATCATCTGCTAGCTGATTACCCTGTTTCTATACTGCTCCCTGTAGGTTCATTCTCAATATAGCAGGCAAGAGAAATCCCTTGAAAACATGTCAGGCAATGTCATTCCTTTGTTTAAATCCTGCACTAACAGCCCATATCACCCTGAATGAAAGCTCAAATCATTACTATGGCCTTCACGGTTCTACATGACTTGTTCTCTCTCCCCATCACCTCTTTGACCTCCTGTCCCATGGACTCTACCTCTCCTTCCTTGTACTCCTTCTTCTCCAGCCCCACTGACCTCCTCACTCTTCCTGCCTCATAGCTGTTTCCTCTACTCCAGATCTCTCCCTCAACTACTCTCTCACTTCTATCCATTCTTTGTGCAATGCTTCAAATGTTATATTCTCACTGAGATTGCCCTTGACCTCCCTATCTTATCCCGCTCTTAATCTCTTCAACCTATTTTTTCCCCATAGCACTTATTCTGTTGACCAAAAGTTCATTTGGGTTTTTCTGTAGTTTCTTACAGATGTTAAGATGTTACAGAAAAACCCGAATAAAAGTTTTGGCCAACCCAATATTATTTTTATATCTTCCTTTATTTCTCTTCCACTAGAATATGAACTTCATGAAGAAAGGGATTTTGACTGTTTTGTTCACTGAGCTACCCTCAGGGACTAGCACATTACAGATGTTCGATAGATGTTTGTTGAATGAATGAATGAATTGCTCTTTTATGACAGTGGCAGGAATGCGTGCTTGGATCACTGTAATATGTGCTACCACCTTCTGTTGAAATGTGTTAGTATCTTTGGGGCGGGGGGCATCAATAAATAGCTCCCCGTGCTTGGTTTAGGTCTAAAGCAATTGATAAATAAAGCTTAATTTCAGGGGAAAGAGGGCAAAAATATCACCTTATTACTGAAAGGACAGTGAAAGAACATGCATATGTCTGTAGGCAAGTCAGTTATCTAATACTGAATCCCCCAATTAGGTATATATATATATATTTATATATTTATATATACACATATAGCTACAAAGCAATACTGGACCATGGAAAATCTCTCCCAACAGGAGCAGAATAAGTTCATGGAGAGAAGAATTCCCACTCCTCAGAATAAGGAGACAGAAGGAGCTGGGCTATTCATCCAGTTTCTTTCTCCAAATTAAAAAATAGCATGTTTTCCTTCTTGGATGTGAGTATGAGATGGAGCAGTTAAAGTGAATATAGAAGAATGTGTGGTGAGAGTATGGAGAGAGGCTGGAAGTGTTACTCTCTTCATCCAGAAGAAAACATCAAGTATGGAAAAGAAGAATTTTCCCTGAATGATACCTGTATTATTCCTCTCTTGAAATTGTTTTTGGCTAAAAGTAATAGATTTAAGATATTTGGAATGTTACTGTTGCTTTCAGAAAACCCATGGAGATAGAAAAAAGTCAGTCAATATGCTTGGAATGGAAAGAACTGTTCAAAATATAAAACTGGGATCTAACCCATCAACTGTCAAAGAAAAGTTAGGAGAAGGCTGTGCTGTTAAAATAGGATCCATCAATAGCGCCACAGTTCTAGTAATATTGCCAGTGTTTTCGAATCACAGACCATTCCTTTGGGTTTTCTTCAAGGTAATGAGAGGCACATCATAAAGAAAACACAGATATATATGGGTGTTTGTTATGTCCCAAACATAGGAAATATAATAGTGCACAAAATAAATATAGTTCTTACCCTTATATGGGGAAGGTGTATAAGTAGATATCAAGTGAAAAATAAAATTAGCAATAGTACCAGACAGGTATGCGTATTGAAGTTAAAAGTGAGAAATAATCAATGTTTACAGATTGTTCCTCATGTTACAGGCACAGTAGCAGGTACAAGGGGTTTAAAAATAAAAAACAGTCTTGCCCTTAACAAATAGAAAATTTGAAATGGAAGAGAGAAATAAGCAGAAAGTTAAAGTTTTAAATGTACTATATGTTGGCCTGTACATGGACCTTTAGTGACCCAGAGAAAGAAAACTTAATTCAGGTTTAGCTTTCAAGAAGCCTTCTTAGAGAGGCGAATTTAAGCAATTGTATAGAAATGGCAGACGAAAAAAGAAAGTGAATTGAAAGATAGATTTGAGATGCCCACTCACAATATAAAGATAAAGAGATGAAAACATGGAGAAAGCTAAGAGATAGATAGGATAATATGATCAATTTCCACATACAAGTAATTAGAGTAAAAGGAGGAGAGAATAGAAAGGATGAAGGGAAAGATGAAAGCGCAGACTTTTCCAGGAAAAAGTGATCAGTGCCCTCAGATTTTAAAAAGTCATATTTATAGTCAGTAAAACTAAAAAGAGAATGAAATAAAGCCATGTTAAGACACACAAAGACCAAGTGTTTATCACCCACAGACTTCTGAAGAACGTACTCTCAACGATGAAGTTCAACACAGAAGAAAAGAGTGGGTGCAAAAATCAATGGTAACAAAAGGAGCAAGGACAAGCCAGAAAGTTTGTGTGTGAAGATCTGGGGGAAGAGAGAAGTGGAGAGAGACCCAGGGGAGAGGTAAGCGGAGGCCTGTGATGGGCTACTCTTGTCTTTACTATGGGTCTGGGCTTTATCTGAAGGTTCAGGGAATGATGGAATGGTCTTAGCAAGGTAGTGACATGGTTAGATGTGCCTTAGTAAGATCCCTGGCAGGAGGGTTG
This sequence comes from Bubalus bubalis, assembly GCF_019923935.1. NCBI lineage: Eukaryota > Metazoa > Chordata > Mammalia > Artiodactyla > Bovidae > Bubalus > Bubalus bubalis. Next base: position 110,382,718 of record NC_059163.1, on the reverse strand, counting down.
AGAATGTTGGAAGGAAAGAAGGCCAATGTCATGAGGTCAGTTAGAGGTTGTGGGTGTAATTTAGATGAGAAGAAATGAGGACCTGAGTGGAGATGAGACAAGGAGGAAAGCAAGCAGATTCTGGAACTATTAAAGAGATAGAACCTCAGGACTCAGGAATGATGCTATTGGGAGAAAGATAGGAAGCATCAAGGATGTAACTGTCTTGTTACAGCCATTTCAGTTGAGTGCAACTGTATTGGAGGAGCCATGGGGGGTGACAATGGGAGCACAGATAACATGAGAGTTCTTACATAATAGTAAGAACTCATCAATAAATGGGTGATTAGACTTAGGACTTAGTCCTAAGCTTAGAAGAGTTACTAGAGGAAGACCAGAGTGAAGGAAGATTTTAGGATGGGAGCCTTATTAGCAAGTTTACAAGGTAATGCCGTAAAGTCGCTCAGTCATGTCCGACTCTTTGCGACCCCATGGACTGTAGCCTATCAGGCTCCTCCGTCCATGGGATTTTCCAGGCAAGACTGCTGGAGTGGATTGCCATTTCCTTCTCCAGGGCATCTTCCCGACCCAGGAATTGAACTCGGGTCTCCTGCATTGCAGGCGGACACTTTACTGTCTGAACCGCCAGGGAAGCCTACAAGGTAATGAGTGGAGACCAAAGAAGAAGGCAAGTGTTGAAGGTAGAGAGAGGATGAGAGATGCCTGGTAGAATAAGGGCCTGGGGAGCCAGGAGATAGAGTGTTATATACAAGAAGGATAGGGAAAGAGGCAGATGTAAGAAACTCACAACTCTCTCCTCCTCTGAAAGTAGCATCAGAACAATGATGAATGGATTAGTGATTCAGTGTGTGAAAATATGGGTAAATAGTAGACACATTCAGGCAGGTCCTAAACAGCATAACTAACAAAAATAAGCATTTTTTTCAAGAGAGGTGCAGTAGACCTCTAGTGGTCACAAAGAATATCCAGAAATCTAATGGCTGAGAACAAAATTGGAATAAAATGTCTAGGGAAAATTTATTTACAAAAGAACAAACAGATAAAAGCATTGCTCTACAACACTGTAGGTCCTGTTGTATGTAATCTTTGTTGTGTTCAGTTTCTTATCAATATGGTTTAATGGCATATGCTTTATGAATTCACTTTTATAATTGACTACTAAGAGTGAATGGCTTATGGAAATGAAACTAGTAATCTTTTAATTATGATTAAAACTTTAAAAATAAACCTGCAGGAATTGACCGATTACTTATGTGCAGAATTTCATGTACAAACTAGATAAGATAAAAGTATTTATTCATTTTTAAATAGAGAAAAGGAGAGACAAATATAAACAAATGAGCTCTTGATTGCCTAAGTCACAGATATGACAAAAAGAGTGAATTTAAAAACAACAATAGAAACAGGGTTTTTAAAAAATTGAATAAAAATATAAAACTATAAAAAGAAGAATAGAAAACTATTTAAATCCTTAATGTTCGTAATGATATCCTGTTGGCAGATTACTTTGAGTAGGCTCAGGGAAAAATTGCTTGTTGATGAAAAATATGATTCTTTTAGGAGCCTGAGTGTTTTCTTTTCACTTTTGTAAGAATAGTTGATTTACAAAGTTTTGTTAATTTCTGCTGTACAGCTGAGTGTTTTCCAAAGGAGATCAAATTGAGTGTATTCTCAAGTTAGGTACAATCAAATAAGATGTTTTGCACCTCCTCCAAGTTAATTAAGCTGCAAAAGATTCCAGTTTGTGAATCAGGGAAGTACTTTAGATGCCTTCTTAGATGTACTTCAGCTTTTCCATTACAATACTTTTAATCAACAATATACAGTGTCTTGGGTAGATGAAAACTATTTAAGAGTAGAATTATTTGGGGGAATTGTAAACAACTGGTAAGTGGTAGTGTGAGAGAGTAAGGAAATATTGGATATGAGAGTATAGATGGGTAAACTTGTCTAATCCACCTTTGCAGAACATACAAATCCAAGTTAGCAGAATTGAAAGCCTGTTAGTTCTTTGGAATTTCTTGTTTGGTATGTTCAGTTCATACCACTATACTTGAGAATAACATTAATGATGTTATAATTATCTTCACACTACTTAAAGGTACCATATACAGTTGTTGGTATTCTTTACTGACTATAAACTGCCTGAGATTTAGTCATCAGGCATCACCGTCTATTTAAATGTTTTGAATTTGACAGGAATAAAAGCAGTAATCTGGAAGCAAGTAAAAATGATTTCCAAGCAATACATAGACACCTATAGTAAAAGTATCTTTTAAATATACAGCCATCCACCAGACTTTTTTTGGATATAACTCTATTTTAATCCTTGCAGTATTCTTAGGAAATAACAATGTTTTCTGTTAGATTTATTTCTTCTGCCTAGCTTTCTGCTACAAATGAAAAGATGATTCCTTCCTGTTCTAAAAAAGTTTAAATAACAAAAAAATAAAAAAGTTAAAATGTGCATTAAGAAAATTTGGCCAATGATCTTTAATTTCCGATAAAGCAAAACCATAATTGTAGGCATGCAGTTCTTTTCCTGATCATTTGTGAGACTCTGGTTTAACAAGAACCTTAACTTTAGTAGAATGAGGGGCTCGGCGCTACCTTCACCTCATGCAGAAGAGGCTGCATTGCTGCTTGCTAGTGGCGGGTGCAGGCGTCTGCGCTGCTTCTCTGCTGGGGGAGTTACCGTTGGGCTCGTAATCTGTGGGTTTTAATTTTTATTTTTTTTCCTCCCGGCTATGTTGCCCTCTGAGGTTCCAAGGCTTGCCACAGACTTGCCAGTGAGAGTGTTTCCTGGTGTTTGGAAACTTCTCTCTTTTTTAAGACTCCCTTCCCGGGACAGATCTCTGTCCCTACCTCTTTTGTCTCTCTTTTTATCTTTTATATTTTTTCCTACCTCCTTTCGAAGACAATGGGCTGCTTTTCTGGGTGCCTGATGTCCTCTGCCAGTATTCAGAAGTTGTTTTGTGGAATTTACTCAGCGTTCAAATGTTCTTTTGATGAATTTGTGGGGGAGAAAGTGGTCTCCCCATCCTATACTCCGCCATCTTAGGTCCGCCATCCATAGGGTGGTTTTATCCCTAGCTGTTTAAGGAATCTCCATTGCGTCTTCCATCCTGGCTATATCAATTTACATTCCCAACAACAGTGCAAGGGTGTTCTCTTTTCTCCATACCCTCTCTAGCATTTATTGTTTGTAGACTTGATGATGGCCGCTCTGACCAGTGTGAGGTGATATCTCATTGTAGTTTTGATTTCTCTAATGATGAGCAATATTGAGCATCTTTTCATGTGTTCAAGGTTCTTTTATGTCACAGACTCCTCTGAAGCTCAGGAGCCCCTGGGAGGCTGCTGTACCTCCCTTGCCTGACTCCCTCTACTGCTTATCAACTGTATCGAGTGAATGACAGTTATTTTATTTTTGGCTGTATTGGGTCTTCATTGCTGCATTCAAGTTTTGTCTAGTTGCAGAGAGTAGGGGCTACTCTCTAGTCGAAGTGCACAGGCTTCTCATCACAGTGGCCTCTCCTACTGTGGAGCAAGGGCTCTATGACATGCGGGCTTCAGTAGTTGCGGCGCTTAGGCTCAGTAGTTGTGGCCCACTGGCTTAGTTGCTCCGAGGCATGTGTGACCAAGGATGGAACCAGTCTCCCATATCAGATGTGTTGCCATCCAAGTCTCTGTTCCCCTTCCTTAATGTCTACATCCAGGCTGACTGGAGGACCAAGAGAGGGGTTGCTTCAGGGCTGCAAGCTCAAAGATATGCACATGAGGTGCCAGACACTCATCCAGGGCTGTCCGACTCCAGGCTGCTGGAGCTTGCCAAGTCCCAACAGCAGGTGGCATGGTCAGAGAAGCAGGCTGAGGCAGAGCAGTGGACTCAGGCAGCAGCAGCGCATGTGCCCTGGGCATACTGGATTTTTTTTTTTGATAGGTGGTTTTATTCTGTTTTTCTTCTTTTGCATGTGTATTTAAAGTTCTCCATGCTGTGCATGCAATCATATATTACATTTGTCCTTTTCTTTCTTTTTTTTCCCCCAGCTTTACTGAAGCATAAATGATAAAAACAAAAAACAAACAAACAAAAAACTATATATACTTAATGGGTACAACACAATAATTTGATATATGTGTACATTGTGATTTCCAAAATCAAACTAATTAACACTTCTGTCACTTCATGTACTTGCCTTTTCTGTATAAGAACACTTAAGATCTATTCCATCAGCAAATTTCAAATGTAAAATATATTATTATTAACCACAGTCACCATGCTGTATATTAGACCCCTCCAGATCTTATTCATCTTATAAATGAAAGCTTGTATCCTATGACCAACATCTCTCCATTTTTTGACTCCGTATGCCCCCAAACTTGCAATAGTTCTATCCTCCTGTGAGTTTGACTTTTTCAGATTTCACATATAAGTGAGATGATGCATTATTTATCTTTCTGTTTTTGACTTATCTCACTTACCATAATGTTCATCTGTCTTGTAAATGGCAGGATTTTCTTCTGTTTTAAAGCTAATAATATTAATTCATATGTATTATCTCACATTTTTTTTCATCTATTCATCTGTTGACAGACACTTAAGTTTTCCCATATCTTGGCTATTGTGAATAATGCTGTGAAAACATGGAAGTGCTGATATCTCTTTGAGATACTAACTTTATTTCTTTTGGATCTATACACAGAAGTGGGGTTATTAGATCATACATAGTTTTATTTTTAATTTTTTTGGAGGTTCCCATACTGTTTTTCAGTGGTTGTACCACTTTATATTCCTACCAATAGTGCACAAGAGTTTTCTTTTCTTCATACCTTCACCAACACTTGTTATTGCTTATCTTATTGATAATAGCCATTCTGACCGGTATGAGGTGGTATCTCACTATGGCTTTGATTTGCATTTCCCTACTGATTAGTGATATACCTATTCATGTACCTGTGGACAATTTGTAGGTCTTCTTTGGAAAAATGTCTACTGAGGTCCTTCACCCACTTTTTAATTGGGTTATAAGTGTGTGTGTGTGTGTGTGTGTGTTTTGTTTTGCTGTAGGGTTGTATAAGTTTCTTATATGTTTTGAAGATTAACCCCTATCAGATACAATTTGTAAATATTTTCTCTCATTCCGTAGATTTCCTTCTCATTTTGTTGTTTCCTTTCCTGTGCAGAGGGCTTCCCTTGTGGCTCAGCTGGTAAAGAATCTGCCTGCAATGTGGGAGACCTGGGTTCAATCCCTGGGTTGGGAAGATCCCCTGGAGAAGGGAAAGGCTATCCACTCCAGTATTCTGGCCTGGAGAATTCCATGGACTGCATAGTCCATGGGGTTGCAAAGAGTCGGACACAACTGAGAGACTTTCACTTCCTGTGCAGAAGCCTTTTTAGTTTGCCATTAGCCCCATTTGTTTATTTTTGCTTTGATTGCCTTGTTTTTGGAACATTTCCAAAAAGACTTTGCCAAGGGTAATGTCATGGGTATTTTATTCCTATGTTTTCTTATAGGATTTTTATGGTTCACATATAATATTTAAGGCTTTAACCCATTTTGAGTTATTTATTGTGTATATTGTAACAAAAGGATCCAATATCATTTTGTTACATGTGGATACACAGTTTCCAAACATTGTTTATTAAAGAAACTACTATCCTGTGTTTCAGGCAGATTCTTGGCAGCCTTGTAAAAGATTAGTTGACTGTATATGAATGGATTTATTTCTGGTCTTGATTCTATTCCATTGGTCTATGTATCTGCTTTTATACCAATAGTATACTGTTTTGATTATAATAGCCCACATCACCAGATGGTCAACACTGAAATCAGATTGATTATATTCTTTGCAGCCAAAGATGGAGAAGCTCTATACAGTCAGCAAAAACAAGACCAGGAGCTGACTGTGGCTCAGATCATGAACTCCTTATTACCAAATTCAGACTTAAATTGAAGAAAGTAGGGAAAACCACTAGACCATTCAGGTATGACCTAAATCAAATCCCTTGTGATTATACAGTGGAAGTGAAAAATAGATTTAAGGGCCTAGATCTGATAGATAGAGTGCCTGATGAACTATGGACTGAGGTTCATGACACTGTATAGGAGACAGGGATCAAGACCATCCCTAAGAAAAAGAAATGCAAAAAAGCAAAATGGCTGTCTGGGGAGGCCTTACAGATAGCTGTGAAAAGAAGAGAAGCGAAAAGCAAAGGAGAAAAGGAAAGATATAAGCATCTGAATGCAGAGTTCCAAAGAATAGCAAGGAGAGATAAGAAAGCCTTCCTCAGCTATCAATGCAAAGAAATAGAGGAAAACAACAGAATGGGAAAGACTAGAGATCTCTTCAAGAAAATTAGAGATACCAAGGGAATATTTCATGCAAAGATGGGCTCGATAAAGGACAGAAATGGTATGGACCTAACAGAAGCAGAAGATATTAAGAAGAGGTGGCAAGAATACACAGAAGAACTGTACAGAAAAGATCTTCATGACCCAGATAATCACGATGGTGTGATCACTGACCTAGAGCCAGACATCCTGGAATGTGAAGTCAAGTGGGCCTTAGAAAGCATCACTATGAACAAAGCTAGTGGAGGTGATGGAATTCCAGTTGAGCTATTCCAAATCCTGAAAGATGATGCTGTGAAAGTGCTACACTCAATATGCCAGCAAATTTGGAAAACTCAGCAGTGGCCACTGGACTGGAAAAGGTCAGTTTTCATTCCAATCCCAAAGAAAGGCAATGCCAAAGAATGCTCAAACTACCACACAATTGCACTCATCTCACATGCTAGTAAAGTAATGCTCAAAATTCTCCATGCCAGGCTTCAGCAATACATGAACCGTGAACTTCCTGATGTTCAAGCTGGTTTTAGAAAAGGCAGAGGAACCAGAGATACAATTGGCAACATCCACTGGATCATGGAAGAAGTAAGAGAGTTCCAGAAAAACATCTATTTCTGCTTTATTGACTATGCCAAAGCCTTTGACTGTGTGGATCACAATAAACTGTGGAAAATTCTGAAAGAGATGGGAATACCAGACCACCTGACCTGCCTCTTGAGAAACCTATATGCAGGCCAGGAAGCAATAGTTAGAACTGGACATGGAACCACAGACTGGTTCCAAATAGGAAAAGGAGTACGTCAAGGCTGTATATTGTCACCCTGCTTATTTAACTTCTATGCAGAGTACATCATGAGAAACGCTGGACTGGAAGAAACACAAGCTGGAATCAAGACTGCTGGGAGAAATATCAATAACCTCAGATATGCAGATGATACCACCCTTATGACAGAAAGTGAAGAGGAACTAAAAAGCCTCTTGATGAAAATGAAAGTGGAGACTGAAAAAGTTGGCTTAAAGCTCAACATTCAGAAAATGAAGATCATGGCATCTGGTCCCATCACTTCATGGGAAATAGATGGGGAAACAGTGGAAACAGTGTCAGACTTTATTTTTTTGGGCTCCAAAATCACTGCAGATGGTGACTGCAGCCATGAAATTAAAAGACGCTTACTCCTTGGAAGGAAAGTTATGACCAACCTAGACAGCATATAAAAAGCAGAGACATTACTTTGCCAACAAAGGTCCAGCTAGTCAAGGCTATGGTTTTTCCTGTGGGCATGTATGGATGTGAGAGTTGGACTGTGAAGAAGGCTGAGCGCCGAAGAATTGATGGTTTTGAACTGTGGTGTTGGAGAAGACTCTTGAGGGTCCCTTGGACTGCAAGGAGTCCATTCTGAAGGAGATCAGCCCTGGGATTTCTTTGGAAGGTATGATGCTAAAGCTGAAACTCCAGTACTTTGGCCACCTTATGCGAAGAGTTGACTCATTGGAAAAGACTCTGATGCTGGGAGGGATTGGGAGCAGGAGGAGAAGGTGCGACAGAGGATGAGATGGCTGGATGGCATCAGTCACTCGATGGACGTGAGTCTGAGTGAACTCCGGGAATTGGTGATGGTCAGGGAGGCCTGGCGTGCTGTGATTCATGGGGTTGCAAAGAGTCGGACACAACTGAGCGACTGAACTGAACTGAACTGAACTGATAGTTTGAAAACATGAAATGTGATGCTTCTGCATCTATCATTTTCTGAATGTGATTTTAAAGGATTCATTTCCCTTGTTGATTAGAACCATAGCAGGGCCACTGTAGAAGCTATTATGTCTTTGGGAAAGTCTGCAGCATTTCTTAACATTCTGAGGACTGTCTAGAACTGACCTACATGCAGCTCCAGACAACAATACATACTCTCTGGAACAATGTGATGATATCAGCCTTTTGTTAATTATTTTTTCAATTACGAAAAACTTAGGTGAAAGTAAGAAATTCCAAGGATAGCTATTGAGGAGCTGCAGGAGATATGGATTCAATCCCTGGGTGGGGAAGATCCCCTGGAGGAGAGAATGGCAACCCACTCCAGTATTCTTGCCTGGAGAATCCCCATGGATGGAGGAGCCTGGTGGGCTGCAGTCCATAGGGTTGCAAAGAGTCAGACAGGATTGAAGCGACTTAACACACACACACACACAGTGTGAGATTTCACAATGAGTAGCTGTGCATACCAGGAATAGGGAAGATAGGAAGGGCCTGGAGCAAGTTTCATGTTTGATTCAGCAGATTTCTGACCTTAGAAAAGTCAGACACTTGCAAGCAAATATCTGTTTCAGTATACAAGCATATTCATACTTGGAAATATGATGCTGTGGTCCTGTTTCTCCATAACACTCTTTATTCTGGCGACACCTAGTTTCCTGGACCCATACTTTCATTCATGCTCTTGGTTTTGTCTTTCTCTTACTTCCTCTTCTCTCTCTTTTTCTTCTCCTTCTCCTTGTCCCTAAATAATTATGTGTTATTCCCAAAATAAGAGCAGATGGTGAGTTCAGATTTGTAACTACCAGACATGGGACATTTTTGTGTTGTTTCTTTAGCTAGCTTTTAATTTATTCACTTAACAAGCATTTGTTTGTTAAATAATGTTAATACATAGCTATTGTTCTAGAGAGGGAATGGTTAGTAAATAGTAATTTAAAAAAAGAGAGAAGAAAAAAATTCAGATATAGTCTCTACCTTCAGGAACTTTACATCAAATTTTACAGCAAACTTTACATCCCTTCAGGAAGGGACCATTAATAATCATAATTAATAATCCCCCAATAGTTTTTATTACAAATTGATATGGGTGCTATGACAGAAGAGCTCAAGTAAATGAGTGAGGGTCAGGGTGCCAAGAAAGGATTCCTTGCGAATGTGATACTTAACCTAAGTCCTAAAGTAGGGATTCTCAACCGCAATTTGGAAAATGTCTGGAGGCATTTTTGGTTGTCCCAGTTGGGTAAGTTCAGTTCTGTTCAGTCGCTCAGTTGTGTCCAACCCTTTGCGACTGACTCCATGAACCACAGCACGCCAGGCCTCCCTGTCCATCACCAACTGCCAGAGTCCACCCAAACCCATGTCCATTGAGTCGGTGATGCCATCCAACCATCTCATCCTCTGTCATCCCCTTCTCCTCCTGCCCTCAATCTTTTCCAGCAACAGGGTCTTTTCCAATGAGTCAGCTCTTTACATCAGGTGGCCAAAGTATTGGAGTTTCAGTTTCAACATCAGTCCTTCCAATGAACACCCAGGACTGATCTCCTTTGGGATGGACTGGTTGGATCTCCTTGCAGTCCAAGGGACTCTCAAGAGTCTTCTCCAACACCACAGTTCAAAAGCATCAATTCTTTGGCGCTCAGCTTTCTTCACAGTCCAACTCTCACATCCATACATGACCACTGGAAAAACCATAGCCTTGACTAGATGGACCTTTGTTGACAAAGTAATGTCTCTGTTTTTTAATATGCTCTAGATTGGTCATAACTTTCCTTCCAAGGAGTAAATGTCTTTTAATTTCATGGCGGCAATCACCATCTGCAGTGGTTTTGGAGCCCAGAAAAATAAAGTCAGCCACTGTTTTCCACTGTTTCCACATCTATTTCCCATGAAGTGATGGGACCAGATGCCATGATCTTCGTTTTCTGAATGTTGAGCTTTAAGCCAACTTTTTTACTCTCCTCTTTCACTTGCATCAAGAGGCTCTTTAGTTCCTCTTCACTTTCTGCCATAAGGGTGGTGTCATCTGCATATCTGAGGTTATTGATATTTCTCCCAGCAATCTTGATTCCAGCTTGTGCTTCATCCAGCCCAGCATTTCTCAGGATGTACTCTGCATATAAGTTAAATAAGCAGGGTGACAATATACAGCCTTGACATACTCCTTTTCCTATTTGGAACCAGTCTGTTGTTCCATGTCCAGTTCTAACTGTTATTTCCTGACCTGCATACAGGTTTCTCAAGAGGCAGGTCAGGTGGTCTGGTATTCCTGTCTCCTTCAGAATTTTACACAGTTTGTTGTGATCTACAGTCAAAGGCTTTGGCATAGTCAATAAAGCAGAAATAGATGTTTTTTCTGGAACTCTCTTGCTTTTTTGATGTTCCAGCAGATATTGGCAATTTGATCTCTGGTTCTTCTGCCTTTTCTAAAACCAGCTTTAAAATCTGGAAGTTCATGCTTCGCATATTGCTGAAGCCTGGCTCGGAGAATTTTGAGCATTACTTTACTAACGTGGAGGTTTATATTTTTGGTCATGTTGTGTGTGTTTGGTTTATGTCTATAAGAAGGACATTTTCAAAATAAAGAAAAGAATCTATTCTAAAAAACAAATAGGTAAGGGAGTTTAAGAGGTACAAACTTCTGGTTGCAAAGTCAATGGGTCATGGGTATGAGATGTGTAGAGTGGAGACTATAGTCAATAACAATGTAATGTCTTTATGTCCAGGGAGTTTGTAATTTCCTGAGTTCTGTCTTGCCACAGCAAAAAATTTGAAGTGATGGATGGACCAGTGTAACAGCTCCGTGTTACAGCTCAGTTTTATTTGTCAAGCAAAGAATACATCCTTGAGGCATGAGGGTGGGCCGACTCAAAAGATGTGAAGAGAAGAGAAAACAGAGGCCCAATATTGGCTCCTCCTTTTATATGTCCCTCCCCCAACCCCCCAACCCAAGCCTGCCCTATGTAAATTTATCTAGCCAGGAGGGCTGTTTGTTTTGCCTGAGATTTTCACTCTTGTCCTTGGACCTTGGTTTGTTCTATTTTTGCAGACTTTCCCCTTCTTTGTTTTTTAGCCACCACCATTCTGGACTCCTTTCTTCCTATTCTAATTACCTAACATTCTCCCCTCAAGAGATGGGAGGCCCAATTCTTTGGGAATAGGGGCGTTGAGCTCTCTCTGGTGACTTCCTGCCGAACTGGGATGGCGTTGGCATTGGGCCTCCCCTCTTGCTAGTCTCAAGCCTCAGAGTCCTTATAGCAGTGTCCATCTAAGGATGAGTGATATTTTCAGTGGTCGGCTGTAGTTTTATATATCCTTGTTGAACTGGCACTGCATGTTGTAGCTTGTTGACCTGGGCAGAGACAAAATGGGTTAGACAATTGATAATACATGGAGCAATTATAAGTAGCATCAATATGGTGATAACAAGGATTCATAGGGGCATTCAGTTTAGTTCAGTTCAGTCACTCAGTCGTGTCCAACTCTTTGCGACCCCATGAATCACAGCACGCCAGGCCTCCCTGTCCATCACCATCTCGTGGAGTTCACTCAAACTCATGTCCATCGAGTTGGTGATGCCATCCAGCCATCATCCTCTGTCATCCCCTTTTCCTCCTGCCCCCAATCCCTCCCCACATCAGAGTCTTTTCCAATGAGTCAACTCTTCACATGAGGTGGCCAAAGCAAACTCCAAATTCCCCATTGCCAGGAGAAGGATCCCCAAAGAGAGATTGTAACCACCCCAAGAACTCTCTAGCTCATTCTTTGAGATATTGTAGGATCTGAATGTTTTTCTTGAAAATGGTGAGACTTTCTTTAACTTAAGTGGAGGTATTCACCCAGAAACAACACGTCTCTTTCAAGATGGCTCAAGTCCTTCCTTATTCAGGGATCAGGAGAGCTGTCTCCTGTCTATTTTGGAGTACAACCCCTGCCAAGCTGTGTTGGCTCTTTACAGCTATCCTGTGAAATCTTATCCCTAGAAACTTAATTTTTGGGGTATTCATTAGAACTGCACTCATTTGTAGTCCTCAACAGGTACCTGAGATCTCCCAGGGGCTCACAGGTGTATTGAGTGTCCTCTTCTGTTTTCTTCCATGGCTTGACTCGTGAGTAGTGAATCCAGGAGTCATGTCCTGGTACCTTGACTGCTGTGGGGGTAGAAAGTATTACAGGGTAGGGGCCCTTCCATGTGGGCTTGAGTTGAGCCTTTGGGGATCCATCTTTCCAGACTTTAATTAGGACTTGATTTCCTGGAGCATATAGTGGTGGCTCTTTAGAATCTTTTGGCTCCTGGTTCACACCCCAAAAGTGTATATCTTGTTGGAATTGCTCAGTGGCCATGGTATAAGACCAGAGGGTTTGACCCTCTGGTCATTGACACAAATAAAAGGTCCCCATATAGCATCTCATAGGACTAAGACCAACTTGTTCCTTAGGGGCAATATGATTGTGTGGGAGAGCTATTGGTAAAGCCTTCCATCCCAGGGAGGTCTCCTGGGTTATCTTTTTTAATGCTGATTTTAAGAATTGGTTGGCTTTTTCTACTTTTCCTGAAGACTGAGGCCTCCAGGCACAATGGAGATAAGTAATGCCCAATGCTTTAGAGACCCCTTGGGTGACCTTAGAAGTAAATGATATCCCATTTTCACTTTGTAATGACCTGGGCAGACCAAGTCTCAGAATGATTTCATGGAGCAGATTTTTTTTTTTTTTTTAACCACCTCCTCAGCCTTCTCTGCAATGCGGGAGACCTGGGTTTGATTCCTGGGTTGGGGAGATCCCCTGGAGAAGGGAAAGGCTACCAACTCCAATATTCTGGCCTGGAGAATTCCATGGACTGTATAGTCTATGGGGTCACAAAGAGTCGGACACGACTGAGCGACTTTCACTTTCAGCCTTCGCAGTCCAGGTGGGATAGCCTTCAGTCCATCCTGTGAATGTATCTATCATGAGAAACAGGCATCTGGGTGAAGTCCATCTACCAGTCCTCTCCTGGGTAGGTCCCATGTTTTTGGATGGGCTGGGCCAGCTTGGGTCTTCGAGATCTTTGGGGGTTGTTTAACTGGCAAGTGGGACAAGAGGAGACCACTTGCCTTATAGTCATTTGGAGGCCTGTTCCTCTGAACGACCTTTCTAGTAATCTTTGGAGGGCCTTTCCCCCTAAATGAGTGGTGGCATGTAAGGAGCTAACCAACTTGCGTTTGAGGTTCCCAGGCAGAAAAAGGAGTCCCTCCTTTTGGAGGGACCACCCCATATGATCTTGAAAGCCCTCACTGTTAGCTTTAAGAGTCTTACCTTCAGGATATGAAGGAGTTTCTGGCAAATTAGTCTGAGGAATTAAGGTGACAACCCATATTAGGTCACTGTTCTGTAATGCTGCTCTCTTAGCTGCCTGACCAGCTGCTTGGTTCCCTCGTGCCACTTCCATGCTCCCTTTTTGGTGTCCTTTGCAATGGGAGAACTGAAACCTCAGTGGGCAGACGGACTGCCTCCAAGAGTCTTAGACCAAGAGTCTAAGAATCTGATCACCATATTTGATTGGGGACCCTCGGGTGGTCAAGTGGCCCCTTTCTTTCCAAGTAGCAGCATGTGCATGTAGCACCAGAAAGGCAGACTTGGAGTCAGTGTAAATGGCTACTCTTTTTTCCTTTTCACAGCTCTAAAACTCAAGTCAGGGCTATGAGCTCAGCTAATTGGGCTGAAGTAACTGGAGGCAAAGGTTTAGCCTCTATGGTCTCAAAATTGGAGACTACTACATATCTGGCTCTTCTTTTTTCATCCAAGACAAAGCTGCTTCCATCAGTGTACCAGATTTCCCCAGGATTGGTCAGATGATCTTTTGACAATCTGTCTTGGGGTTTTGTCCAGTGGTGCAAGGTTTCTAGGCAAGAGTGAAAAGGGAGAGAGCCCTTGGGGATAGGCAGGAAGGTAAAGAACCTCACAAGGGGATATAGTCAGGCCTGGATTTTCCATCAGCTCTACTAGATATCTGAGGATCCTTTGATCAGACATCCATAAATGGCCTCTCCCATTCAGGAGTTGTTTCACTTAGTGGCTGGTAAAAGTAGTTAGTTTGCCCCCAAAAGAGAATTTTAAAGCATCTTCTATCAGGATTGCAATAGCTGCAAGATTTCAAAGGCAGGGAGGCCAGCCTCAGGTGGTTGGGTCGAGCCTCTTGGATAAGTAAGCTACAGACTGGGGCTCAGGTCCTAACCTTTGAGTTAACACTCCCAAGACTATTCCTTTATTTTCATGGACATAAAGTTGGACATAAAGTTGGACATAAAGAATGCTTTTTCTGGGTCTGGCAACCTCAAGGCAGATGCTTGAGTTAAGGGTTGTTTTAGTATAGCCTCTGCCTTCTTTTGAGGAGTTCCCCACATCAGTGGGATTGAATCATCCTGTCCCTTCAAACTTTCATATAAGGGCTGGGCAATTAGACCATAGTTCAGTTCAGTTCAGTTCAGTCACTCAGTCGTGTCCGACTCTTTAGGTATCCAGATTCTACAATACCCAGTTAGCCCCAGGAAAGCTTGTAATTGTTTTTGAGTTGTGGGGGAGGGTAACTGGAGGATTCCTTGTACTCAGTCAAGAGGACAGCCTCCTGGACCAGTGTGTAATCTGAACTCCCAGGTAAATGACCTTTGTCTCCACCATCTGTGCCTTAGCACAGGAGACTTTATATCCCCTATCTGCCAAAAAGTTTAGAACCTGAATTGCATGTTGTTGGGAACTTTTCTCATCTGGAGAGCGGATTAGTAGGTCATCTACGTATTGTAATATTCTCCCATTAGGTCCCAGGTCCATATCTAGGAGATCCTGGCTAAAAGCCTTCCCTAACAGGTGGGGGCTATCTCTGAACCCTTGAGGTAATACTGTCCAAGTCATCTGTTGGTGTTTTTCTCCTGGAGCCTCCCACTCGAAGGCAAAAAGATATTGAGATTCTTTAGCCAGTGGTATGCAAAAGAATGCATCTTTGAGATCGAGGGCTATAAACCCTCTGTGGGATGGAGGAGAACT
This sequence comes from Bubalus bubalis, assembly GCF_019923935.1. Taxonomy (NCBI): domain Eukaryota; kingdom Metazoa; phylum Chordata; class Mammalia; order Artiodactyla; family Bovidae; genus Bubalus; species Bubalus bubalis. The sequence goes on along the minus strand of NC_059163.1, from coordinate 110,367,592 downwards.
ACAACTTCATTTATGATACAGAGATCTTGAACCATTCGCCAGGTCCTGCCCTTTTTCTTTACAGGGAGGGTCAGGGTGTTACATGGCAAATTGGTGGGGACCAATAGCCCACAGGCAGGGAATTTATTTATTAAAGGCTGTAGTCCTTCCTGAGCCTCTCTTCTGAAAGGGTATCGTTTCCAGTTTGGAAACCCAGTGGGATCTCGGAGGACAATGACGACTGGTTCAGCTTGGTGGGCTTGTCCAGGAGTCCCCTGGACCCATACCTGGGGGTTAATTTTTTCTTCCCATAATTTCTGGTCCCTCCCTATTGGAGTGGGTGTAATGGGTTCCTCAGTAGTAATCAGAAGCTGTAGGGCTCCAGGGGCTAAAAGCTTCCCATCACAAGGGTGGTCCTCTGTTTAGTGAGTATATCTCTTCCCAATGAGGGAGTAGGACACTCGGAACCACCAGAATCTGGTGGGAAATTATTTGTCCATGGCAGCAACAGAGAACTGCTCAGGTGAATCTTTTTGTAATCGTTTTTCCTGTAGCATCCAAAATGGTATGGGTTTGGGAGGAGAAGCCTCCAGAATAGGAGGCCAGGACAGGGTAGGTATCCCCTGTGTCAACCAAGAAATTCTTGGACCTAACTGCCACGTCCAGTTGCACCCTTGGCTCCAGCCCCGTGATGGTTATCTGTGACAGATAGGCTGGCTGGAGTAGGCCGCTTCAGCCCTCTTGAACCATCGTGAGGGTAGGCTTGGTGCTTGACCTTGAGGCTCTTGAGTCCCGAGGGCAGAGTGCCACCCAATGGCCCAGTTGATGGCATTTGTAGCAAGCCATTTTAGAAGACTTGTCATGGTTTGGGCACTCTTTGGCCCAGTGCCCCATCTGTCTACAGATTAGGCATCTGCCTCGTGCCTTGTCCTTCAAGGACTCAGGGTTTGCCATAGGGCTTCCTTGGAGGGGGACCGGCATCTGGGCATGCCTTGTCTCTTTCCTTTTCTCAGTTTCCTGGGCCTTGGCTCCCTTCTCCTGTTCTCTGTTATAAAAGGTATTGGTAGCTGTCTGGACCATCTCATCTAAAGAGGCAGCAGGGTCCTGCTGCTGTAGGTATTGTAACTTTATCCTGATGTCTGATGCACATTGGGACAGGAATTTGTCCTTTAAAATCATCTGCCCCTTGTAAGAGTCTAAATCCAGATTGGTAAACTTTTGGAGGGCCTCTTTTAGCTTTTCCAGAAAGGCAATGGGGTTCTCATTGGGCTCCTGAGTTATTGCTGAGACCCAGGTATAGCTGATTACTTTTTGCTGGGCTGCTTTTAGTCCTGCCTTTACACAGATCCAAAAATGATCCCTTTCCCAGATGTGCTGAGGATCATTATACTTCCAATTAGGATCTGAGGAGGGGGCCACAGTTTCCCCTACTGGATGTTTATTGCGTGACATGTGAAGCCCCGTAGCATACTTTGTTGTTTAGTCGCTAAGTTGTGTTTGACTCTTTTGTGACCCCATGGACTGTAGCCCACCAGGCTCCTTCTGTCCGTGGGATTTCCCAGGCAAGAATACTGGAGTGGGTTGCCACTTTCTTTTCCAGGGGATCTTCCCAACCTAGATATCGAACCCAGGACTCTAGCATTGCAGGTGAATTCTTTACCAGCTGAGCCACAAGGGAAGCCCAACATAGCATACCTTCGGGCTTCCTTTAAGACCCTAGCATGCTCAGGGTCAGATAAAGTTTGATTAAATATGACCATGATGTCCTTCCACGTCAAGTCAAAGGCCAAGGTAATGTGTTGGAATGTTTGCCTGTGTCATCTGTATAGCTTCTCGGGTCTTATTTGATCTGTCTTAGTTCTAAGAGGCTTATGGATCTCCTTGGTCTGAATTCTCCTCCAGTTTCAACCAAAGGACATACTGAAAGTTGGCTGTTGTGGAGGGGTTGCTCCTGGATATGGGGGCATGTTTGATTACAAGAAAGGAGCACCAGGCAACTCGGGAGCCATAGGAGGTGAGCCTTCACAGGGGGCTTCCTTCTCTTGGTTGTCTGTGCCTAACACCATTTGCCTAGTAGGCTCACTTTTAGGGCATACAACAATCCCATACTTAAGACAGAGTTCCTTCATATCTCTTAGTCAGAAGAAAATTTGGACATAGAGGATCTCTGTCCATTTCCCTTGTCTTTTGCAGAATAAATCTGGCTGCAGGATGGTATTATAATTTAAACGCACATCCTCAGGCCAGTATTCCTTGTCCCCCATAGGATACTGTGGCCATACAGTGGCACAAAAGAATTTTAAGTGACTTCTCCTTAGGGTTAGAGGACTGAACAGCTTCTAGTTATCAAGGATGCATCTCGAGGGTGTCTGTTGGGAAGTGGATTGGTTATTTGCCATCTGAAAGACAGTGATGACAGGGAGGAAAAGAAAAAAAACAAAAACAAAAACAAAACTAACAGGCCTCCTTCTATTTCCAGGGGTGGACTTCCTTAGGGATGAGTCTTTTTGATGACTACCCTACCCAGTACTGTTGCAACCTGAGAGCCAGGCATCCCCAGATCAGGGTGCAGATCCCCAGGCAGGCAGAGGCATGACAGCCTCCTGGAGATTGAATCCCAGGGCAGGTCGAGGCAGGTTGGCCTCCTGAGATTTGGGTCCCTGGGAAGGTTGAGTCATGTCAACTCCTGGGACCCCTGGACTGGCAGATCCCCAAGCATGTTGAGGTAGGACAACCTTTTGAAGACCAGATCCCTAGGCAGTTCAGGCAGATCGACCTCCTGGGACCCCTGGGCTGGAGTTGGGTGTCCCCAAGGTCTCCAGTGTGACCAGAGCTGGATAGGATTAAGGGATTGCAATCTTAACTCATTGCTGGTTTGTCCACCATGGATGGGAATAGATATCATGATGTAAAGCAATCCAAGTCAGTGCCCTGAGACTGGGAACTTGGTGAAATAGCCATAAGACTTATCCTCTTATTGCTCTAGGGAATGTAAGTCACTGATTTCCTCCCCTAGTCTTTCATAAGAAGAGTTTAGTGTGTCTCCAATGGTAAACATTTCATTGTCATAGACCTACAGTAATGACAAAGGAGTAGGTTATCTGGTCCTGTCAGGGGCATTCAGTTCAGTTCAGTCGCTCGGTCCTGTCCAACTCTTTGTACACCCATGAATCGCAGCACGCCAGGTCTCCCTGTCCATCACCAACTCCCGGAGTTCACTCAAACTCATGTCCATCGAGTCAGTGATGCCATCCAGCCATTTCATCCTCTGTCGTCCCCTTCTCCTCCTGCCCCCAATCCCTCCCAGCATCAGAGTCTTTTCCAATGCGTCAACTCTTCCCATGAGGTGGCCAAAGTACTGGAGTTTCAGCTTTAGTATCATTCCTTCCAAAGAAATCCCAGGGCTGATCTCCTTCAGAATGGACTGGTTGGATCTCCTTGCAGTCCAAGGGACTCTCAAGAGTCTTCTCCAAAACCACAGTTCAAAAGCATCAATTCTTTGGCGCTCAGCTTTCTTCACAGTCCAACTCTCACATCCTTACAGGACCACTGGAAGAACCATAGCCTTGACTAGACGAACCTTTGTTGGCAAAGTAATGTCTCTGCTTTTTAATATGCTATCTAGGTTGGTCATAACTTTCCTTCCAAGGAGTAAACGTCTTTTAATTTCATGGCTGCAGTCACCATCTGCCGTGATTTTGAAGCCCAAAAAGATAAAGTCTGACACTGTTTCCACTGTTTCTCCATCTATTTCCCATGAAGTGATGGGACCAGATGCCATGATCTTCGTTTTCTGAATGTTGAGCTTTAAGCCAACTTTTTCACTCTCCTCTTTCACTTTCATCAAGAGGCTTTTTAGTTCTTCTTCACTTTCTGCCCTGAGGGTGGGTGTCATCTGCATATCTGAGGTTATAGATATTTCTCCCGGAAATCTTGATTCCAGCTTGTGCTTCTTCCAGCCCAGCACTTCTCATGATGTACTCTGCATATAAGTTAAATAAGCAGGGTGACAATATAGAGCCTTGATGTACTCCTTTTCCTATTTGAAGCCAGTCTGTTCCAAGTTCTAACTGTTGCTTTCTGACCTGCATATAGGTTTCTCAAGAGGCAGGTCAGGTGGTCTGGTATTCCCATCTCTTTCAGAATTTTCCACAGTTTATTGTGATCCACACAGTCAAAGGCTTTGGCATAGTCAATAAAGCAGAAATAGATGTTTTTCTGGAACTCTCTTGCTTTTTCCATGATCCAGCAGATGATGGCAATTTGATCTCTGGTTCCTCTGCCTTTTCTAAAACCTGCTTGAACATCTGGAAGTTCACGGTTCACGTATTGCTAAAGCCTGGCTTGGAGAATTTTCAGCATTACTTTACTAGTGTGTGAGATGAGTGCAATTGTGTGGTAGTTTGAGCATTCTTTGGCATTGCCTTTCTTTGGGATTGGAATGAAAACTGTCCTTTTCCAGTCCTGTGGCCACTGCTGAGTTTTCCAAATTTGCTGGTATATTGAGTGCAGCACTTTCACAGCATCATCTTTTAGGATTTGAAATAGCTCAACTGGAATTCCATCACCTCCACTAGCTTTGTTCATAGTGATGCTTTCTAAGGCCCACTTGACTTCACATTCCAGGATGTCTGGCTCTAGGTCAGTGATCACACCATCGTGATTATCTTGGTCGTGAACATCTTTTTTGTACAGTTCTTCTGTGTATTCTTGCTACCTCTTCTTAATAGCTTCTGCTTCTGTTAGGTCCATACCATTTCTGTCCTTTATTGAGCCCATCTTGCATGAAATGTTCCCTTGGTATCTCTAATTTTCTTGAAGAGATCTCTAATCTTTCCCATTCTGTTATTTCCCTCTATTTCTTTGCACTGATCACTGAGGAAGGCTTTCTTATCTCTCCTTGCTATTCTTTGGAACTCTGCATTCAGATGCTTATATCTTGCCTTTTCTCCTTTGCTTTTCGCTTCTCTTCTTTTCACAGCTATTTGTAAGGCCTCCCCAGACAGCCATTTTGCTTTTTTGCATTTCTTTTCCATGGGGATGGTCTTGATCCCTGTCTCCTGTATAATGTCACAAACCTCCATCCATAGTTCATCAGGTACTCTATCTATCAGATCTAGGCCCTTAAATCTATTTCTCACTTCCACTGTATAATCATAAGGGATTTGATTTAGGTCATACCTGAATGGTCTAGTGGTTTTCCCTACTTTCTTCAATTTAAGTCTGAATTTGGTAATAAGGAGTTCATAATCTGAGCCACAGTCAGCTCCTGGTCTTGTTTTTGCTGACTTATAGAGCTTCGCCATCTTTGGCTTGAAAGAATATAATCAATCTGATTTCAGTGTTGACCATCTGGTGATGTCCATGTGTATAGTCTTCTCTTGTGTTGTTGGAAGAGGGTGTTTTCTATGACCAGTGCATTTTCTTGGCAAAACTCCATTAGTCTTTGCCATACTTCATTCCATATTCCAAGGCCAAATTTGCCTATTACTCCCAGTGTTTCTTGACTTCCTACTTTGCATTCCAATCCCCTATAATGAAAAGGACATCTTTTTTGGGTGTTAGTTCTAAAAGGTCTTGTAGGTCTTCATAGAACCATTCAACTTCAGCTTCTTCAGCGTTACTTGTTGGTGCATAGGCTTGGATTACTGTGATATTGAATGGTTTGCCTTTGAAACGAACAGAGATCATTTTGTCGTTTTTGAGATTGCATCCAAGTACTGCATTTCAGACTCTTTTGTTGACCATAATGGCTACTCTATTTCTTCTAAGGGATTCCTGCCTGCAGTAGTAGATATAATGGTCATCTGATTTAAATTCACCCATTCCAGTCCATTTTAGTTCTCTAATTCCTAGAATGTTGATGTTCACTCTTGCCATCTCCTGTTTGACCATTCCAATTTGCCTTGATTCATGGATCTGACATTCTAGGTTCCTATGCAATATTGCTCTTTACAGCACTGGACCTTGCTTCTATCACCAGTCACATCCACAGCTGGGTATTGTTTTTGCTTTAGCTCCATCCCTTCATTCTTTCTGGAGTTATTTCTACTGGTCTCCAGTAGCATATTGGGTACCTTATTGACCTGGGGAGTTCCTCTTTCAGTATCCTATCATTTTTCCTTTTCATACTGTTCATGGGGTTCTCAAGGCAAGAATATTGAAGTGGTTTGCCATTCCCTTCTCCAGTGGACCACATTCTGTCAGACCTCTCCACCATGACCCACCCGTCTTGGGTGGCCCCACAGGCATGGCTTAGTTTCATTGAGTTAGACAAGGCTGTGGTCCATGTGATCAGACTGACTAGTTTTCTGTGATTATGGTTTCAGTGTGTCTGCCTCCTGATGCCCTCTTGCAACACCTACCTTTTAACTTGGGTTTCTCTTACCTTGGACGTGGGATATCTCTTCACGGTTGCTCCAGCAAAGCGCAGCCGCTGCTCCTTACCTTGGACGAGGGGTATCTCCTCACCGCCGCCCCTCCTGACCTTGAACGTGGAATAGCTCCTCTCGGCCCTCCTGTGCCCACGCAGCCACCGCTCCTTGGACGTGGGGTTACTTGTTTTGGCTGCCGCCCCTGGCTTTGGGCAGGGGTAGCTCCTCCTGGCTGCCGTCCCTGACCTCGGACGTGGGGTAGCTCCTCTTGGCTGCTCCTGCGCTGTTGCAGCCTGGCACTCTCAGCCACCGCCCCTGACCTTGGACTTGGGGTAGCTCCTCCACATAGCGTGGGCGCCTGCGACGGCGCACATAGCATGGCTGAGAGGAGCTACCCCACGTCTGAGGTCAGGGGCAGAAGCTGGGTGGACCCCATGCCCAAGGGGCGGCAGCCAAGAAGAGTTACCCCATGTCCGAGGTCAGGGGCAGCGGCCGAGAGTGCCAGGCTGCGATGGCGCAGGAGTGGCTGAGAGGAGCTACCCCACGCCCAAGGTCAGGGGCAGCAGCCAGGAGGAGCTACCCCATGTCGGGCGCATTAGGAGTATTTTAATAATAAGCAGAGTTGAGCAATGTTGCCTACAACAGGGTCCTGGTGTAGGAGTTAGTAAGTGGCTTAGGAAAAAACTGATAAGAGGCAACAGACCAGGTGTTCCATAAAAGTGGAGTGGAGATTTGACCTGGGCTATGTTTATAAGTTGAAGAGAAGGGTAGCAAGGGTTTGGGCCTAAATGGCCTGCAGGGCTAACTCCCAAAGTGGCAAACATTATCCCTGGAAGCCCAATTGCCCTTGAAGGGATGCCACCAACAGATGGACTTCTAGCAGGCTTTGTGTGCCTGTCACCTACCTTAGTGGGTTCTCTGAGAGATGCTGTTGTTGCACATGTTGTAGGAAACTTAGAAGATGAAGGCCTGAATACCTAGAAGGATTGGATACTATACAGTATTTCCCTCCCAAGGGCCAGACATTTTCTGTTTGTCCCTCCAGAAGATTGTAAAGGCAACACTGTGGGCCCAGATGAGGCTCAGGAGAAGTATGAAACAGGAGGGAAGGGGGGCAGGGCACAACTTTTGAAAGAATGACATAGCCCAAGGGCATAACATAAACCAATTAAAATCAAATGGGTCCAAGATAACAAGTCAAATTCAACTAAACCTTGATCCTCAAAATCTGCAAGCTAAATGACACACCCAGAAGTGCCAGGACAGTTCCAAAGCACTGTCAAAAGGAATGGGAGGTTCCCAAATTGTTGGAATGATCCTCCTACTCATTAGCATATGAAATAACCCAGCCTTCAAAAACTGACCACACCACATTCCATGGCCACTGCACTCGCCCTCTGTGATGGCCCACACTCTTGGAATGTGCTTCTTTCTGAATCTGAACAAATCCATCTCTTACCCATCACTGTGTCTCTCACTGAATTTTTTGCAATGAGATATCAAGAGCCTAAGATTTATCATGTCCTGAAACGAGGCACCGTGGGTTTCGGCTGGGCTCAAGTCCTGGGAGAGAGGAGCTAAAGGACGAGAGGAAAAAGCAGTGGGAAAAAAGTACCAAGGAATCCCCTTCATAACCTGCCAGAAAATCTGCTAAATACCTGACCTGTTCTCAGAGTTTTCATTGGCCGGATTCTTGGCACAAAGAAGATTAAAGAAGATTAAGGACAGAAAAATCCCCATGCATTTGGGCAACAACTACTAAGTAGCCCTTCCCAGAGCCCCTCAATTGCACCCACTACCACTTGCCTATTCATGGTGGGGTGGAGTGCGGGGGATTCGAGGAAACAAGAAACCAGAGACTGTAAACAAATTAAGATTTTGTTAGCCATATGTCCTTCCAGCTATAGGAGCGAGGATCTCCTACCTTAACCAGAGGTCTTCTGAAATCTGAGACTGAGCCATGTGAGCTTTCGGCTGAGTTTATTTTTGCTGTCCCGGTTTCCAGCACACTGGGCTTCTTGTCACTTCCTCAGTGCTGGGTTTTCTTCGCATTCAGTTTCCACCACAGAAGCTTTCACTGAGTTGGGCTTCTGCTGTGCTTGGCTTCTGCCTCATGGGGGCCGAGCTGAGGTTGTTTCAACCAGGTTAAATACGAGTCACGGCACCATATATGTCAGGGGAGTTTGTTATTTTCTCAGTTCTGTCTTGCTCTAGCAAAAATTTGAAACAGTGGACAGACCACTGTTATAGCTCCATGTTACAGCTCAGTTTTATTTGGCAAGCAAAGGAAAATACATTCTCGAGGCATGAGGGCGGGCTGACCCAAAAAACACGAAGAGAAGAGAAGACAGAGGCCCAATTTTGGCTCCTCTTTTTATGTTTTTTTCTCCCCGCACTGAGCCTGCCCTATGTAAATTGGTCTAGCCAGGAGGGCTGTTTGTTTTACCTGAGGTTGTCACTTTGGTCCTCGGACCTTTGTTCTATTTTCACAGGTTTTCCCCTTCTTTGTTTTTTAGCCACCACCACTCTGGACTTCTTTTTCCTATTCTAACTACCTAATATATACATGGTGACAGATGGTAACTAGACTTCATGTTGATCATGTTGAAATGTACAGAATTATTGAATTGCTATGTTGTGTAACAAGAGTGAACACAGCATTTTCAGAAAATATGCCTCAATAACGGGCAAATGGACTCAGAAAAAGATCAAATTTGTGGTTACCAGAGGTGGTGGTAGTGGGGTAAAGGGGAATTGGATGAAGGTATAATAAAAATAGAATCATTTTGGATTCCCATAATGTATATTGTCCTGGATATTCCCGTGCATTGACTAGGCTTCAATTATTTCAGGGTGATAGTAGACAGCACCTGACAGAGAATTCATTGCTCAACTTTAAATGTTGCGTTAGACATTTTTTGAACACCTGGTAAAATAATTGTCTTGAATACCAGAGTTTTAAAAGAAAGAAAAAAAATTTTTGGAATTTAGACACTTTTCACATATGGAGAGACCTACCTATCACTTGGGTCATGGTGGCAGGGGAAACACACTCACTGAAACCACTCAGCTTGGCCAGGCACAATAGTAAACCATTTGCGTGAGTTATTTTATGACAGAAGGACTAGTGAGGAACACAGAACAAGCCACGATCAACTGGAAGAGTTCAGGAACGGTCAGAAGGAGATGCCATGTGTTCTACCACCTTCCCAAATCCTTCTCTCTGGCATCCATTCCTCTATCAATGCGTGTAGCACCAGGAAGCCCCCTGAGTCAGGATGATTGGCCAGAGACAACCTGGAAACTAATCTCAAATGGAAATCAGGCATTACTAAAAAGGGACATGGATTCTGGAGACAAACAGAAATGCCCACTTTAGCCTACTCCTCAGGCTTCTCAATAGCTGGACACACACTTCTTTCAACACGTGGCTTAAAACATGCTCAAGTTTACACAGAACAAGCAGACACCACACAAATAGCCCTTAAAAGCACACACGTCATCTCAGAAAATGCAATCCAAAGATTAAGTTACTGAATTCAGATTCTAAGAGCTCGGATAAAAATCAAAATCATATATAATCACACAGCTTAAGGTCTACATTAACATGCTTTGTATTTGACTGACTGCAATTCCAGTGAGTCTGGCGTTTGGAAGATGAAGTAGCAAATAACTTTTCTGAACTTGCCCTTGCAGGGTATCTCAGTAGATCACTCAACTATAATCATTAGACTGTTTAATCTTCAAAGGCTTGCTTTAAAACTTTTCTTTCACTGTGTCCACTAACCCTAAACTGTTACATAATAATCTTGGCCCAATTTCATCTGCCTGTCACATGGAAATATCCCCAGATATAGTAAATCAGACCAAAACCCTAGTTTTTGACCTTGCTATTCTGAAATGCTACTAATGTCCCATCAGTGGTTTCCTTTACAGTGGTAAGCAATAAACTTAACTTTGTTTTAGCAGCAAATTATTTTGAGGAGCTCTTCAGAGAGTGAGTGGTTGACCCTGGGTAAGATACATTCCTTTTCTTGGGTCCAAATCTAGTTTCTCATAATTCAGTAATTTATGGCTAAATAGACAGTTATCTATATGGTGCACATGTAAGAATAGAGTGGTGCAGAAGGAAAAGAGTGACTAAAGTGAAAACTTCCATTTGGAAAAGAGGAAACATCACATAGGGATGACTGGTCCCGACGTCCATGATATGGACTCTCTGACCTGCGAGTTTCCCAGTTTGCCAATCTGCTTACCTCTGGCTTGCTTACGATGTTTCTGGATGTTTCTTTTCTACAGTCCCTCACCACCGTCTCTGAGAAGGGCACTGGGTTTGCTACCCCTTTCCCTTTGCTGCTTAGAGACTTCCTATTAGTTAAGGAGCATAGAGATTATATTCAGGACCTAAGAAATCCCACGGAGAAGGCAATGGCACCCCACTCCAGTACTCTTGCCTGGAAAATCCCATGGATGGAGGAGCCTGGTAGGCTGCAGTCCATGGGGTCGCTAAGAGTCGGACACGACTGAGCGACTTCACTTTCACTTTTCACTTTCCTGCATTGGAGAAGGAAATGGCAACCCACTCCAGTGTTCTTGCCTGGAGAATCCCAGGGACGGGGGAGCCTGGTGGGCTGCCGTCTATGGGGTCACACAGAGTTGGACACGACTGAAATGACTTAGCATAGCATAGCATAGCAAGAAATCCCAGGTGTGGAGCTTATTTGGCAGAAAAGTTCATTAAATGTATAGAGGCTTCCACGAAGTTTCATAGGCCAGCAGCCAAAGACAGATGTCCTGATGAGTTGAAGTCTTGACATTCAGTTCTAGCTACCAGAGTTTTTGTGTTAATGAGCCTCCGTTTCTCTGCTTTGCTCATTTATCAAGCACTGTGACTCTCAAAGTGGCTCCTGGTCAGCAGCAGCATCACCTGAGGAGTGGTTAGAGATACAATTTCTTGGGTCCAGACCGTCTCAGAAACTCTGAGGGTAGGGCCCAGAAATCTGGTGGAAAAGGCACTGGAAGTAAGATAAAGTTTGAGGCAACAGCTTTAGTGATGCTGTTTGGGGGCAATTTGAAACAATAAGCTGGGAGATAAAAATGCCATTAAAATCCTCTTTTCCTGCAGGCTTCATGTGAGGGCTTTTTTTCAAGGGGAGGAAAGAGACTTTTTCTTTCTTATTAGTAGGAGCTAATTATTAATACTGGAGGCCTGGATGAGGGACAGGAAGCAACAGCATTTTCCTGAGTCACAAGCATAACTGCTCTTCCAATCTTTGCGGATTCCAGGTATTAGACTCTCTGGCAACTGAACAGGCATCAGTTATAGTGTTTCGCTAGTCAAGGTCTTATTTTCACCCTTCTGCTTTCCAATGGCAGTATCAAAACTATCGTACCTCTTTTATGTATGAATTTATTGAAGGCCATTAAATATAGTCAATACACTCTAACATCCTAATTTTTTCTCCATAGTTCCTTCATGCAAAAGCTTCAATACACACATGATCTGGTTCTCCAGGGTACGAATGGACAAAAACAATTATTTCCATTCAGTTCAGTTCAGTTCAGTTCAGTCACTCAGTCGTGTCCGACTCTTTGCAACCCCATGAATCGCAGCATGCCAGGCCTCCCTGTCCATCACCGATTCCCGGAGTTCACTCAGACTCATGTCCATCGAGTCAGTGATGCCATCCAGCCATTTCATCCTCTGTCGTCCCCTTCTCCTGCCCCCAATCCCTCCCAGCATCAGAGTCTTTTCCAATGAGTCAACTCTTCACATGAGGTGGCCAAAGTACTGGAGTTTCAGTTTTAGCATCATTCCTTCCAAAGAAATCCCAGGGCTGATCTCCTTCAGAATGGACTGGTTGGATCTCCTTGCAGTCCAAGGGACTCTCAAGAGTCTTCTCCAACACCACAGTTCAAAAGCATCAATTCTTCGGCACTCAGCCTTCTTCACAGTCCAACTCTCACATCCATACATGACCACAGGAAAAACCATAGCCTTGACCAGATGGACCTTTGTTGGCAAAGTGATGTCTCTGCTTTTGAATATGCTATCTAGGTTGGACATTACTTTCCTTCCAAGAAGTAAGCGTCTTTTAATTTCATGGCTGCAGTCACCATCTGCAGTGATTTTGGAGCCCCCCAAAATAAAGTCTGACACTGTTTCCACTGTTTCCCCATATATTTCCCATGAAGTGATGGGACCAGATGCCATGATCTTCGTTTATCTGAATGTTGAGCTTTAAGCACTATATTAATAACTAGAATCTTCCAGCCACTGAATAGATGTGTCCCGCTGACCTCTACCCAATCTCCTTGGCCCTGCTAAGACTGCATTTTAGAGTCTCTTAATGTTAACCTGACATCTGGTCCTAATTTCTGTTTCAAGGATCTGAGTTATAAGCAACAGAAACCAAGTATGGCTACCTTACATGAAAAAAAAAATTGTGGAGAGAGAGAAAAGATTTATTGAAATAAATGGTACCACCCTCGCTCGCCTAGTTTCACCTGGAAGCTGGGGGAAGAGAGAAGGGAATGGGCAGGATACAAGGATGATGAAGATGAATCAGTGGGAAGAACAACCACTGCAGGATGGGTCAGATCAAGGTGTCACCACCAGCAATGTGACACTAAGTCATGGCTGCTGACATGTCCTGACATCTGCCTATAGGAACATATTCTAATGTCAGACACCTAAAATCTAAGTGCCAGGGTGAGCTTGGGGTTGAGCTAAGTGGCTCAATTTAGCTTATATGCTGATCAATCCCTGACCAATAGGAGAAGATAAAAGAGGATCTGGGCCCTTTCAACTTTCATAATGAGTGGTGAACACACCAGAGATCATAAGACGATAAGAATAATATTAAGGAGGAGAATGAAAGCTAGGGGATGGGGTGAAAATAATAAGTTGCCTCTGGGAGCTGAAGTGGGGCTTATAGCACTACCCCAGAGTTTGTGTGGGAGTTAAATGACTTTATAAAATACTTAGAACAGGAACTGGCACATAATAAAAGAGAAAAGAAAGTGAAGTCGCTCAGTCGTGTCCGACTCTTTGCGACCCAGTGGACTGTAGCCCACCAGGTTCCTCCGTCCATGGGATTCTCCAGGCAAGAATACTGGAATGGGTTGCCATTTCCTTCTCCAGGGGATCTTTGTGACCCAAGGATTGAACCCAGGTCTCCTGCATTGCAGGCAGATGCTTTAAGCTCTGAGCCACCTGGGAAGCCCAATACAGGATCCCTGGCACATAATAAGCACTAGACAAAAGTCCCTGCTTGCTGTTTTATGCTTTTTTCCCAAGGCACCATTAGTGCCTTGACCATATGTAAAAGTTTTAAAAAATATTCCATCCCACCTCACCCCCCCCAAAAAAGTAGAGAAAGTAAAGAAAAAAAGGTAAAAATATTTATATCCTGCCTTTCCACAGAGTAATGTAACATTAGTGGTATACCTAGCTAATAAATATTGTTTACAATTAAAAATGTTTTCAGTATCAGGATTGCATAATCATAGTTCTATTGTGATAGCTTGACATGGAGACCTGATATAGTCATCACTGGTTAATATAAAATATTAGCAATCAGGAAGAGAAAATGATCAGAAAACTTTTCTGGCTTCTATTTCTTCAGAATAAAATCTGTAAATGCTATCATATTAAAAAATTATTTCTTAAAATGATTTTTTGGGGGAGGTTTTTTTCAGTATAAACTATTTCTATTTTGTTTACATGTAAAAGTATTATTTGAGACATGGTAATATACATGAGTGAAGGTTGGAAGAAGGGGGAAGAGGAGTGTGGAATGAGAAAGATAAAGGGAGAAATAAAGGGAGTTAACATTTGCTGACTATTGTACAACTTTCCTTTACATGAATTATCTCATTTTATTTTCCAAACAACTGGACCACTTAAATCTGAAGCATATTCTTTAAATGAAATTTTGCGCGAGTGAATAAACAGCTTGGGATGAGCAGTTGAGGCAGTAGGTACCCTCTTCATCTTCCTTCCTAACACTCAACATTATTTAAAAATATATTATCAACTGTATATTTTAAAAAATGCTAAGTCCTAGTTCATGTAGTTTTGGTAGAATACAACATAACTGACTTAACTAACTCTTCAGAGATTTGTAACACATACACTAAGTTTAAGTTCATGCATAACTCTTCCATAACTGTATGGATTTTATCTTTGAGCTTCCCTGGTGGTTCAGATGTAAACAATACACCTGCAATGTGGGAGACCTGAGCTTGATCCCTGGATCGACAAGATTTCCGTGGAGAAGGGCATGGCAACCCACTCCAGTATTCTTGCCTGGAGAATTCTATGGAGAGAGGAGCCTGAAGGGCTACAGTGCCTGGGATTGCAAAGAGTCAGACACTTTCACATAGAATCAAAGACTGTCTGTATCTAGTAAAGAAATTTCAAATGTGCGTGCACATGTGCACATGCAAACACACAGACACACATGCACACAGATTCAGAAACAAAAATATTGTATTTAATAGAAATTTTTAGCCTTAGCTATTATTCATGTAGCTTGGCATGCTATAGTCCATGGGGTTGCAAAGAGTTGGACGCTACTTAGCAACTGAACAACAACAACATTATACATAAGAAGAATTTCATGTGTAGTTATAAATTTAACATGTGAAAATAGAACTAGGTATAAGGTAAAAATGCAACTAATTTCTAAGTCCAAACACCCTTGATTTAAGATCACATGATAAATTTCTAACCATATGAAACTGCTTACTAGTTGAGATAGTTACTGATTCAGCTATTATGAACCTCCCTGGCAGATGTTCTCTGGTCATTTTATGGCTTAAAAAATGACAGACTAAGGTCAAATTCAGTGGCTAAAAGAGGCACCTATGAGGTTGAAAAGAGCAAAGAGAATCTATACATGTTACAGAAGGAGCTGCCAGTTCAAAGCACTAGAGTTTATATCATCAAGGACATAAGATTATTTTGTCACTTTCATTTGTAAAAGTAAATGAATGGAAACATGCACAAATATTTGTTTGACTATAGAGATATCCCATTGCGACTCCATCTCATGGACGTCATTATCTTGTAAAAGAAAATTATTCTATTTGTGAATTGCAGACATGAATATATTCACAGCAAAATGTGTACAATTTGAAATCTATGCTCTATTTTCCTGGTTGTGTGAATATTGAGTTTTAAGCCATATTTTTTACTCTCCTCTTTCACTCTCAACAAGAGGCTCTTTAGTTCCTATTTGCTTTCTGCCATTAGAGTATTATCATCTGCATATCTGAAGTTATTGATATTTCTCCTGGCAATCTTGTTTCCAGCTTGTGCTTCATCCAGCCTGATATTTCACATGATGCACTCTGCATATAAGTTAAATAAGCAGGGTGACAATATACATCCTTGTCACGCTCCGTTCCCAATTTTGAGCCAGTCAGTTTTTCCATGTTCTTGATCTGCATACAGGTTTCTCGGGAGGCAGGTAAGGTGGTCTTGTATTTCCATCTCTTGAAGAATTTCCCACAGTTTGTTGTGATCCACTCAGTGAAAGGCTTTAGTATAGTCAATGCAGCAGCAGTAGATGTTTTTCTGGAATTCCCTTGCTGTTTTCCTATGATCCAGGGGACTTTGGCAGTTTGGTCTCTGGTTCCTCTGCCTTTTCTAAACCCAGCTTGTACATCTGGAAGCTCTTGGTTCATGTATTATTGAAGCCTAGCTTGAGGGATTTTGAACATGACCTTGCTAGCATGTGAAATGAGCACAGTTGTATGGTAGTTTGAACATTCTTTTCACTGCCCTTCCTTGAGATTAGAATCAAAACTGACCTTTTCCAGTCCTGTGGCCACTGCTGAGTTTTCCAAATTTGCTGGCTTATTGAGTGTACTACTTTAACAGCATCATCTTCTAGGATTTTAAATAGCTTAGCTGGAGTTCCATCACCTCCACTAACTTTGTTAATAGTAATGCTTCCTAAGACCCACTTGACTTCACACTCCAGGATGCACGGCTCTAGGTGAGTGACTATACCACTGTGGTTATATGGGTTATTAAGACCTGTTTTGGACAGTTCTTCTGTGTATTCTTGCCACTTCTTCTTAATCTCTTATGCTTCTATTAGTTCCCTACCATTTCTGTCCTTCATTGTGCCCAACTTTGCATGAAATATTCCCTTGGTCTAATTTTCTTGATGAGATCTCTAGTCTTTTCCATTCTATTGTTTTCCTTTGTTTCTTTTCATTGTTCACTGAGGAAGGCTTTCTTATCTCTCCTTGCTATTCTTTGGAACTCTGCATTCATTTGGGTATATCTTTCCTTCTCCTTTGCTTTTCACTTCTCTTCTTTTCTCAGCTATTTGTAAGGCCTCTTCAGACAACCATTTTGCCTTCTTCTATTTCTGTTTCTCAGGGGTGGTTTTTACACCACCTCCTGTACAATGTTATGCATCTTTGTCCAGAGTTCTTCAGGTACTCTGTCCATCAGATCTAATACGTTGAATCTATTTGTCACTTCCACTGTATAATCAAGGGATTTGATTTAGGTTGTTCCTGAATGGCCTAGTGATTTTCCCTACTTTCTTCAATTTAAGCTCCAAATTTGCAATAATGAACTCATGATCTGAGCCACAGTTAGCTCCAGGTCTTCAAGCCAAGGGACAATATAACCATCTCAAAATAAATTAAAGGAGAGATTTGGACCAAGAGGCTGCAAGAGATTCATGGTTAATACTGTAGAAGATGAATCTCAGAAGCCATCACATGAAACACCTACATCTGCCATTGAAAGAGCCTCTCACTGACTTTCCTAAACCTCCTTATCCTCCACTGAATCCATCTTTTCTTGAAACAGCTAAATGCATCATCTCAAAATGAAATTCTTATCATAAAATCCTACTCCTTAAATCTTTCATTGTGCTTGAGATAAAGGCAAACTCCTTAGTATGATTTACATTGTCCTTTTACAATAGTTACTTCTGTGCCTGCCTTTTCTAGATCCAGGGCCTCATTATTTCTAACCCTTTTACCTGAATGTGCTTCTTCCCATTTCTTGGCGGTTTATTCCTACTTATGACTCAGCTGGATCACTGCTTCATCAGGAAATCTTTTCTTCAGTCCTCAGACCTATGAGGGAAGGATGGGAAATAAATAAGTGCATATTTTTGTGATACTGTTTTATTAGAGAAATATGCAGAGTGATAGTGGGCTTTTATTTTACATAGAATAATTAAAAAGTCCTTCCTGATCAAGTAGTATTTGAGCAGAGACCTGACGGGATTGGGAATAAGACTTGTGCTTGCAGCCATCTGGGGAAGAGCAGTCTAGGCTGAGGGGAAGTTGGTGCAAAGGCCACAAGATAGGACGGACTATTTGAGAAAGAACAAGAAGACACCAAGTGAGGGGATCAGGCAGGTCGAGCACTAAAAGCAAACTCAGAGAACATGTATATCATGGTGAGAAATTTGGATATTGATCTAAAAAAAGATGAAAAGTTAGATTTGAGTGAGTGAAGGGGTGAACACTGGGAGATGAGTTTAGAGAGGGAATGGGTTAGGAGTTTGGACACAATGTGGGCACGTAGAGCATTGTAAAGGCCTTGGCTGTTCCTCTGAGTACAGTGATGGCTCTGGATGGTTTACGCAGAATAGCCCGATCTGGTACGTATTCTGGATGATCACTAAGCTGCTATGTTAGAATCGAGGGGGGAAGAGTCGCGTCAAGGAACGTCATCAAGCGCCTCTCGTCGCCCTCCTGAGGAGTGCTGATTGTACTGCGCAAGCGTAGTAGAGGTGCTGGTGAGTGCCTGGGACTGGTGTCCCATTTCATTAGGAGGTAGTCAAGAAAGATTGCTGTGACTTATGTCAGAGTGTTCTGCCTGTATTTTTCTCTAAGGGTTTTATAGTGTCCAGCCGTACATTTAGCTCTTTGATCCATTTTGAGTTTATTTTGCCTGTGATATTAGAGAATAAAGCCAATTATTAAACAATTGAATTGAACCATGTCAGCAGCTAGTTTCTTACAGAAATATATGAGTCAATATGTTCCCTTATTTTCTTAAACTGAGCAGATTTGGTATTTTCTTACTTGAAACTGCAAGAGCCCTTACTCACAGGCACAAGATTTTTCATCTTTTCCCTTCAACACGAGGATCTTTTGATACTGTTTCTGGTGTTACTGCTTTAGGCACTGAGCAGTCATCGAAGGGTGACTAACATCGATGGAATGACTGTAAGGCTTATATTTATTTAAATTGTTAACAGGATATCCTCTTAGGACATCAGGTGCTCTAAACGTGAGTCTGGAGCTCAAGAGAAATGTCAGGTTTGAGATATAAATTTGGGTAGCACAATCATATTGGTAAGAGAAAGTTTTGGCCTTGTATGATTAAGAAGAAATAACTGAGCATGAGATATAAGGCAACTAAAATTTAATAGGGAGCTGGAAGAGAGGAATCAATGAAAAAGAGAGGTTAGTTTCAGAAGTAGGAGAAAATCCAAGAGTGAACAATAAAGAAAAAGAAACAAGAACAGAGTTCTAAGACTTCAGTACATATGATAAAAGCAGAAGATGAATGACATGGGGCTTTTTAATTAGCATTTAAATACTGGATTTGGCAACTTGGGTTAACTAATGACCTTTAAGAGAGGAGTTTTATTAGAGCAAAGAGATAAGAAAAAAATTCAGAGGTTGAGGATAGCACAAGTGTTATCAACTGAGGTTAGATTTGGCTCAAACATAATGTTTTACATATGGGTAAAATTTTAAAATATCATATTTCTCTGATGAATTTTAAATGTCAACAGTGATTATATTCTGCTTTAAGATCAAATTGAGATTAATTGCTATTTGATTTTGAGACCTTAAAAATAAATAGTGAATAATTTCTGTTCATCTAAAAAATTCCTTAGCTGATTCATATAAATCAGAAAACCACTGAACTTTCAAACAATCATTTTACTTATATTCTTGCCTGTCTGTGCACACATATAAAATATCAACTAATTAAAGTCAATGTGGTTTATGGAATGAACTGCATTATGTTAAAATATTATTTATATATTAAAACTAAAGCTTACAGCCTTAAATAATACCATCTAAGGTTATATAGTTTACTATATATGTTATTGTTTAAATATATGCATCCAACACTACATCAATAAATAAAAGGAAATAAAGAGTAGTTTAATGGAGAGGACTGATAATTTAGAAAGTCATAATGAAACACAGAAAAGTTAAAGACACATTTCCTTCATGAGGAAGTCAGAAAGAAGACCTCCCAGATCTGGTATGAAACTCCTTATCTTCCTACTCCACTGTGGTTGGCCATGACTTCCATCCCAAGGGTTTCTTCTCATTGTCCAGATGATTGCTGGGACTTCAGACACCAGCTGTGTATTGTAGACAAGAGGAAGGAGAAAGAACTAATAGCAAGAAAAACAAGAACATATTTAAAACCCCCCATTAAACACTATTTTGTTTGGAAGTCCATGTAACTTATGCTTAGAACCCATTAAACTCCCCTAGCTGCCAGAAAAGACTGGGGAATGAAATATTCTAGCTGGGTGCATTGATCAGGGTCCAGTTAGAGACAAAGAACAGGAGCGTAGATACTGGATAGGCAGCTGACAGTTTCTGTCTCAATGGATTATGAGAGAAAAAGGTAAAGGCACTGTATTTTCCAAAATATTCAGTAAAGATATGGAGAAGTATGTTAATAGAATTTGAAAGAATGGAAATTTATAGGATGGGAGAGATTTGAGTGTTTTGAAGGTTGAAGGGCAGAATACAAAACAGTAGAAAAAATTCAAACGACTCTCAAGTGATGAATGGATAGATAAAATGCAGCATATCCATAAAATGGAAAATTATGTAGCAAAAAAAAAAACAAAAAAGAGAGAGAAAGGAATGAAGTACTATTAAATGCTGCAACATGGATAAACCTTGAAAAAATTATGCTATCTGAAATAATCCAGCCACAAAAACCCCATATTGTCCTAATAGAGGTATATGAAATTCGGAATAGGTGAAAATATGGAAACAAACTAGATTAGGGTGATGGTGGAATGGAGCATGACTCACATTGGGTCCTGGGTTCCTTTTGGGGTGATGAGAGTGCTCTAAAATTGATATTTGTGATGGTTGCACAGATCTGTTAATTAACTAAAACCTATTGAATTGTATGGAGAAGGCAATGGCACCCCACTCCAGTACTCTTGCCTGGAAAATCCCATGGACGGAGGAGCCTGGTAGGCTGCAGGCCATGGTGTCGCGAAGAGTTGGACACGACTGAGCGACTTCACTTTCATGCATTGGAGAAGGAAATGGCAACGCACTCCAGTGTTCTTGCCTGGAGAATCCCAGGGACGGGGGAGCCTGGTGGGCCGCCGTCTATGGGGTTGCACAGATTCGGACATGACTGAAGCGACTTAGCAGTAGCAGTATTGAATTGTATACTTTAAAGCAGTTAATTTTATGTAATGTCAATTATATCCCAATAAAGTTGTTGTTAAAAACAGTAATTCAAATCAAGACATTTAAGATACTTCCCTGGTTATTGCTTAGAGTTCAGTTTCTAGTTTGTTTATACCTACATCTAATAAGGTTTAAATGTAAAACAAAGAAATAGATGATTTCTAAGGTTGCCTCCAGCAGTATAATTTGAATTTTATGATTATATAATTTTATCCTGAAATCTGAAGGAAATTCACTCTAATTGTTATCATTATGTGCCCCGAACTGAAGTTCTCTCTCCCTCCCTCTTTTTGCTCCTCTCTTACTATTTTGGGAGAGATATTTTTGATTCATTGAGAATAAGAAGATTCAAATGGTGAAAAAAGTTGTCAAATTAGCCTTTTAATAACACTTAAAGTTCAGTACTTATTACATGAATACAATTACATTTTAATAAAGTAGGTAGAGGAATTCAAATGAAAAACAAAAGACTTGCTCAGAGAATCTAACCTAAAGTATCAATAGATTACATCATTATTAAACTTGCATGTGTGTAAATCAAAAAAAGCAAAAAAAGTCAATTTACTTGTATGTTTATCCATGATCACTATTTGATTTGATCCTATGGCAGGTAATTTCATAAATAAATCTCATCATACAGGGCTACTGTAGTGATCAATTTAGCTTACAAAAAGCATTCTAATGAACATCATCAGGTGGAAATCTATTTTAGGCAATGGCAATTTCTTTTGACTAATGGATTGCAAACTGAAACTCAAATCAAATTAGTGCATTTACTGAGTATCTGTTACTGTGCTGGTGCTCAGAGAAAATAATAAGTATAAAATCAATGGTTTTAACCTCAGGAAAATTTTTGAGTTTCTGCCTAGTTCAGAAAATCCTTGTCAAGCCCTTTTTTAATCCTTCAAGATCTATACCCCTCCTCTCAAGTCTTTTTTGCCCCTCACAGACAGAGATTAGTGAGTTGTATCATACCTTTATTAGTGTTTATTTTAATTATCCATTTACATGTCTGCCTGCTTTTCTGAGTCTTCAGTTCCAGAGCAGTACCTTATTATTCATTCATTCATATGACAAATATTTATCAAATACCTCTTACCATGCTAGATATACAATGGTTAAAAAAAAAGATGCAGTTCATGTTTCTACAGAACTTTCAATCTAATGGTACCTCAAAGTAAACAAGTATTGTAAATTCACCGATTTAGTAATTGCTTACACATATGCAAATAAAGTGCAAATTTTTATTTTCTACAAAATATCCCACTTTTGAAATTCCTTGGCAGTCTAGTGGTTAGGGCTCTAGGCTTTCACTGCTTTCAGTCCCTGGGAACTAAGATCCCACCAGCTGCATGGAGAGGCCAACAATTCAGTTTCAAAAAAGAATCATTACACATCTGTATGTATTCAATAAGTTAACATTAACATCAATGCAATTTCATAATATTTTCCATGATTTCATACAGTTAGTCCCTTTAAAGGTGTATTTATTAAAAAAAACAAAACAAAAAACTCACTTTAGAATATAATGATCGCTCCCTCTCTTCCTGCATAAATAACCTCTTTGACTTGTTTCAGGCTTTTTGGTATAAGTTTTCAGTCTTTAATTTTTCATCTTCTCACCCCTGCTCTAATTCCAGATAATTTCTGGGTATTAAAGAGGATGGCACCCCACTCCAGTACTCTTGCCTGGAAAATCCCATGGGTGGAGGAGCCTGGTGGGCTGCAGTCCATGGGATCGCTAAGAGTCGGACACGACTGAGCGACTTCACTTCCACTTTTCACTTTCGTGCATTGGAGAAGGAAATGGCAACCCACTTCAGTGTTCTTGCCTGGAGAATCCCAGGGACGGGGAGCCTGGTGGCTGCCGTCTATGGGGTCACACAGAGTCGGAGATGACTGAAGCGACTTAGTAGTAGTAGTAGTAAAGAGGATGAAGTGACCTTGTGGGAACTTATGGAGGCATATAGCGTTGTGTGAATCCTTGCTGATTTTCTATGAAGTGTGGAATCTTATCTAGCCCCTGACTGGTATCCACTGGCATGTGACCACTTCAGTGTGGTGTTTTTGAGACATTGTGCTGGCACCGGATCTGAAGTCAATGGTCCCAGTCATTTGTCAGCAGTGTTGAAATCCCAAAATAGTTCCACATGACCCCCAGGCCTTCGTCAGCTTATTGGTCCTCTCATACTCTTTTTCTTGGGTTACGTGGACACTCCGGATCCATAGATGTAGCACATGGAGATCTGGGTTTTATTTAGGTTTACCTAGCTGAGAGCCTCCTTGAGGTCATGTTGTTACTGCTTCTGGGCTGAGGTGGATGTGAAGTCAAACAATGGGCTCCTCGCAGAGGCTGAGTACTCCACTAATCTATACCAGGGGGAACAGGCTGTTATCTAAGTTCCTGTATTTCTTCAGAACCAGGCCCTAAAGACAGTTATCATATGTTCTTTTACCCTGAACCCAAAATGGCAAATGGATTGCACTTAGAAAAAATATCTTACCTATAAGGTAGTATCTTAACTATAATTTCAATTACATAAATATTATGAACCAGTGTGGTAGGTTTTAACCTGTTGTGTCTGAGACAGTTATTGGTGTGGTACTCTAATGGTGATTCTCCTCATTCCTTCTACATCTTTGATTGTAAATCTTTTGTAAAAAAGATTAGTTTCTTTCCCCCATTTATTTATCTATTCACTTTGGGGGTGTTTATATCTATGTGGATATTTATTTCATTCTTGGCTTATAATACAGTATCTTTGTTACTTGTATTTTATTTTTGAAAATATCCTCATATTGACTTTGGGAGTTTTTGTTTATGCTCCTTCATTATGGCTTGATCTTTTATTATTTACTTTTAATCAATTCCTTACTTTCTGGCATCAGAAACTGATCCAAGATAATCCAATGTTTTCCCTGCCCCAGCCCTGGTGTCAACCAATTTTATAAGGAGCCCCGGTTCCTTTTATTAAAGAATGATAACTAGAAACCACACTCATTGCTGCTGGGCTGACACCTCTAGTACATCTTAATGAATAGAATTCGGCAATACATGTGTATCTCCCTAACGCATGCCTGTAAACATATCTCTATTTCTATCTATATTTGTAGATATTAAAAAATCATGAATCCATTGACTACTCCCATGTGCAATCCAGTTCCACATGATTCATTCTAGCATTTCCTCTTTCCTTATTTGTAACTTCTTTTGATGGTGAGTGCCGGGGACCAGCCCCGGCTGATCCAGGGTATTCGAAGGAGAGACGGCTAGGCGAGGGTCAGGGAATAACTGCTTAATTACACTTTAATTAAGGATACAAAGAGTAATAGAATAAGGATAGCTCAGTGAGGAAATTCAGTGGAGAAAAGCGGCTGAAATAAGGATAGCTCAGTAGGAAAATTCAGTGGAGAAAAGAAGCTGAGTGGCTTGGTTTACGCGGAAAATCAATATAACCCGTGACACCAGGTTAGCTCTGACCACGGAGGCCGCAGGCGCCCTCTCGAATAGCGGAAGGTGCCCCACCTTAGACACCTTCTCGAGTGGGTCTTAGAAGCCCAGGCAAATAAATGGTCGCAGAGGACATCCGCACTCCAGATGGACACTCAGCTGGAATTTGGGAGAGATAGTGACATGGGGAGACCAAGTTTCAGTAAACAAGGCCCGCACTTTATTTTCCAAAGTAGTTTTTATACCTTAAGGTATGCATAGAGGATAATGGGGGAAGGGGTGGAGTCATGCAAGGACAGCAGTTCCTGGTTCTAATCTAAGCCAGGCTTTCAAACTTATCATATGCAAAAGTTCAGGTGATTGACATCATCTTCTTGCCCGGAGGCCTGTTAACATTTTAAGAAACTTATCTTTCTCTAAAGGTGATTATTCCAAAGTCAGGCGCCAGCCTTCCAAAAAGCATTGGACAAAGCTGCATTTTACATTTCTATACACCCATTATATCAATCAATACACTGCCAAAGACACAGTAGGTAAGGAGTATGGAGACTTAGCAGCAAACATTGGCCCAACAAGTGAAAAACCCTTCACCAATACAATTTCTAATCAATCTTTTAACTACTCAAAGGAATCTGTGTTTAGGCAGTTTAGAACATCTCCTGCCTCTCACAGTTGGGAGGCTCTGAACAATCACATGTGGCCGGAAAAACCTATTCAGGCAGGCTAGAGGATTTCCAAAGGAGTTTGTAGGTTAAACACTGTCACACCCAGGAATTATTAACTGGAGCTGTAAGCTAACTCTCTTTTCAGAGAGAGGTAGTGGGGGACAGCCCCCCGTAAAGTCAGAGGTGTAGGTGAAAGCACAAAGCAGAAAGTAGGCAGACTCTGGTTTTGGGGGTAGATGCTCGAGAATTTCCAGGGGGACTCCTGAGGCTCGATCCCGCCTTTGCGTATGCCGAGCCTCCTTCCTCATGACTTTTGTCATGGGCGGAATTCCTCACGCTGGCTCCCGGCAGTGATAGAATTCCAGTTGAGCTATTTCAGATCCTGAAAGATGATGCTGTGGAAAGTGCTGCACTCAATATGCAATATGCACTCAATATGCAATATGCCGGCTCCCGGCAGGTGAGAAACCCAAATCTCATTTTCTACAATATATTTACTTATTAGTTCAACATTAGTATAAAAATAAAGTACTTTCAGAGTTGCTAAGTTGTAGAAGATACCCCTCATCCAAGGTAAGGAGCAGCGGCTGTGCTTTGCTGGAGCAGCCATGAAGAGATACCCCACGTCCAAGGTAAGAGAAACCCAAGTAAGATGGTAGGTGTTGCGAGAGGCATCAGAGGGCAGACAAACTGAAATCATAATCACAGAAAACTAGTCAATCTAATCACACTAGGACCACAGCCTTGTCTAACTCAATGAAACTAAGCCACCCAAGATGGGCAGGTCAAGGTGGAGAGGTCTGACAGAATGTGGTCCATTGGAGAAGGGAATGGCAAACCACTTCAGTATTCTTGCCTTGAGAACCCCATGAACAGTATGAAAAGGCAAAATGATAGGATACTGAAAGAGGAACTCCCCAGGCCAGCAGGTGCCCAATATGCTACTGGAGATCAGTGGACAAATAACTCCAGAAACAATGAAGTGATGGAGCCAAAGCAAAAACAATACCCAGTTGCAGATGTGACTGGTGATAGAAGCAAGGCCTGATGCTGTAAAGAGCAATATTGCATAGGAACCTGGAATGTTAGGTTCATGAATCAAGGCAAATTGGAAGTGGTCAAACGAGAGATGGCAAGAGTGAACGTCGACATTCTAGGAATCAGCGAACTGAAATGGACTGGAATGGGTGAATTTAACACAGATGACCATTATATCTACTACTGCGGGTAGGAATCCCTTAGAAGAAATGGAATAGCCATCATGGTCAACAAAAGAGTCTGAAATGCAGTACTTGGATGCAATCTCAAAAATGACAGAATGATCTCTGTTCATTTCCAAGGCAAACGATTCAATATCACAGTAATCCAAGTCTATGCCCCAACCAGTAACGCTGAAGAAGCTGAAGTTGAACGGTTCTATGAAGACCTACAAGACCTTTTAGAACTAACACCCATAAGAGATGTCCTTTTTATTACAGGGGACTAACACCTAGGGTAACAGGCAAATGTGGCCTTGGAGTACGGAATGAAGCAGGGCAAAGGCTAATAGAGTTTTGCCAAGAAAATGCACTGGTTATAGCAAACACCCTCTTCCAACAACACAAGAGAAGACTCTACACATGGACATCACCAGATGGTCAACACCGAAATCAGATTGATTATATTCTTTGCAGCCAAAGATGGAGAAGTTCTATAAGTCAGCAAAAACAAGACCAGGAGCTGACTGTGGCTCAGATCATGAACTCCTTCTTGCCAAATTCAGACTTAAATTGAAGAAAGTAGGGAAAACCACTAGACCATTCAGGTATGACCTAAACCAAATCCCTTATGATTATACAGTGGAAGTGAGAAATAGATTTAAGGGCCTAGATCTGATAGACAGAGTGCCTGATGAACTATGGATGGAGGTTTGTGACATTATACAGGAGACAGGGATCAAGACCATCCCCATGGAAAAGAAATGCAAAAAAGCAAAATGGCTGTCTGGGGAGGCCTTACAAATAGCTGTGAAAAGAAGAGAAGCAAAAAGCAAAGGAGAAAAGGCAAGATATAAGCATCTGAATGCAGAGTTCCAAAGAATAGCAAGGAGAGATAAGAAAGACTTCCTCAGCAATCAGTGCAAAGAAATAGAGGAAAACAACAGAATGGGAAAGACTAGAAATCTCTTCAAGAAAATTAGAGATACCAAGGGAATACCAAGGGAATACCAAGATACCAAGGGGACATTTCATGCAAAGATGGGCTCGATAAAGGACAGAAATGGTATGGACCTAACAGAAGCAGAAGATATTAAGAAGAGATGGCAAGAATACACAGAAGAACTGTACAAAAAAGATCCTCACGACCCAGATAATCACGATGGTGTGATCACTGACCTAGAGCCAGACATCCTGGAATGTGAAGTCAAGTGGGCCTTAGAAAACATCACTATGAACAAAGCTAGTGGAGGTGACGGAATTCCAGTTGACCTATTTCAAATCCTGGAAAATGATGCTGTGAAAGTGCTGCACTCAATATGCCAGCAAATTTGGAAAACTCAGCAGTGGCCACAGGACTGGAAAAGGTCAGTTTTCATTCCAATCCCAAAGAAAGTCAATGCCAAAGAATACACAATTGCACTCATCTCACATGCTAGCAAAGTAATGCTCAAAATTCTCCAAGCCAGGCTTCAGCAATACGTGAACCGTGAACTTCCAGATGTTCAAGCAGGTTTTAGAAAAGGCAGAGGAACCAGAGATCAAATTGCCAACATTCATTGGATCACCGAAAAAGGAAGAGAGTTCCAGGAAAACATCTATTTCTGCTTTATTGACTATGCCAATGCCTTTGACTGTGTGGATCACAATAAACTGTGGAAAATTCTGAAAGAGATGGGAATACCAGACCACCTGACCTGCCTCTTGAGAAACCTATATGCAGGTCAGGAAGCAACCGTTAGAACTGGACATGGAACAACAGACTGGTTCCAAATAGGAAAAGGAGTATGTCAAGGCTGCTTATTTAACTTATATGCAGAGTACACCATGAGAAACGCTGGAAGAAGCACAAACTGGAATCAAGATTGCTGGGAGAAATATCAATAACCTCAGATATGCAGATGACACCACCCTTATGGCAGAAAGTGAAGAGGAACTCAAAAGCCTCTTGATGAAAGTGAAAGAGGAGAGTGAAAAAGTTGGCTTAAAGCTCAACATTCAGAAAATGAAGATCATGGTATCTGGTCCCATCACTTCATGGGAAATAGATGGGGAAACAGTGCAAACAGTGTCAAACTTTATTTTTTTGGGTTCCAAAACCCCTGCAGATGGTGATTGCAGCCATGAAATTAAAAGACGCTTACTCCTTGGAAGGAAAGTTATGACCAACCTAGATAGCATATCAAAAGCAGAGACATAACTTTGTCTGCAAAGGTCCCTCTAGTCAAGGCTATGGTTTTTCCAGTGGTCATGTATGGAAGTGAGAGTTGGACTGTGAAGAAAGCTGAGCGCTGAAGAATCGATGCTTTTGAACTGTGGTGTTGGAGAAGACTCTTGAGAGTCCCTTGGACTGCAAGGAGATCCAACCATTCCATCCTAAAGGAGACCAGTCCTGGGTGGTCATTGGAAGGAATGATGCTGAAGCTGAAACTCCAGTACTTTGGCCACCTCATGTGAAGAGTTGACTCATTGGAAAAGACCCTGATGCTGGGAGGGATTGGGGGCAGGAGGAGAAGGGGACAACATAGGATGAGATGGCTGGATGGCATCACCAACTCGATGGACATGAATTTGAGTGAACTCTGAGAGTTGCTGATGGACAGGGAGGCCTGGCGTGCTGTGATTCATGGGGTTGCAAAGAGTCGGACACGACTGAGAGACTGAACTGAACTGAACCCTTGCGAGGACCCAATTTACCAGCTTTAGCAGAGACTGGCCAAGTACAGCTCACAGGCAAAATCCAACTGAGCACCTGTTTAATAAATAAAGTTTAATTGAAACACAGCTGTGGTCATTTGTTTATGTATTGTCTGTGGCTGCTTTTGTGTTCCAACTGCATGGTTAAGTTGTTATGACAGAGACTATTGCTTGTAAAGCCTAACATATTTACTATCAAGTCTTTATTGAAAAAGTTTGCTCAAGTCCTAAGTTAAAGCATAGTGTTAATGTACATTTTTTTGTGTGTGTTTAATGTTGAAGTATACAATAAAATAACGCTTTACTAAAATTACTTGGTCATCAACTTTTTGTAATTATGTAACTCCTTTGAAATACAACTAGATTTGTCACAGCCTGCATTCCTCCCCACATCTTGTTTGGTCTGACTTTTGAAAGTTAACATGCAGTGAAATTGACTCTGTGATGCTCAGGTCTTTGAGTTTTGACAAATGCAATGGCTTATGTATTTACCACCACATTTCTGTCTGGAGGTTTTTCTGCCCCCTGCCCCCAAATTCCTCGTGTTGCTTGTTTATATTCACTCTTCTATTTATCCCTTTATCACTGGCATCCACAAATCTGCTTTCTGTCCCTTCAGTTTTGCCTTTTCCAGAGTGGTGTATAAATTGAATTGTGCAAAATGAGCCTTTTTATGTCTGGCTTCTTTCACTTAGCAAAGTGTATTTAAGATCTAAACATGTTGTGCTAAGATATTTACTATGCGGTCTTTTATAGAAACAGTTTGCTGACTCCTGTTGTAAAGAATAGAAATGAAAGGGAGAATATGGGTAGTTTTGTTAGAGATTTGATGTAATAAGCAAAGAAGAAATTAAAGATGACTCTCTAATTTTGAATTTGGGTGATAGAATGTTTTACCTTAATAAAAATAGTAAAGCCTTATTTGATGGTTTTTCTCAAATGGCAAGATAACTTTGTATAATTTGTCATTATTTGAAGCTAGAAAAATGAGCCTTAAGTGGTCATGAGTTGGCCAAAAAACAAACCCCATAAAAATGGCAAGTGTATCTGTTCTCATTCTAGTTGCTGGGGGATGGGAGGCATTCAGTAGTAGGAATCAAGATACAACCATAGAAGAAGGAGTTTTTATAACATATGGCCTTATATGATTTTCTCTGTCTAAAGAAGTGTTGTCTAGAAAGCACCTCATAAGACAACAATGAAAAAAAAAAAAGACAACAATGAAAGTCCTTTCATAATATATTTTATTTTTTCAAATAACATATTGTCATTCTAAAATTTCAGATGGTAGAGAGGAAGTGAAAGAAATATATAATGCCATATCCTTTAGTATTACTATTAACCCGTTGGGTAATTTCTTTCTGAATTCCTTACACATATAGATAGGAATGCATGTCATAATACTCTCCTATTAGATGATTTTCAATGTAATAATATATGGTCTAAGTATTTTTTAATAATACTGTTTTACTTTATAATTTTTTAATGATGGCATAATATTCTGTTGTATTAGTTCAGTTCAGTTCAGTCACTCAGTCGTGTCCGACTCTTTGTGACCCTATGAATCGCAGCATGCCAGGCCTCCCTGTCCATCACCAACTCCCAGAGTTCACTCAGACTCACCAAATCCCAGAGTTCACTCAAACTCACATCCATCGAGTAGGCGATGCCATCCAGCCATCTCATCCTCTGTCGTCCCCTTCTCCTCCTGCCCCCAATCCCTCCCAGCATCAGACTTTTTTCCAATGAGTCAACTCTTCGCATGAGGTAGCCAAAGTACTGGAGTTTCAGCTTGAGCATCATTCCTTCCAAAGAAATCCCAGGGCTGATCTCCTTCAGAATGGACTGGTTGGATCTCCTTGCGGTCCAAGGGACTCTCAAGAGTCTTCTCCAACACCACAGTTCAATAGCATCAGTTCTTCGGCGCTCAGCTTTCTTCACAGTCTAACTCTCACATCCATACATGACCACTGGGAAAACCATAGCCTTGTATACTTATGCTATTATTATATAACCAAACCATTTTTGACATTAGTATTGGTGATGACTATGTTTCCACTGTTAAAACTCAAAGAGAAACCAATGTTATGTGGCAGCCTGGATTGGAGGGGAGTTTGGGGGAGAATGGATCCTTATATATGTTTGGGTGATTCCCTTTCAATTCACCCAAAAATATTACAAAATTGTAAATTGGCTATTGTTCGTTCACCAAGTTCTGTCCAACTTTTTGTGACCTCGTGGACTGCAGCAGGGCAGGCCTACCTGTCTCCCACCATCTCCTGGGGTTTGCCCAAATTCATGTGAAGCATCAGTGATGCCATCCAACCGTCTCATTCTCTGTCACCCTCTTCTCCTTCTGCCTTCAATCTTTCCCAGCATCAGGGTCTATTCCAGTGAGTTGGCTCTTCATTTCAGGTGGCCAAACTATTGTAGCTTCAGCTTCAGCATCAGTCCTTTCAATGAATATTCAGGGTTGATTTCTTTAAGATTGACTGGTTTGATCTCCTTGTAGTCTAAAGAACTCTCAAGAGTCTTCTCCAGCACCATAGTTTGGAAAGCATCAATTCTTTGGCACTCTTACCCCAATACAAATAAAAAGTTCAAAAGAAAAACAAAACACTCAAAGAGCACCATTCTAGGCACATAATCATAATTTCTTCACTTTGTCACTAACATAAATTTCTAGAAGCAGAACTTCTATGTAAAAAGATGACTTTTTAAATCATTTGTGTTTTTAAGGTTCTATCCAAAAGTAAACATATTTTTTGAACCTTTTAAACTTAGGAAGTCTGTTGCTGATAATTAAAGGGATATAACAAGGTTGTTTTTGAAAAGCAGGAGAGGTAGACTAAAAGTGAGTTTGTTCACCAAAAAAATCAGTATTGAAGAAAAACAGCAAGGAAGGCATAGGCAATTAAAGATATCATTGTCAGCCTGTTTTCATTCTTTTCTGTATTTTGCATAGATTTCAGCCCTACAGGATGAAGTAAAAAGAAAGAGGAGGCATTGATGGAAACACATCAACTAATTGGGTCTTTTGTTTCATCTTTTGTTTAAAAAGGGGCGCTCTTTTGATCTCAAGAATGCTCAAAAAGAAGATTGCGCATTGTACCCATAAGCAAAAACTTTAGAGAAAGCATTAACTTCAGTGTTTATCACTTATTTTGTCTCACATTTTTTATTTAAATGTCTTTACCATTTTCCTGGCATATAGTTCTACTTAGCAAATACCACAATGTGCTACCAGTTGTTTTTTTTTTAATTTATTTGGTCTCAAGATGCTCAACTAGTAAAAATTCTTTGAGAATACTATCTTTAATACTATCTTTACTATTTAGTGGGTATGTTGAAAGTTTGTTGATTGATTCATATTACCTAGATATTGAGTCTACTGTGTTCTATTTTAACAGTTAAACACAGGAAGTGGAAAAACCTACCATTTAAATATATACACATGACTCTAATCTTCCTACTGTATGATTAATTTATCATAATTTTGTGAATAGAACATTTCCATTTCAAAATTGTGCCTATTTTTTAAAACTATAGTTAAAGACATATCATTTATCTAATTTCTAAATCCAGAAAGCTTACTTATTCCTTCTACTTAAATATCTGAGATCCATCCATATCTTTCTATTCCTAAAATTATTTTTGGTACTTCTGGTACATTTTACTCTATTAGGTACTCCAACAGCCTTCTAATTTGTCTGCCAACTTCTGGCCATGCCCTTCTCCCAAACATTGACTTAATTATAGCTAGAGAGACTTCTAAACAAAAATCAAATCTCATGATGTTACTCTTTTTAAGAATCTTTAATGCTTTCCCTTTGCCCTTAGAGGAAAAAGCTTTGTAGCAGGGCATCTGAGACTCATGATTCTGGTCCCTGCTTATTTTTCCACTCTCTTCAGACTTTTCTCTTTGTGTGCTCCACATTCCAGACATTCTAAAATATTGGTTAGACCCTAAATACACAGTGTCTTTTCTCTGGTGCTTTTACATTGTGGTGTATGGCTGAAATTAAGATTCAATATCAATGTTACCTTGACAACTGTAAAATTCGGAGAACCTGAAATGACCCAACCGCACAGTCTCTTCCCCCTGCCCTCACCCCTGAGTTTACTGAAACTCATGTCCGTTGAGTCAGTGATGCCATCCAGCCATCTCATCCTATATCACCCCCTTCTCCTTTTGCCCCTCCTCTGACTTTTTGCTCTGTGATTCAGGCCTTCAACAGATGGTGGATGCCCCCTGCATTGGTAAGGGTGATCCTCACTCAATTTGATTCAAATGCTAGTAATCTCTTTTGGAAACAACCTCACAGATACAGCCTGAAACAATGTGTACCAGCTATCTGGGCATCCCTTAGTCCAGCCAAATTGACACATAAAATTAAGTATCAGAGGAGAGGAAGAGAGTGTGGCCACTTGCGCACCTTGTTCCTTCTCAACATCACTTCCCCAGTAGGCTGCCAACTGTCACATCCTGAGTTGGTTCTGGAGGAAGCAAAGGAGGCATGAAAAAAAAACCCAGTTGACAGAGGCAGATGTAACTTGATGCTTGGTGCCCTCTGAATATGGCAGATTCCCAAAGTCCATTCTTTTTCTCCTAAAATATTTTTGTGGGTTTCTTAGGTATTCTCCCTTTGAAGGAGAATGAACACATCAAATTCAGCTCTTACGCTGTGAGGAATGTTCCTCCTGCAGTTGTTCCCTATGTTCCCTTGGTCTCCCAGCTACTTCTTCTTTGGATGGTATCTTTGCTCTCTTCCTGCTAAAGGCTCCTTGTTCCTGACAGTAAACCTTCTTGAAGATGATGTTCCCCTTAAATGATCCTTGTGTGGCTCCTTTCTCCAAAACCTGCATCTGACTTACCAGTTATGGAAAGCATAGACTTCTTTCTTTACTCTGTGGACTCAGGTTCAGACTTTTCCTTCGGAATTTCTCAGGTGGGAGTCAAGTACCAGATGTTTATACTCTCCAAACTTTAGTAGACAAACATTCAATTCGCCCAGCAGTACCTTGTTTAATTCATTCAGTAGCTTTGAAGTGAGGAAGAGGCACTTTTCCTCCCTACCTCAAGAGTGGGGGGTAGGTAAACTGCCACTGTATTTGGATAATTTGTGCTAAAGAAATTATCTCATTTATTAGGTTTTTACAACGACTTACATATCCCTATATTAGATAATAAACCAACAAATGCAAAAATATTTTGAACTGCCTCCTTTGCATACCCTGCATAAATCATTTAACAAGATGGCTTGAAATGGAGGGCAGGTAGCATCAGTGGCTCTGTTTTCCCTTTGGGCCTGATGTCAAACTAAAGCAGATGAAGTGCCATTTTAACATCATTTAACATTTTGTATCTAATTTTTATTTTCCATGACATTACTGTACAGTCTGTATAATCTGGCTAAGCTTTTATCTATAAAGAAATTTAATTGCAATTGACTTGCTACATTAACCAAAGATTTTAAATGTAAGTCAATCATCTGTTTAAAACTGTATTGAGTATATACTTGCTGAGCACATTCATATTCCTGTTTGGAAATAGTAATATTTTAGGTTGAATCATCTATACTATGATTATTTAAAAATAAATAAACATTTATATAATATTTGTGATGTTTATTAAAATAGTTCCTATCTTGTTTGGTATTTTAATTTCCACGCTTTGGTGGTAACATCATAGGCAAGTTTTTCTTCTTTATCCTAAATGATTTTGTATTGTGAATATAAGACTCTCACATTCAGCTTCCTTCTTAATCTCAAAATAGGTCATGCAAGCATTAGGAGTCCTGATGAATTCTCTGAACTTTTTGAAATTGATACAAAAGTTTATGCATAAATCTACATTGTTGTAGTGCAACTTAATTTTAAAAGGACAAAGCCTTAAAACAGATAATTGAAAAAAATCAACCTGTATTTTGATCAAAGGAAAAAAATCAACCTGTATTTTGATCAAAAAAATCAACCTGTATTTTGATCAACACTCAAACCTGAGTGTTGTTTTTTAAAAAAAACTTTGTAACTATATATCAAAATAATTGTGTTTATACATTTATATTGTCATCCTACAACGGATTTGACTTGATTTATAGAAATACATTGAGTTGAATAAAATTTTTTAAAAAAGGACTTTCAGTTTAAATAGTATTTTTACTATTTAAGCATATAGTATTATTTCTACTTCTGTAAGAAATCATAAGAAGTACATAAGAAAGATAAAATTAAACACAAATTTTTTCCTCAATAAAACTAGATGACAGGTGAAACTCCACACTCAAAAATTGCTGCAAAGAGCTCTAAAACAGTTCTAACTGGTTCTATATTACATTTTCTAGTCTCTTGTTAAAAATCTCAGTGTGTTCATCTATCTTTTCCCCTAACTCAGTTAGCATTCTCATTACTAATGCTTTGAACTCTATCTGGTGAATTGTTTCTTTTTTATTAGTTTTTTCCCAAGAGGGTCTCTTGTGCTTTCCATTGAGACAAATTCCTCTGTCTCTTCATTTTACTTTTCTTTCTGTCTCTATGAAGTGAGGTGAAGTGGTTACCTATGTCGATGTTGATAAGGTGTCCTTATGTCGGAGCATTGCTGTAGAATCTGCATGTGCCCAGTGACTTTGGTGAGAGAGCTGGATTTGCTGTGAACACAAGTCCCTTCCTTCCTCAGGTATGCTGGCAGCTGTCACCGTGGTAGGATGAGGGGCTGAGCCCTGAGCCAGGCATGAGACAGGGCTTCCCCTCTGTTCAGTGGCCATCACTACCCCAGTGGGGCCAGAATCAGGTCCTAAGTTGCTAGAGAAGAAGCCCTTGGTTCAGGACCGAGCTGATTCAGCTTCATTTACGTGTGTGCTCTTCCTCCAGCACCTCTGCCCCAGAGCAGTGCTGGAGCAAGAGGGGCTGGAGTGGGTATTCTGTGGGGTTGGTGCGCGGGCTGTGGAGGTCTGGCTGCTGTTCGAGATCCATTCTGCCTCTGATGCTCTCCCTAAGCAACAGCAGTAATGGCTGCCCCCCTCCCTGTTCAGACCTCACATAGGGTATGAGCCTCTTTAGTGTTTCAGGGGTAAGATTTTTCCTCTCTTGTGGCAGCCCTTGCTGTCATGTTGAGCTGCAACGCTGTGTGAGACGCTGCAACGCATGTGGAGACAAGCAGCGCTGGAGCATTTGCTTGGCTCAGGTTGGGGCAGACCCTGTGGTGGTCCTGGAAAATCACTCAGCCACCTTCATGGTTTCAATCTGCCCTCTCTGCCTGCTTTAGGAGAAAGAAAGCACTTCTGTGCATCTCATGAGCTGAGTCCAGGCTTCCCTCAGCTCTCCTGTTAGTCCCACCAGCCCCCCAACCAGCCAAGAGGGCAGTTGGGGGAACCCAGGATTGGGGCACCCAGTATGTGGCTTGAACTTCTTACCCCCTGGGGCAGATCTCCACCTGTGTGATCTCTTCCTCTGAGTTTGTCCCTTCCCCGGGGGCCAGGTTCCGACCTGATCATTTCTCTTCCCTTCCTACCTGATTCTGTGTGGATCTTTCTTATAGCCTTGACTGTACAGGATTCTTTTTGCTTGTCTCCAGTTAGTTTTCAGTGAGAATTGTTCAATATGTAGGTATATTTTTAATGTGTTTGTAGGAGGTGATGAGTTCTGCATCCTTCTATTCTGCCATCTTGATTCTAGTCTGGTCACACATAGATTATGTGTTTAAATCTATATAATGTGATCATATCTTTTAATGTTTAGATAATGAATATGAAGTTTTAAAATTTTTATCTTAGATTATACAGATATGTAGTTTTTACTTAAAAAATTTTGTAGAGTTTTGAGAACAATATGAAAAAGATATATAGATTTTACTCTCAAAGGTGGCCTAATCTGGATGAAGTACATGGTCATTCTTAAACCATCACACTGAGGTGCAGCTGCTCTGTCAGTACATGGCAGTCCTGACAGCCTTATTTAAGGAACAGTCATGCCTGTGGGGAAAACCAGTTTAGTGCATGTGTATGCTTATAGAGAATATAATTTGACTGTAGAGAGAACTGTGGCTTCCTTGTAGCCATTTCATCTGCTTACCACAGATTTGTACAGAGTTGAAGTTAAGCTGCTCGATTCATGCAGACATTTAAAAATTAGTATAGAAGTGTAAATTATCTTTATAATTCTTTCTGTCATTTGAATTTGTCCCATTTTTCTTCTATAGGTTGTGTGAAGTTAGACTGAAACTGCAAATGAAAAATAAAGGATGATGTTTTAATTTTACCAATATGCTGAGGTTAGTGAGTGAAAGTCGCTCAGTTATGTCCGACTCTTTGCGACCCCATGGACTGTAGCCCGCCAGGATCCTCTGTCCATGGAATTCTCCAGGCCAGAATATTGGAGTGGGTAGCCGTTCTCTTCTCAGGGGATATTCCCAATCCAGGGGTAGAACTGAGGTCTACCACATTGCAAGTGGATTCTTTACCATTTGAGCCACTAGAGAAAAGAAAGGATGATGTTTTAATTTTACCAATATGCTGAGGTTAGTAGAAAGTGATAATTGATTAAAAAGAAACTATGAACCCATTCATGGACTGGAAACTCAAAATCTTACTTGTCTCGGGTAGAGTTGAGAACCTCAAACTTGATGTAGTAGAAAAATGTTTCGTTACTTCTAGAATTAGGATGAAAATAAAATTCTAGGCAGAATCTCAATGTGTATGTATTTATGATTTGCAGTTGAGTTGTCAACTGAATTTAATTATCTCTGAATATATTTGTACTTATATATTAGGCATTTCAAACATGCTGTTTAATTGACCGGTCAGAAAATTTCAGACTTTAAGATAAAGCAAAGCAAGGTTTTTTTTTTTTTTGGAAGGTGGATGAAGGCTACTAATTGGGTGAGGTTTCCTCCTGTATCTCTGCCTTTTTCTAGGCTATTACTACCTTCTGTGGTCAGAGGAGATGATGGTATGTTCCTGGACTATGCTTTTACTTACCAGATGTGGTAAGGGACATTCTAGGGCTGACTATGATAAAATGTATTTGGAGAGGAAAATCTAAAATATTTAAAAATTTATAGCATAAAAGTAATTTCCCAGGGAAAGATGGTGATTGTAATTTGTAATTTTAAGAGGAAGTGGGGGAAACAATGATTTTTTCAGAATGGAAAATATAGACTAATCTGTGTGCAAAATCTGTGGCAACTTGCCAAAAAGCCATAGTCTTAGATCACAAAGAATTTAAAAGTATAAGAAGAATGAAGCTGGGGAAAACCCAGCCTGGCACAATAGCATTGAGATGCAACTAAAAGGAAATTGACTTGAAACTCAGGAGTTGAAGATATTTCTCTTCCATGATCTAGGGCACTAGGGTAAGGCACTCAGCATTCCTGGTAAATATCTCAAACTTTTTAGTTTGCAAGTCAGGGTCATTTGTGAGTTGTCTCAGCCTCTGTTTCTTGTTATTCCTTTATCAGCCAATGTGTATTCAATGAGTAGACATCCAAGGCTGCTCAGTGTCAGACCTTTGTCTAGCCCTTCCTGTCTCAGTGATGATGGTCCAGGCTCTTGAATTCCTCCTTACCTAGACCATCCACACCAGCACTTGGAAAATGCACTTACTCCTCTTATTTGATCACATGGATCACTTTGTCTATATATCTCCCCCTGATTCCTTCAGCTGGAAGTACTTGTGAAGTGAAGTGAAAGGGAAAGTGTTAGTAGCTCAACCATGTTCAACTCTTTGCGACCCCATGGACAGTATCCTGCCAGGTTTCTCTGTTCACAGAATTCTCCAGGCAAGAATACTGGGGTGGGTTGCCATTCCCTTCTCCAGGGTATCGAACCTGGGTCTCCTGCATTGCAGGCAGATTTTTTGCTGTCTGAGCCAATCCTAATCTCATTACTATAGACCTCATTTGGTCACTTAGGGCCTTCTGATTTGAATGTTGATGCATCCCTTTTCCAGGCTATGAACTCTTGAGGAACAGTCTGTATTTTATTTTTCACAGGGTGAGCCAGCCTTGCCAATAAATACATGCAGGATAATTAACTCATAATTTAATGTGTAATTATTAAATTAGTATAATTATAAAGATAATAGCATAATTAAAATAATTAACCAAAATGGGTTATTTTTTCATGCAGATTATTGGGCCTTGAGGTCATTAATTTTAAAAAAGATACTGAGAACTGGAGAGGAAATCACAATGGGGAAGGAATTGCTCAATAATGTAAATCTGTTCATAGAAAATTATGTGAAACTCTAGGCTTATTTACTTCTATCATATCTAGTTTTTATACTATAACCAACTTTAAATAGGTATCTGTATACTGGAAAACAATAAGCAGGTTGAAAAAATAGTATTTTCTTTTTTTTATGACCTGGAGAACCATAGTCAATGAGAGATATATCTTCTCATTGCTTACCAGAGTGGGTGAGAATAGCTCCTTCTATTGGAACACGGGGCTCCCGTATTTTGAGGTTTTCTTTGGGAGCTGTACCATTTCATTGGCTTCCCTGGTGGCTCAGTGGTAAAGAATCCACCTGCAATGCAGAAGATGCGGGTTTGATCCCTGGGTGGGGAAGATCCCCTGGAAGAGGGCATGGTAACCCATTCCAGTATTCTTTCCTGGAGAATCCCATGGACAGAGGAGCCTGATGGGCTATAGCCCATGGAGTTGCAAAGAGTCAGAAACAACTGAAGTGACTGAGCATGGCACAGCATACCATTTCCTCACATGTTACATTGGTGAAAGCATCTAGCATATTACTATAATATATACTCAATAAAAAATTATTTACTTTGCTGTTGAATTACCAAATACCTCCGAAAGAATATCCTGGTTATAATCATGAGCTGTGATATAGTTTGAGTCTTGCAACCCACCTGTTGTGAACAGGTTGTACATAATTTAGGAGTGTAAACGATGCTATACATACCAGATAAATCTTCTATTTTTATAGCTAGAGAAATGACAAGTCAAGTTGACAGATTTGGAATTTTTATTTCCTTTAAAAGTCAAGTTCTACTGTAAATATTGGGTGGTGGTTTTAGTTGCTAAGTTGTGTCTGACTCTTTTGCAACCCCATGGCCTGTAGCCTGCCGGGCTCCAGTGTCTATGGGATTTTCCAGGAAAGAATACTGGAGTGGGTTGCCATTTTCTTCTCCA
This sequence comes from Bubalus bubalis, assembly GCF_019923935.1. Lineage (NCBI taxonomy): Eukaryota > Metazoa > Chordata > Mammalia > Artiodactyla > Bovidae > Bubalus > Bubalus bubalis. The sequence goes on along the minus strand of NC_059163.1, from coordinate 110,327,620 downwards.
AAACAGAAAAGAAAATCTTCCAGACCCAGAGATTGAACCCACATTTCCTGCATCGCAGGCAGATTCTTTAATTGCTGAGCCACCAGGAGTTATTTGAATAATACATTATTTAATTAAATACATGACATTTAAATAATGATATTTAATTGAGCCCTTAGAAATAAGAGAAGGCTTTTAAATATTCACTTTAATATTTTTCCTAATATTTAAACAGAAGTTTAGCAAAATCTTTAAATTGATATTTTTAAACAATCTACCAGAGAATTAAGTTGGGATTTGTCAGCATAGAATGATATGTCTATGTTTCTATGTGGTGGCTCAGAGGTTAAAGCGTCTGCCTGCAATGCGGGAGACCCGTGTTCAATCCCTGGGTCGGGAAGATCCCCTGAGAAGGAAATGGCAACCCACTCCAGTATTCTTGCCTGGAGAATCTCATGGACAGAGGAGCCTGGTAGGCTACAGTCCACGGGGTCGCAAAGAGTCGGGCATGACTGAGCGACTTCACTTTCACTTTCATGCAGTAATACAGGATTCCCAGGTGGTTCAGTGGTAAAGAATCTGCCTGCCAATGCAGAAGACTCAAGTTTGGTCCCTGGGTCGGGAAGATCCCCTGGAGGAGGAAATGGCAACCCATTTCAGTATACTTGCTAAAAAAAAATCCCATGACAGAGGAGCCTGGTGGGCTATAGTCCATGGGGGTCACAAAGAGTTGGACATGACTGAGCACACACTCGCATGCATGCAATAATAGATAGAGAAATTACTTAAATATTATTAAATTTTTAAAAAGAGGCCTGCTTATACTGAAGGAAAGAATAAAAAAGGCTGTAGTGTTTAAATTAAAAATAAAATAATTTCTAGACTATCTCTGGGTTCAGAATGATTCCGCAGCATTTTCCCATTTGTACAGCAGATGTCGCCAAAAAGTTAAAGATGCCTGAGTAGCAAAAGTTCTTTATTACACAGAAGCGGTGATCATGTATTACTTGAATCTTAGTTGTGAAAAAAAATGCTAGCAGAAAAAAACGTGCTTTTTCATAGACTATGCCCAACTGATGTCTTTATCAATTAAATGCAATGTTTCTTCCTATTGGATGGATTTAAAGCCCCTGAAAGAACAATGTATTTTATTTCTATTTTTCTTTTTTTTCACATCTTAAAAAATTCCAGCTATTTTTTAATATGTGGTTTGCAGGCTGTAAGAATAAAAATACCTCATTCAGTAAAGGTTAACCATCTAATAGCTATCAACCTCTGAGATTCTTAGGTGAAAGATATTAAATGAAATTTATGGCTAATTAGATATTAAATGAAATTTATGGCTAATTGCAATATGTTCCAATCATTGTATTTTTTTTTAATACAGTAAAAGATTCTCCCTGTACTATCAATAATCATCATGTTAGAATATTTTTGCTGTACAGTCAATTAAGGGTGGTTGAGAGCTGCTTCTCTCGGTTGGAGGCAGAGAAAGAGGATAAGGGCCTCCCAACTGCTTTCTCAGAGGCATTTGAGGTTACACAGTTGACACCTGTGTTAGATACAGATGTTTGGACCCAAAACTAGTGAGAAAATGAATGTGGACTAAAAAGTCTTTATGAATAGGCCCCAGCTCCATTTTACCATCAAGGCATGGGGCTGTAGCTACTGATGTTGATTTCCTGAAAGCATTGAGATTGCTGAAGTTTGGGAAGTGGGATGACCTCAATCCTGCTCTTTGTTCCCTTTTTGGAGCTGTTGTCTTGGGGTCAAACAATCAGTGCAAGGTTGGAATCAGTCAGCCTCTGGTAAGTTGAGAAAGCAGCTGCTGCTGCTGCTGCTGTTGCTAAGTTGCTTCAGTCATGTCCAATTCTGTGCAACCCCATAGACAGCAGCCCACCAGGCTCCCCCGTCCCTGGGATTCTCCAGGCAACAATACTGGAGTGGGTTGCCATTTCCTTTTCCAATGCATGAAAGTGAAAAGTGAAAATGAAGTTGCTCAGTCGTGTCTGACTCTTCGTGACCCCATGGACTGCAGCCTACCAGGCTCCTCCGCCCATGGGATTTTACAGGCAAGAGTACTGGAGTGGGGTGCCATTGCCTTCTCCTGAGAAAGCAGCTGGGAGGCCCTTATCCTCTTTTCTACCTCCTACCAAAAAAAGTAGCTCTCAGTCACCCTTAATTGTAAGGCAAAAAAATTCTAACTTGATGATGTTGGCATTATTGATAAGGTGTCAACTGTGTAAGCGCAAATGCCTCTGGGATCCAGGCAAATGACAAAAAATGTTTGAATTGGTCCAGACTATTTGTTCTACCATACTACACTCCAACTCAAACCTTTGTCAATGTTGTGTCTACCTGAACATAAATCTGTAAGTCAGTTTTAGCCTCCAGGTCCTTAGCTTTTGACTCTCTGATCTAATGCTTGGTTTATGTATATTTACATATATCTAGTTGGAGAAGGAAATGGCAACCCACTCCACTGTTCTTGCCTGGAGAATCCCAGGGACGGGGGAGCCTGGTGGGCTGCCGTCTATGGGGTCGCACAGAGTCGGACACGACTGAAGCGACTTAGCAGCACAGCAGAGAGACAAATGGGAGAAGGCAGTGGCAACCCACTCCAGTACTCTTGCCTGGAAAATCCCATGGACAGAGGAGCCTGGTAGGCTGCAGTCCATGGGGTTGTGAAGAGTCGGACACAACTGAGCGACTTCACTTTCACTATTCACTTTCATGCATTGGAGAAGGAAATGGCGACCCACTCCAGCGTTCTTGCCTGGAGAATCCCAGGGACGGGTGAGCCCAGTGGGCTGCTGTCTATGGGGTCGCACAGAGTCAGACACGGCTAAAGTGACTTAGCAGCAGCAGCAGCAGCAGAGAGACAAATCATTAACTTAGGTCTTTATGAAAGCAACCAAAGGATTTGTGCAGGCAGATTGAGCATTCTCATGAAATCCATGAAGCAATTTTTAACATAATCATACAGGTAAAATTGTAAAGGATGTTATATATACAGGATAAAATTATAAAGGATATTGAGGGGAGGCCTTGTGTCTCTTTCACTTTCTTCTCTCTAAGCACCTTGAAATGATTTCTAGTTAGAACATTCCTGGTTCTGTCTATATTGCCTTTTCTGTTGTCATCAGCCTGCACTGAACTTCAGTCTCTTGTTTTAGAATCCAAAACATCGCCAATTAATTCAGTGAAATATCTCATCAAACCTTCCATACCTGAATTGATAGCACTGACCAGATATTGTATTGAATGTAATTCCATAGCACATGTAATTTAAGGATATGGTTTCTGAAATAAATGGCAAAATAGATTTAACTTGAAGAGCTATGTTTAACTATCTTGAGAGTATTGAATTCCAATAGAACCCTGAGAAATCTTTTACTCTATTTCTCTCCCCAAATAAGTTATAACAAAATGTGGATAAAAATTAGGTTCAAAATTAGCAATATTTTCTCTCAAAGCTTTTTTTCCTTTTCCACATTTTTCTCTATTCTCTACATCTATGCAGTTTTTTCAATAGCTATTTGCACTTAATATTTACGATATGTAGCTAGAGTTGGACTATAAAGAAAGCTGCAGAGAAGGCAATGGCAACCCACTCCAGTAGTCTTGTCTGGAGAATCCCATGGACGGAGGAGCCTGGTGGGCTACAGTCCATGGGGTCGTGAAGAGTCAGACATGACTGACGCGACTTAGCAGCAGCAGCATAAAGAAAGCTGAGCACCAAAGAATTGATGATTTTGAATTGTGGTGTTGCAGAAGATTCTTGAGAGTCCCTTGGACTACAGGGAGATCAAACCAGTCAATCCTAAAGGAAATCATTCCTGAATATTCATTGGAAGGACTGATGGTGAAGCTGAAACTCCAATATTTTGGCCACCTGATGCAAAGAACTGATTCATTGGAAAAGACCCTGATGCTGGGAAAGATTGAAGGCAGGAGGAGAAGGGGACAACAGAGGATGAGATGGTTGGATGGCATTACTGACTTTATGGACATGAGTTTGAGTAAGCTCTGGGAGTTGGTGATGGACAGGGAATCCTGGTGTGTTGCAGTCCATGGGGTCACAAAGAGTCGGACATGGCTGAGTGACTGAACTGAACTGAATAGAATCCTCATAAATAGCATTTCAATTATTGCCCAATACCATTCCATCAAATTGATAGGCCAAAATGTAGTTAATTATTTCCTATTGATAAATATATAGTTTTTTGTTTGCTACCATAAATAAATTTGCAATGAATATAGATAATCTTTCCTTTAGATTATCCTTAGGAAAATGAGATTACTGCAGATGAGATTACTGTATCAAAGGATACTACCATTGATATAATTTTTGGAATACATAGTAAAAATGACTTCTAAAATATTTATCAGTTTCTATATACACATTACCAGCATAGATAATTACCTTATTTTTATTTTGTACTCATTAAGTATAACATGCTTTCAAAATTTTCATTTTCTATCTCTTTTTTCATTTATTTGTTTCCTAATTTTTCCTTATGTTTCCTATCAATTTCATCTTTTCCTGAATACATTTTATTAGTTTTTCCTCTTTATTTATGATATATTTTTTAATAAAGAAATAATAGTTCATAGAATAATCTGTTTATCTTTTCCTCTGTGGTATCTTCTCTTCTTTTTATTAAGATTGTAAATGAGACCACTTTCCTCCAAGGTCTTTTGTTAATTAGCACATATAATTCTTCCTGGCAGCTAAACTGTGGGTAATGTCCCTATTTAGTCATAAATCTCCTGGTTTTGTAGAGAAGGCATGTGATAAAAATTATCTTTAATAATTCTCATTAACTTTGAAACACTTGCTACAAATATGCTATTATTTACTGTCTTAACTAATTTCATTGGGAATAACTAAAAATAAAAACTTGCTAGTAATTGGAACAATTAAAAATGCAGTAAATTTTGATATGTGCTGTGTGTATTAGTCATTCAGTCATGTCCAGCACTTTATGTCTCCATGTACTGCAGCCCACCAGGTTCCTCTGTCCATGAAGTTCTCCAGGCAAGAATACTAGAGTGGGTAGCCTTTCCCTTCGCCAGGGCATCTTCCTGAATCAGGGATGGAACCTGAGTCTCCTGCATTGCAAGCAGATTCTTTACTGTCTGATGCCACCAGGGAAGCCCAAATTTTGATTTAGTGCTGCACAGTTCTGTGAATTTTAGGCTATTTTTTTCCCCTTCAACTTATTTACTTAATATTCAACTCTAAGCACCAAGGAACCAATTCTGAAATTTTTTTTTCTCAAAGATATAATGAAATCAATTATTGTTTTATAGAACATACAACTTGTTTTAACCAAACAGGTAATTTTCAACCAAACAGCTAACCAGTTTCTAACTGGTTATTTAAAATGTTAACATTTCCTTTCACGTTAATTTTCTCTTTTTTTCGAAAAAGAGGCCACATGATTTAAGAATTTTTTGTTTTGTTTTTCTGGACATGGCTATCTTTAAAATATTCCAATTTATTGATGAAAGAGTGACCTATCCTTTTTTATGTAAGAATTTGGGAAGATGAGATGATATCATCAACTTCTTAAATATGAAATGTATCTACTGTACTACTCAGAATTCGGTTTAGGAAATGCTTTATGCTGATAGGGATTTACTATAATTTGCTGAGTGTCCCCATACAAGCCTTCCAACAACAATTATTAATCTCTTAGGCTTAGTGTACTCATTCAAATAGACTAAATAAACTGAATATTTGTTTAGGTCTTCACACATTTCAGATGCAGTAAGGTTCCCTGATAGCTCAGGGAACTGCCTGCAATGCAGGAGACCCCAGTTTGATTCCTGGGTTGGGGAGGTCTGCTGGAGAAGGGATAGGCTACCACTCCAGTATTCTTGGGCTTCCCTTGTGGCTCAGCTGGTAAAGAATCCGCCTGCAATGCAGGAGACCTGGGTTAGATCCCTGGGTTGGGAACAGCCCCTGGAGAAGGGAAAAGTTACCCACTCCAGTATTTTGGCCTGGAGAATTCCATGGACTGTATGGTCCACGGGGTCGCAAAGAGTTGGACATGACTGAGCGACTTGCAATGCGCTGCAGTTTATTCTTCTTGGTCTTTGTAACATCTAACTTATCTCCAAATCAAGAGATAAGAGAGCATGTATCTGGAAGAGATTTCTTAAACCTCATGATAAATCAATATCACAGAGAGCAAACCACAAATTAATGGAAAGGCAAGACAGAAATCATTGTATTTCTCATTAGATCCTCTGCCTTCCAACTATTAGGATTGCTGACCCCTGTTTCACAAACCTTGATGTATTCTGAGCCCCAGATCCCATCAGCTTATTATCATGTCATTATAAGCTATTATTATTCATTCCTAGAGTGCAAATGAGTCCTCTCATTTGGACTCCAAGGGAATGACAATTTTCAAAAAATGAACACATGATTTATTTTTGCCTCATGAGTTTAAGTTTAATTTTAGGTTTTAAAAAGGAAAAGCTAAAGGGACTGGAGACTTGCTATGGTTAATTCTAATTGAACATTTCATAGTCATAGATGACAGAACCTCAGGGTCAGAAGGCATCTGAGAGTCTCCTACTCAAGTCACACTGGTCTCAGACTGTTGTGTGTGTGAGAGAGATCTTGTAAGGAAAACAAGGGACCAGTCTATGGGAAAGGCTGCAAACAGGAAAGGAGGATGGCAGAAAGGAATGGAGACGTTCCAGGCATACTGGGATCAATTTCAGTATGTTTTACTCAGGAAATCTTTGCAAAAATGTATTCCTTTGTGAGGCTCTTGTGAGACTTCTTTCTTTGGTACTGTAGTGAAATTCTTAGTGCAGTGAAAGTATTGAAAAAAAACCAGGTGATCCAGAGCTTACTGGAAATACTGCACTCCTTAGATTGTCATAGAGAAGAGTGCAGGGTTAAGGGTGAAGTGACAGCTGTTACATGCTGGCAACTTTGTTTTATTATGAAATTGCTTCTTTTTGTTTCCTGAGTGAGAGCTTCATTTGCAACAGCTGATTCTTACAAAATGGCATTACTCCAATATTTTTCTTCAAAAATTGAAATCACTTATATCCTTTTTCCATGAGGAAGTCTTCTTAAAATATGAAATTCATATTAAAGTAGTTGTCAGTAATGTCTGCAGAATTCTTGGTAGTTCTTTGATGAAATATTTTAGGTCCATAGGAATTACGCATTATTGTCTTTCAGGTTTTATTATACAGGAAATTCAGGGAAAAGTAGGAATGCTTTGTTTCTTTAGCAGGTACATACTTGGCCTCTCATGACTGTGACTAATAATGTATTTTCAATATAAAGCATTTTTTTTTTCCAGGAAAGTGGTTTAGGGAATATACATACAGTCAGAAGATTTAATTCTTTGCTGGCTGTTCTTCCCATTCCAGTGTTTTAGGATAATCACTCATTTTTGCCTGTGACCTAATACTCTGTTGCTTCAAGCAACTGAACAAAATAAAACCTGGACACAATCCCCATACTTAAAAAGAATCTTGTCTTGCTTTGTTTAATTGCTTGTATGTGAAAAATCTCTTTATTTCTCTTTGGTTTTATTTACTTTCTAGATTATTCAGTTCAGTCACTCAGTCATGTCTGAATCTTTGCAACCCCATGGACTTTAGCAGGCCGGGCCTCCCTGTCCATCACCAACTCTTGGAGCTTGCTCAAACTCATGTCCATCGAGTTGGTGATGCCATCCAACCATCTCATCCTCTATTGTTCCCTGTTGTCTGTATTATTAGCCAGTAGGAAAGTTATGACCAACCTAGATAAAATATTCAAAAGCAGAGACATTACTTTGCCAACAAAGGTCCGTCTAGTCAAGGCTATGGTTTTTCCTGTGGTCATGTATGGATGTGAGAGTCGGACTGTGAAGAAGGCTGAGCGCTGAAGAATTGATGCTTTTGAACTGTGGTGTTGGAGAAGACTCTTGAGAGTCCCTTGGACTGCAAGGAGATCCAACCAGTCCATTCTGAAGGAGATCAGTCCTGGGATTTCTTTGGACGGAATGATGCTAAAGCTGAAACTCCAGTCCTTTGGCCACCTCATGCGAAGAGTTGACTCATTGGAAAAGACTCTGATGCTGGGAGGGATTGGGGGCAAGAGAAGAAGGGGACGACAGAGGATGAGATGGCTGGATGGCATCACGGACTCGTTGGACGTGAGTCTGAGTGAACTTCTGGAGTTGGTGATGGACAGGGAGGCCTGGCGTGCTGCAATTCATGGGGTCACAAAGAGTCGGACACTACTGAGCGACTGATCTGATCTGAAATAGAGCAGGGCTAGGTTTCTATACTTCCAATTACTATAATCTGAATTTCTTCTACACTCTTTCCCATGGATCATTAAATTGCATTCCCAAATTTACCTTCAAGTAAACTTATATCTTCCTTTTGGATCTCTGTCTTTCTTGTTTATTGAAAAAAATCTTTATCTACCTTTGAACTGCTGACTTCTGCTGACCTTGAAAGATCCAGCTCGTGTACAATGTCTATGAACTTATCTCTAACTGTTCCAGTCTTAAGTGATTGAACTCTCATCACTAGATATATTTTGAGCATAAACTATGTATGAGGCATTACTCTAGGCTCTGATAGAAAATTTCATGAATGGGATGTCATTTAGGAAATGCCTTCAAGGATGAGTAGAATTTGACAGTTAGATTCTTGTTTTTTGGAAAGCTTCTGGGGTGGAGGTAAGGCAAAAGTCATATTAGTGGGGAAGTCTGCGGGCTGTTATGTTAGGATGTAGCTGATAAGCTAGTTTAACTGGAGTACAGGATTTATGAAGGGGAATAATGGGTAAAAATGCTAGAATGGTAGGTTTAGGCAAGGTCATGGAGAGTGCTATGGGCTTCCCAGTGGTTCAGTGGTAAAGAATCTGCCTGCCAATGCAGTAGACACAGGTTTCATTCTTTGGTCGGAAAGAGCCCCTAGACAAAGAAATGGCAAGCCACTCCAGTATTCTTGCCTGGGAAATCCCATGGACAGAGGAGCCTGGTGGGATACAGTCCATGGGGTTGCAAAAGAATCAGACAAGACTTAGCAACTAAACAATAAGAACATATATATATAATTATATATATATAAATTTTAAAGCAATCTTAAACTTACAAACTCACAAAAAGTTGCAAGTTTGGTGCCAAGAACTTCTATTTTCCTCCACCATTTGAGAGTAACTTGTTGACCTGAAGTCTTATCACATCAACTACTTTAGTATATATTTCATATAAATGGAGACATTTTCCTGTATAACCATCCAACATCCAAATGTAGAGGAACCATCCAAATGTGGAAATAATAACTTATCCTTAGACATCATTGTATTTTCTCCAATTTTTCCAGTAATATCCTATATAGGACAAAGACTTTGGTAAAAATCATATTTGAAGCGTATTTCTGAGTATTTCAAATACCCATGTAGTCCTGTTAAGGGGCTGTGTGCAGTGCTCCAGGAAAGACATATTTATCAGGGCCCTGAGAACCTTAGTTGGTCTCAAACCACTCAGTATTGTGTTCTCAGTGTTATCACAATATTTTCTCGGTAAAATCTATTTTATTTTTCTTGTAGGAGTTCTATCCTGATGACGTTTATAGGACACCATGTGGTTTTGACTAGACAGTGAAGCCAGGGCAAACCCAAGTGTTCTCTCTTCTCCATAGCCAGGTGATGACACCTTCCCCAAGAGGCTGTGCAGGTGAGGTGGCCTCTTGGTCAGCTCCAGCAGTCCTCCAGTGAGTCCCCATGTCTGAACCCTCATGAAGACAACACTGAAAATCCCTGCCCCCATTTTTTTTTTTTTGCCTTTTTAAAAATTTTTTTTAAATTTTATTTTATTTTTAAACTTTACATAATTGTATTAGTTTTGCCAAATATCAAAATGAATCCACCACAGGTATACATGTGTTCCCCATCCTGAACCCTCCTCCCTCCTCCCTCCCCATCCCATCCCTCTTGGTCGTCCCAGTGCACCAGCCCCAAGCATCCAGTATCGTGCATCGAACCTGGACTGGCAACTTGTTTCATACATGATATTTTACATGTTTCAATGCCATTCTCCCAAATCTTCCCACCCTCTCCCTCTCTCACAGAGTCCATAAGACTGTTCTATACATCAGTGTCTCTTTTGCTGTCTCGTACACAGGGTTATTGTTACCATCTTTCTAAATTCCATATATATGCGTTAGTATACTGTATTGGTGTTTTTCTTTCTGGCTTACTTCACTCTGTATAATAGGCTCCAGTTTCATCCATCTCATTAGAACTGCTTCAAAAGTATTCTTTTTAATGGCTGAGTAGTACTCCATTGTGTATATGTACCACAGCTTTCTTAGCCATTCATCTGCTGATGGACATCTAGGTTGCTTCCATGTCCTGGCTATTATAAACAGTGCTGCAATGAACATTGGGGTACACGTGTCTCTTTCCCTTCTGGTTTCCTCAGTGTGTATGCCCAGCAGTAGGATTGCTGGATCATAAGGCCCCCATTTAAATTGTCTGAACTCAAGGTTTGAAATTTAAAGCTCTCTGGTTTAGAATTTCTATTTAATTGAAAGTACAGAATGCTGCTGCTGCTGCTAAGTCGCTTCAGTCATGTCCGACTCTGTGTGACCCCATAGACAGTGGCCCACCAGGCTCCCCCGTCCCTGGAATTCTCCAGGCAAGAACACTGGAGTGGGTTGCCATTTCCTTCTCCAATGCATGAAAGGGAAAAGTGAAAGTGAAGTTGCTCAGTCGTGTCTGACTCTTCGCGGCCCCATGGACTGCAGCCTACCAGGCTCCTCCGTCCATGGGATTTTCCAGGCAAGAGTACTGGAGTGGGGTGCCATTGCCTTGTCCAAGTACAGAATAGATATATAATAATAAAATTTAAAAAAAATGGTAAAGGGATGCTCTGTATCGCCTTCGTCACCAGCCCCCACCCCAGGCTGGCCGCAGACCTAAGAGTCAGTATTAGTCTTCACTGATCTGTGTTCTGCCCACAGGTGGGTGCTCACCTTGCAGCACCCCAAACAGATGTGTGCCTCTCCCCACCGCAGTACCTGTATTCACAATAGGCTCTCCTCAGGGTGTTTGTCAGCCTGGAGTCATTCTGTCATTCTGTGTGTTCCGGTGGGACTTCAGATCATCCAGTTTTCTGTTCCAGTTAGAATATTTTCATCTTGTTAGTAATGAATCTTTAGGTCAGAAAGTGATTTTCATTTGGTTTTTAAGGCAACTTTTTGGAAAATTCAAGTAACGGCCATCATAGTTTAAAATGTTAACTCTGTCACAACATTGGAGTACTAACTGTATCAAGCCCCATCAGTTCCAAATCTGTGTCTCCACGTTGTGATTACACTTGGCTATGATAGTTCTATTGTATTATTCTTCATGATCTTATATATTTCCTTACTTTCATCAGATTTGAGCAGAAAATGCACCTGGAAGCATCAAAAGATCCCTAGCAGAATTTCATCCGACTCTGTGGCTGTCTCCTCTCAGGGCCTCATTAGTGAAGATTTGGCCTCTGCAAAGTGGCTGCCAGGCGTCCTGCTGATTTCATTCCCTGCTGGTGTAGTTGGATCTTGATGAGGACTGGAGGGAAAACAAAGAAAAACAATCTGTGACCCAAAGCCCTTGTGTCGTTTGGGAGAAAAATGTTCCCAATGGGACCTTCAGGACTGAGCTCCAAGGTTTGTACACATATGTTTAAATACCACTGGATTCATGTTTCAAATAATACCATTATTTTTGAAATACAAATGTGAAACATAAACTTCTGCATGTGTTTATGTAATGTGTCATGGTTGATGCAGAAAGAATAATAGGAATATTCTCATTTTATCTATATTGTAAGGGAATGATGTGCTGAACTGGGATTTATAAAGGGAAATTTAAGAAGGAAAATTTCCAGTATAGTTGACCATTTCTTTTTCAGGATGCTGGCCTTCTTATCATCCCAAACAAGTATTCCCCATCTTTTGACACTTACTAGTAGAATATTTGTCATAGCAATGAAAAATGTTGTTTGTTGTTAAAAGGAAATGTATTACCTATTGTATAAGTTCTGGTTGTAGCTTAGAGGATAACAGGCAATTTCTGGTAAGAGAGTTAACAATGTATTTCCACGGTCACTTAATGTGTGCTTAGTTGCTCAGTTATGTCCAACTCTTTGTGACCCCATGGACTGTAGCCTTCCAGGATACTCTGTCCATGGGGATTCTCCAAGCAAGAACACTGGAGTGGGTTGCCATGCCCTCCTCCAGGGGATCTTCCCAATCCAGGGTTCAAATCCAGGTATCCTGCATTGCAGGCTGATTCTTTACCATCTGAGTCACCAGGGAAGCCCACACTTAATAATAGTTTGATCTTAAATTGAATATAAAATATTCATACTAAATTCTTTTGACTTATTCACTTTTTTAGTTACACCAAAAATTAAGTTGTACCTTAAGTAGATTAAAACCTTTTAGGGTAGACATTGCTATTATTGGATTTCTGGTTAGATTATTGAATTCTTTTTCTTCATATCACTGAATATAGCAAAAGTAGGAGATAACATATGGCTTAAAATATGGGTTCTCATCCATCAAAAGATCACCTTGAATTTTACAGAAGGAATCTCTAAGAGATGAATGACTGGTTCTTCTAAGCATTTTTTGAATGCTCTTGCAGTTAAAACATTTACTTGTAACAAATTGTGTGTGTGTATGCTCAGTCACTGAGTCATGTCCAACTCTTTGCAACAAGTTAAGCCTCCTCTAAGTCAGAGTTCCATTTGCTGCCCAGTGAAGATAATAACTGGAAGGTCTTCTTTAGTGATCATACATGATCATATGAGAAAGAAAGAAAGAAAAAAAGGAAGAAAGTGAAGTCGCTCAGTCGTGTCCCACTCTTTGTGACCCCATGGACTGTAGCCTACCAGGCTCCTCCGTCCATGGGATTTTCCAGGCAAGAGTACTGAAGTGGATTGCCATGTCCTTCTCCAGGGGATCTTCCCGACCCAGGGATCAAACCTAGGTCTCCTGCATTGCAGGCAGATGCTTTACCATCTGAGTTACCAGGGAAGCCAGATTATATGAGAAAATATCTGTAAAATTAATTTATAAATGAAACACTATACATATTTGCATGACTGTTTAGGTTTAAAATCACTGTCTACTTTTTTTCTATTAAAAAATTGAAACTAAGTACTATGCACACAGTAACTCAGTCATGAATTTGGGACAGGGCTCTCTTGTGTGCTCACAGCCCCACCAATAGGAAGGATGCCCACAATAGGAAGGGATGCCTGCTAATAGGAAGGAGACTCAGAGAGCACTGAGGCCCAGAGCACTGTGGGTTGAGGGGCAAGGCAGCTGAGGGGTAGCTCATCATCTTTGTCTTCCACATAGCAATTGAAACTAGTAGCTGAAAATTAAGTGGGACATCAAACCTACTTTTGGAAGAGACATTTTTATCCCAGGGGGAAAAAAAAACCCTCAGCACATTACATTGTTCTATTTCCCTTTCCTATCTTCATTTTAAAGAAAATCTGTCAGAGGATTTTGAACTTTCCCTTTAAGTCCTTAACCTTTTTGATAGCTCTGTTAACAACTGCCTTTAAGACTTTTATGGTTGTAAAACTATTCAGTAAGAAGGACACTTGAAAAAAATCAATTTGGGGAGGTATGAACATATATCTCTTGCAGAGGAGAAAAAAGTTTTCCTCTGCTCCCCTAATACCAATGGCTGGGTCTGAAAGTTAAACTGACAAAGAGAGAGGAACAGGAGAAAAGCATACACATTAATTAAAGTAAGTTTTACTTGACACAGGAGCCCTCATAAGGAAACAAAGACCCAAAGAAAATCTGAGTATCATTTTGCTAGCTTTGATGAAGGGTGGGGCAGCGTGGAGAAATAGGCTAAGGAGTATGAGTTAAGTGTAGTTCCCCCCAAGTTCCAAGGGGGGAACTTGGCAAGGGATGTTCAGATTTTTCTTGGTTGTCCCCTTGTCTTCCCAGATATGAATGCTCCTTTCTCTGAGTACAGGGAGGATACCTGTCACAGGAGGGTTTTACGACATGTCAGAGGAGAAGGGTTGGAGAAATGTCAGGATGATCTTTCTGCTTTTGCTGTTTTCTCAAATTCTTTCAGCTTAAAATGTTCAACATGCCAAGGTGCCATACTTTTGTATGGCATGTGCTGAATCCCATCATTCTATTAGTAGAAGCAAGGACTTCAAGATGAAAAGGTATCTTTCTACTCAATCTTTAAGAAAGTCAGTCTCATTCCTGTCTGTTTTCACTTCTGTCTTTGGAACATTTATTAGTTTCCTGCTGGTTACCTGTGGAGGGAGGGCTGGGACGATGGGAGAAAAATATATATGCTTTGGTCCTCAAGGACCTCAGTTTTAGTAGAGATTGATAACAGCAGTATGAAACAGAGGACCATTAGAAAGTAGTATGTATAGTGTATTTAATTGAATTTAAGGAAGTCCTATTTTATATTTTATGGGCAATTAGTGTTAAAACACTCTAAATGCAGGATTTTTTTTTTATCTAAATCATAAAATAATTGAAGCTTGATTTTGATATCTCTTCCTTCTATCAATAGTTTGCATACTTACTTTTTGCTATTTAATCCCTACTCTTAACTTTTACTTGGATCTTTCAGTGATAAGAATGAACTGTGCTAAAATTCCAGTGTAACCACATTTTGTTTTCCCCTTCTCCTCTTCCTCATTTTGTGTCAGAGATTTTTATTCCATTTTATAACCTCAAAATTGGAAAATAGGAAATGAAAACTTTTATATATCTAAGTAAATTTGATAATTTTAAATGGAGTGATAGTTCTGGATATTTCCAACTCTCTTCAGTGAACTATGGAAAGGCTACTATGAAGATTTGTTTTCGTTAAACCTTTGTGAAGTTTGCTTCTATAGTACTATGAAATAAAATTGTCCTACACTGTATAAAAAGGCAAATTAATATGGGCAGAATTTCAGGCTTGTGTTTCTAATTTTTAAATTAGAAAGAAAAAAAATTCCTCTTGCATTTGTAATGAATGTATACCCTTATTCTTCAAGTTCCATTTCTTTCCTCATTTATCCTAGGACCTCTAGAGAATCCCTCAGATTCTCTTTTCCTTTTTAGCTATTGTAAAACAGCATGCCCTGTTTTTGAAAAGCCTCTTTGTACGATAATTTCAAACCTGTTTTCTCCAATGGAACAGTGAATGCATTTGTGCTTTTTCTGTTCAGTTTATCTCTTGTTTACAGGTTTATGGAAAATGAGATTATCACCATTTTCAACCCTTTCTATATTATAGTTTCCTTGATGACCAGCAGAAATCCTTAACTGATGTAGTGAATGGTGAATAGCAAGATTGGGCTGAACTAAAAGTTGGGAGAAACCAAGCAGTTTCTAGCTCATTCTTGAATTCACTATTTAGGTGGAAAAAAATTTTTCCACATTTTTAATATGTCAGTATAAAATATTAATCTCACAATTAAAAACTGATTTCTGGAATTTTCATGAATTACTCAAAATTCCCTTTTCAATTAATTTAAAGAATATAATTTTCTAAAGAATCACAGGAAGTTAGGAACTTCACACTGTTGTAGTAGAGTATCAGTTCAATTCAGTTCAGTCACTCAGTCGTGTCCGACTCTGCGACCCCATAAATCGCATCACGCCAGGCCTCCCTGTTCATCACTAACTCGTGGAGTTCACTCAGACTCACGTCCATCGAGTCAGTGATGCCATCCAACCATCTCATCCTCTGTTGTCCCCTTCTCCTCCTGCCCCCAATCCCTCCCAGCATCAGACTCTTTTCCAATGAGTCAGTTCTTCGCATGAGGTGGCCAAAGTACTGGAGTTTCAGCTTTAGCATCATTCCTTCCAAAGAAATCCCAGGGCTGATCTCCTTTAGAATGGACTGGTTGGATCTCCTTTGCAGTCCAAGAGACTCTCAAGAGTCTTCTCCAACACCACAGTTCAAAAGCATCAATTCTTCGGCACTCAGCTTTTCATAAGAGGTAGTTTTTCTTACTTATATCACTCCATTTACTTATATCACTATTTACAGGAAAGGAAGAATTCTTGAAACTTCTGGGATCAGGATTAACCTCTTTTCCCAGAAGAGAAATTAATTTGGCAGGGGGTTGGGGCTGAGTGCGGTTTGTAGCATAGAATTAGCATCCTCTCAGGTACTTTTCAGTTTTCTAATGTACCATATATTTAACTGAATTATATCATAAATGCAATGATTGCAAATTCTGTAAAACCCATAATACCTTGATCACATAATTATTTTATGTGTAATGTGTGACTTACTTTCCTACAATGTTTAAAATTCCCTATTTGTTTTATTGTATTGTTGAAACAGTAACAATTAGGTACTATAAAATCTAATTGATTAATATGAGGTGAGTCCAACTAGCATGCAGTTGACAAAAAGTCCTTATATTTTTAGAAATAAAATAGTAGCACTAATTTTCAAGCTCCACAAGAGCAGGGAACATGTCTGCCTTATTCACATTTGTTCTCAGTGGATTTGGTATAGTGCCTGACATACAAAAGTGTTGAGATAATTTTTTTGAATAATTAATAGAAGAAATTTTACTTAAAAATCATAACTAGATTTCTGTATGCTCTATGACTGGAAGGCTTTCTAACTATATACAGTCGAATAGAGCCAATATCATGCACACACATATATCTTTTATTTATTTATTTATTTTTTTAAATTTTATTTTATTTTTAAACTTTACATAATTGTATTAGTTTTGCCAAACATCAAAATGAATCTTTTAGCAGGAGTAAAATGTTGGAAGTGTTTTTGAATATGAAGAGTTTTTGTCTGCCACTGCCGCTAAGTCTCTTCAGTTGTGTCCAACTCTGTGTGACCCTATGGACACAACCCTCAGGCTCCTCCATCCACAGGATTCTCTAGGCAAGAATACCAGAGTGGGTTGCCATTTCCTTCTGCAGTTCTTTTCTAGAGGAGTTTATTAATCATTTTAACCTAGTTGAGATTGTTACTTCTGAATCAAAATATTAAATGAATGAATTACTTGCTTTAAAAATCACTTGTATGTATGAGATCATTAAATTTGATATTTCAGTAGCCATCATCAGCTTTTTGCATGTCATTTCCTTAGGAAATATAGAATCCATGCACAAAAATATATGTATAGTTCTCACAGCATTTGGTTAGAAACATCAATAGTGATGTTTCAGGTTTGTTTTGTCAGAAGATCTAATCAGCATTCATTTCTTTTCTTAAGATATTCCTGAGTAAACAATTTAGAAACTGATTAAAATGGATGTGTGTTTAAACTACAAGAGCAACATTAGGAAAATTTTATGGCAAAAGATATCATTAAGTTTAGCTAAAGAACCTTGGTTTTCAGGACATTTTACACTACTTTTTCAATGAGTGACCCATTAAGATTTAATTTATACCAGCTCTGCTGTGCTATAACAAGCAGCCATTATGTCTCCAAAGCATGAAGCTAATGAAATAATGGCTATTTGGAGTTGGGTATTACACGCACAGAGATATTTTTTCCTGTTTAAAGCTAATTAACATGAAAGACAACTTGATAATTTTAAATGAAATGAGAAAAAAATGCAAATAATGTGTCACAGTGAGGCAGACAATGGAAATTTCAAGCCATGAAGGAAAAGGAGAACAAGTATAAACCACATACACTTTTCACACTATTCTAACTTTGAGAAAAGAAACATCTTTTTAGGAAATATTTTAACCAAGTGTTGTTAGCTGAAATGATTTATTCATCAGATAAATTCAGCATAATTCATTGTCTATTACATTATGTATGTGACTCTTCATATTGTGTTATTAGTCTAGAAATGATGCAAGAAATCCATCAAGAAAAGTGAAGAAAGTGAATTGAAATAACATTTAAGAACATTTCTCGATATGGCCTTTTGTAGCTGGATTTTGGAAGGGGCCTTATTTGAAAAGAGCCCCTGGAAATACTGAAATTGAGGAAAAATCACAAGAAGTTTTATTTCAGACTTCTTTGCTGTAGAACTGATAGACTCATCCAAATAAAGAGTCAAGAACAAAGGTTGGAGCACCCCAGTATTCACTTATGGCAGAAAGTGAGGAGGAACTAAAGAGCCTCTTGATGAAGGTGAAAGAGGAGAGTGAAAAGCTGGCTTAAAATTCAACATTTAAAAAACTAAGATTATGGCATCTGGTCCCATCACTTCATGGCAAATAGATGGGGAAACAATGGAAACAGTGAGAGACTTTATTTCCCTGGGCTCCAGAATCACTGCAGATGATGACTGCACCATGAAATAAAAAGATGATGCTCCTTGGAAGAAAAGTTATGACCAACCTAGATAGCATATTAAAAAGCAGAGACATTACTTTGCCAACAAAGGTCTGCCTAGTCAAAAGTATGGTTTTTTCAGTAGTCAGGTATGGATGTGAGTTGGACCATGAAGGCTGAATGGTGAAAAACGGATGCTTTTGAACTGTGGTGTTGGAGAAGATTCTTGAGAGAGTCCAAGGGTGGATAGCAAGGAGATCAAACCAGTCAATCCTACAGGAAATCAATCCTGAATATTCATTGGAAGGACTGATGCTGAAGCTGAAGCTCCAATACTTTGGTCACCTGATGCGAAGAGCCAACTCATTAGAAAAGACCCTGATGCTGGGAAAGATTGAAGGCAGAAGGAGAAGGGGATGACAGAGGATGAGATGGTTGGATGGCATCACTGACACTATGGTTATGAGTTTGAGCAAGCTCCAGGAGATGGTGAAGGACAGGGAAACCTGGCATCCTGCAGTCCATGGGGTCACAAAGAGTCAGACACGACTGAGCAACTGAACAGCAACCAGTATTTACTTGGAATTTTGACACTGCTAAAAACGTTTCAAGTTCTTCCATAAATCAAAGAGAAAACTAAGGATGTCCAGAAACTTGTAACTTCCTATACCGTGCTGTGCTTAGTCTCTCAGTCATGTCCAAGTCTTTGTGACCCCCCACCAGCCTTCTCTGTCCATGTATTCTCCAGGCAAGAATACTAGAGTGGGTTGCCATATCCCCCTCCAGGGGATTTTCCCAACCCAGGGATTGAACCCAGGTCTACCACACTGCAGGCAGATTCTTTACTGTCTGAGCCACTAGGGAATAGCGGTGGACAAAAGTTACCCTGGAACCACTGTTAAAATTAGGATTGTGGACTCCACCCCAGAGATTCTAAGTCTGTAGGTATAGGCCAAGAATTAACATCCCAGGTATTTCTGATGTAGCTAGTCTTCACACCACTCTTTAAGAAACACTGACCTAGAAACAGGACTAAGGTGATCAAAATAACTTTGAAGACTACCGATACTAATCAAAATGTATAAAATGAATGAGGGAAATAAAGCCCTGTTTAAATTCTTTTGTTGTGTCCAAGCAACAGAGGAAAGAAAAGGCAGCGATGGTGGGGAAACAGAAGCAGTTAATGAGTTTGCAAGACCTTACCTGGAACTGAAGCATACACCAGTGAAGAGAGAGTGCACAGAACACTACGAGTTAACTGGAAAAGTAAGGCTACCTTGGGTGAATTAGAGATGTAATAATGAATATCAAGTGAGAGTGAGTGTTTGCTAAGTCACTTCAGTTGTATCCAATCTTGGCCAAACTATGGACTGTAGCCCATCAGGCTCCTTTTACCCTGGGATTCTCCAGGCAAGAATACTGGATTGGGTTGCCATGTCTTCCTCCAGTGGAGCTTCCCAACCCAGGGATCGAGCCCGTGTCTCTGAATCTCCTGCATTGCAGGCAGATTCTTTGCCACTGAGCACCAGGGAAACCCTTGTCAGGTAAGTACTTGGAGCAAAATCTTTGATGCTTTTAACCTATTGCATGATGATCTCAGGTTTGATATAATGTATAGAAAATTTACTCTTAAAAACACTTAACTGACACTAATTTTTGTTTTAAGAAAAGGAAGTAAGTTGATATAGGGAAAGCCTTCCTGAATTGTCACAAAAAAATGTGGAAACATTTAAATTTTATGCCTAAAAATTTCATCATGTATCTTTGGCTTATTTCTTCTAAAACACACCTAATTCACACATTTAAAAAACCTTACCTGCATAACATGCATAAAATACATGCTTTTTTGACAGTTTCATTCCACATGCTTTTATAATGTTTACTTGTCTTATTTTTTCAATACAGTATTTATTTTGAGATACAATTTTTATTTTGGGACATACATCTCACCCAGTTTCTCTTATCATTCACATCTTACATTACCAGGGCACATTTGTCAAAACTAAGAAACTAACATGGGTATATTAGTATTAACTGGAATGGCAGGATTTTACTGGTTTTCCATCATTATCGTATTCTGATCCAGGATCTAATCCAGGCTACCATATAGTATTTATTTGTCTTGCTTCTTCACTCTGCTCTAGTCTGTGATAGTTTCTCAGTCTTTCTTTGTTGTTCACAACTTTGATGGTTTTGAGGTGCATTGGTTAGGTATTTTGTAGAGTGTCCTTGAATTTGTATAATGTTTTTCTCCTGTGTAGACTGGGGTCATTGGTTTTAGCAAGGAAGATCCTGTGATGAAATGCTCTTATCATCACATCATATTTGGGGCATGCACGCTATTAACATGATTTACCACTGATGATGTTAACCTCGATCCTCATCCAAGGTATCATGTGCCACATTGCTCCACTGTAAAGTTATTATTCCTTCCTTTCCCTATTTTATCTTTGGAAGCAAGTCACCAAGTCCACAATACGTTCAAACAGTAAGGGAGCTTAAGCTCCATCTCTTGGAGGGGAGGATACTCCCATAAATTATTTGGAATTCTTCTTGAAGATTTGTCTCTTCTTTTCTATTTGTTTATTCAGTCATTTATTTATATCTGTATGGATTCAGGGATGTTTCTTTTATACTTTGGATTATAACCCAGTGTTCCATTAATTATTTTTTGTCTGAGTTATTCTAGCTTTCATCAGTGAAATCTCTCGTGGGTGTGCTCCCTCATCCCTTTGACATGCCCCATTTTAAAAAATCCTTCCTTCCTTTTTGATGCAAGATGTTACAGGCTAACTGTGTATTTGCCTGGCTCCACCGTAGAATTAGTTGGCTTTGATTTTTAAAGCCATGAGAACAAGGAGTAAATGTATTTGGTTTCCTATATATAATACATTGTGCAAAAGCGTAATTGCTTTTGGCGATAGTGATGGTAAAGGGCCAAGAACAAAATAGGATCATTTTAGGTTCATTTCCTGCCAGGACAAAATGTAATGAATACTCATTTCTGGCCTCTAGACATTGTTTGGAAAGTGACAAAAGAGAGACTTTAGGATGGATTGCGCATTTTCCTTTCCCCTTCCTGTCATTAAGTAGAAATAGTTTGGAGAGAGCAAAGTGGGGAAGGGCTGTGGCTTCACCACTCAACCATCCACAGAATCAGGCATGATCTTGGTCTTTGTTCAGGAACCTTTGTTTCCATAGTAAATAACATTGGCTCTAAACTCCAAAGAGCTGAGACCTATTTTCAGCAAAAGATAAAGAAGAATAACTTAATGCTTTCTTTCCCTCTCATCTCTCATTATTTCTTGATTAACATGTGCTAAAATTTCTGGGACTTTCATTATTTCCACCAGCAAATGAGTAGAATTGTCCTCTAACATCCATCTTTCTGATGTTCTTATCTTTCTCACCATTGTTGTACCCCAAACAGGTAGAGAATAATGAACAGATTCTTACTACCTTCTGGTAAGCTGGAAATTAAATTAGTGACTGAGTTTGCGTCCTTCCTTCTTCCCAACAGTTGGGGCACGTACTGCCTAACAGGTAGTGGCTGTACACTACAGGCATTAGAGGTCAGGGTACATTTAAAAAGAACTGTCCTGCAATGGCTTCACTATAAACGAGGACTATAGGGAGGTAATGCCCCCAATAGGAATTAGGAAAAAGAAGCAAGTAAATAAATGAGATAAAATAGCTCTGTATGGCAAAGGAAACCATCAATAAAATGAAAGGGAAACTTACAGAATAGGAGCCGATATTAGCAAACCATACAATTGATAAAGGGTCAATATTGGAAAATATATAAAGAACTAACCCAACTCAACAGCAAACAAATTAACAGTATGATTAAAAATTAGGCAGAGGAATGAAATAGACATTTTTTTCCAAGATGTACAAATGACCAACAGATACATGAAAAGTGAACAACATCACTAATCATCAGATCAGATCAGATCAGATCAGTCGCTCAGTCATGTCCGACTCTTTGCGACCTCATGAATGGCAGCACGCCAGCCCTCCCTGTCCATCACCAACTCCCGGAGTTCACTCAGACTCACGTCCATTGAGTCAGTGATGCCACCCAAACTGTGGAAAATTCTTCAAGAGATGGGAATCCCAGACCACCTGATCTGCCTCTTGAGAAATTTGTATGCAGGTCAGGAAGCAACAGTTAGAACTGGACATGGAACAACAAACTGGTTCCAAATAGGAAAAGGAGTTCGTCAAGGCTGTATATTGTCACCCTGTTTACTTAACTTATATGCAGAGTACATCACTAATCATCAGGGAGATACAATTCAAAACCAAAATTAGCTATTACCTCACACCTGTAAGAATGGTTATCATCACAAATGACAATAAGTAAGTGTTGGTGAGGATGTGGAAAAAAGGGAACACATGTGCACTGTTAGTGAGGATGAAAATCATGCAACCACTATGGGAAACAGCACGGAGTTTCCTCAAAAATTAAAAAAAAAATAGAATAACATTATTGTTGTTCAGTTGTTGATTCCTTGCTGACTCTTTGTGACCCCATAGACTGTAGCGCGCCACACTTCCCTGTACTTACTATTTCCTGGAGCTTGTTCAAACTCATGTCCATTGAGTTGGTGATGTCCTGCAACCATCTCATCCTCTGTCACTCCCTTAACCTCCTGCTCTGAATCTTTACCAGCATCAGGGTCTTTTCCAATGAGTCAACTCTTCACATCAGGTGGCCAAAGTATTGGAGCTACAGCTTCAGCATCCGTCCCTTCCAATGAACAATCCAAGGAATCTTCTCCAGGATCACAGTTCAAAAGCATCAATTCTTTGGTGCTCAGCCTTCTTTGTGGTCCAACTCTCACATCCATAAATAACCACTGGAAAAACCATAGTTTTGACTATATGGACCTTTGTTGGCAAAGTAATGTCTCTGCTTTTTAATATGCTGTCTAGGTTGGTCATAGCTTTTCTTCCAAGGAGTAAGCATCTTTTAATTTCATGGCTGCAGTCACCATCTACAGTGATCTTGCAGCCCCCCAAAATAAAGTCTGTCACTGTTTCCATTGTTTCCCCATCTATTTGCCATGAAGTGATGGGACCAGATGCCATGATCTGTTTTTGGATGTTGAGTTTTAAGCCAGTATTTCCACTTTCCTCTTTCACCCTCAATCAGAGGCTTTTTAGTTTCTCTTCAACTTCTGCCATTCGAGTGGTACCATCTGCATATATGACATTGTTGATATTTCTGCCAGCAATTTTGATTCCAGCTTGTGATTCATCCAGCCTGGTATTTCATGTAATGTACTCTGCATATAAGTTAATAAGCAGGGTGACAATATACAGCCTTGTCATACTCCTTTCCCAATTTTGAACCAGTTCATTGTTCCATATCTCGTTTTAACTGTTGCTTCTTGACCTGCATACAGGTTTCTCAGGAGACAGGTAAGGTGGTCTGATATTTCTGTCTCTTTAAGAATTTTCCATAGTTTGTTGTGATCCACACAGTCAAAGGCTTTCATGTAGTCAATGAAGCAAAGTAGATGTTTTTCTGGATTTCTCTTGCTTTCTCCATGATCCAATGAATTTTCGCAATTTGATCTCTGGTTCCTCTGTCTTTTCTAAACCCACCTTGCACATCTGGAAGTTCTTGGTTCACATACTGCTGAAGTCTAGCTTGAAGTATTTTGAGCATAACTTTACTAGCATGTGAAATGAGTGCAATTGTATGGTAGTTTGAACATTCTTTGGCATTGCCCTTCTTTGGAATTGGAATGAAAAACTGACCTTTTCCAGTCCTGTGGCCACTGCTGAGTTTTCCAAATTTGCTGACATATTTAGTGCAACACTTTAACAGCATCATTTTAGGATTTTTAAATAGTTCAGCTGGAATTCCATTGCCTCTACTACTATATGAACTGCTATATTATCCAGTAATTTTACTTCTGGGTATATGTCCAAATGAAGGAAAATTGCTATCTGGAATAGATATCTGCACCCCCATGTTCATTACAGCATTGTTTGTAATAACCAAGACATGGAAACAATATAGTGTGTATATGCGTAAATGAATAAGTTAAAATAATTCACCCATAGCAAAGAAGGGAATCCTGCCTTTGTGACAGCATGGAAGGACTTCGGCACGGTGTTAAACTAAACCAGAGAGAAAGATTTTAACTAAACTTATTGTGGTCATTATTTCACAACATATACATATATCTAATCATTTTGTTGTATAACTTAATCTAATGCAATGTTATAGGTCAATTATATATTGATAAAACAGGAAAACAATTTAAGAAATGCTCTGAATGTGTCCCTTAATTTATCTTACAAGAAATTTCTGTCCATGAAAGAAGCCATTTATAGTGGAAACCTCACAATGATTAGTTGGTATATTCACATGTGTAGACAGATACATTTCAATGTCAAAATACATTTATGAAGGAAAGGTTCTGGAGCTGCCTGAAATACAGCTCCTGGAACATTTAATTTCAATACACAGTACTTGAGACTACCAGATACTTTACCTCTAAAGATTTTGTGTCCTCTAATACTCTTTCCAGAGAAGGCAACGGCACCCCACTCCAGTACTCTTGCCTAGAAAATCCCATGGACGAGGAGCCTGGAAGGCTGCAGTCCATGGGGTCGCTGAGGGTCAAACACGACTGAGCAACTTCACTTTTCACTGTCATGCATTGGAGAAGGAAATGGCAACCCACTCCAGTGTTCTTGCCTGGAGAATCCCAGGGACAGGGGAGCCTGGTGGACTGCCGTCTATGGGGTTGCACAGAGTCGGACATGACTGAAGCGACTTAGCAGCAGCAGCAGCAATACTCTTTCAATTATTCCACTTGTGTATGTGATAAAGGCATAGTTAGGTGTTTATACTATTCTACAAGGTCTGTTTCAAATTGTGGCAAATACAAACATAGAAACCAGATGGTCATTACTATGGTGCTAGCAAAAGTGACCTTTAGTACCTAGAGAAATGGACTTTTCAGTCTAAAATGTCCCTGGGAAGATATGTCAGCAAAAAAGGAATAACAATGCACTGATAATTCCTTTAGATAAGTGATTTCCACACTTGATTCTACATTAGAGTCACCAGGGAAACTGTAAAAAATGATGATGCCCAGATTATAATATCTGAGATGGGTCTAGACATTGGCATCTTTTAAGGCTTCCAAGGTGATTATACAGAGAAGGCGATGGCACCCCACTCCAGTACTCTTGCCTGGAAAATCCCATGGACGGAGGAGCCTGGTAGGCTGCAGTCCATGGGGTCGCAAAGAGTCGGACACGACTGAGCGACTTCACTTTCATTTTTCACTTTCATGCATTGGAGAAGGAAATGGCAACCCACTCCAGTGTTCTTGCCTGGAGAATCCCAGGGACGGGGGAGCCTGGTGGGCTGCCATCTATGGGGTCGCAGTCAGACACGACTGAAGCGACTTAGCAGCAGCAGCAGCAGCAGGTGATTATAATGTGTATCTAATGTCATAGAACAATAATTATTAAATTTTAGTTAACATTTTAAAATATCTGGATAATTTGTTAACAAGGCAGATTCTTGGGGCCAACTGTAGTACTCACATCTATTGATCAGGTATAGTGTCCAAAAATCTGCACCTCTAAAAAATAAGTCCTCAAGTGCTTGGGTTCATTGCATTGTACTTAGATCTTGATTGCTATAGCTGCTTGTGATGCCAGTCAAGTTATGATAGCAGCCAAGCCCAGGTGTCCACTGCTGCCTGGAGCTGGCCAAAGCTCCATGGAACTGCTTGGTTTTCTTTGCAAGCTCTGAGCTCTTCTTATTTCACTTATGCTCTTTCACAACTGTCTAGATAACTCATCCTTTGACGTTCAGCTTGCTAACTTACCCATGGAATTTCTCAAATCCTCCAAGCTCCCTCTGTCCCTGTGTTTCCATGTGATTTTCTTACTGTTTTGTAAATCTTAGTATTCTTATCTATGTTTTCCATGAAACACTAAATTCCTTGAGATGACCAGCTGTGAGTTGCTCATTTTTATATTTCTCACACCTGCCTCAATTCCTTATCATTGGGTGCCCTCAAAACTCCAAGTGTAATAGACAAAATGTTTTAAATAATTATAATATGTTGTGAAATATTCTCTCTCAATGATAAATGCAATATGCCATAGCAATCCAGATTTTTTCATCTGTAAATTAATATACCCAAGACATTTCTTCTTCCCCACAATTAGCATGAATAATTCAGAGGAGGCTATATTCTGACTAGTTGTGAATAAGAAGTTCACATGCAGTTGACTCAATTTTCCAAGCTATTGGAGAGGAACACAAGCAGATAATCCAAAAATCACTTATGTTTGTGTTTGGAATACGTTTTGGCATTTCCTCTGGAATAATAAGTGTGGCTGATGATCTAGGAACTTCTAATATTTCATACAAAAATTTGAAACCCTATCTGTAAGACCTGATTCTCCAGAAGCCAGAAATTGCCTTCCTGTTTAGTCCTCCACACACTACCCATATGGCCTGCTTTCCTGAGAATTTCTCTAGGCGTAAGGGAAGCTATTTATTGAAATAAAAAGGAACAAAAATAGGATTAGTATTTGTGGTGTGCTTTGTGTTTTAATGTAGGACTCCTAGCCCTCAAAGCTAGTGCTCTTCTATTTCTTTCTACATGTGAAAGAATATCCTGTTTATGTCAACAAAAGAGTTAATGAAGCAAAATAGCTTGTGATACACTTAAGACCTTGAATGCAAGATAAAAGAATCAGGGGTAATTTCTTGAAATGATATAGTGGATTTATATTTTTACCCATAAATATTTAACCATTTATAAAAAAATCTTTTTTTAAAAAAAAGAATTTTAGGAGCTCTTACAAATTGGGCAGTTTAACTTTCTTCAACATAAGTACTCAGTAGAAAAACACTGTAAATTTACAACATCCAGATTAGAATTAGTTACCATAGTTTCTATTAGAAGCGTAAAAATATGCTCATGGATATATAAATGTGGTATGTTCTTTATGGTATTCTCTTATCTCTTTATATGATAGTGATATATTTTTAAAAATTTATAAAGTCTACAAAGAAGTAACTAAAATATCCTCCTGAAATCTCTTTCATTGTGGACATGATCAGGCATCTCTCTAGCAGTTACTTTCTCTCCCTTATTGGGCATAATAGGGTTCTGGGTAGGCAGAAGCCAAGTAGCAAAATCATATCTTGGTAATTGGTTTGGAGAACTTAAAAAAAGTTGATCTACTCGGAGGAAAACCAGGAATTTTTAATCAATAGCTAGGATGGCAAACACTGTCCCTTTGGAGTAACAGGAAAAGCACACGTGTATCCAGTTGCAGTTGGCAACCATCTAGTTACCTCAAACTGACAGATTCTTGGTGAAATCTTTTTGTCATCAAATCAAGCTATCCGTGAAGGCAGTCCTCCTCTAGGCTTTTTAGTTGTATTAACTACTAACTATTTTGTACAACAGTTCAGTCAGTTCAGTTGCTCAGTCGTGTCTGATTCTTTCAACCCCATGGACTGCAGCACGCCAGACTTCTTATCGGTCACCAACTCCTGGAGCTTGCTCAAATTCACGTCCATCAAGTCGGTGATGCCATCCAACCATCTCATTCCTCTGTTGTCCCCTTCTCCTCCTGCTTTCAATCTCTCCCAGCATCAGGGTCTTTTCCAGTAAGTCAGTTCTTTGCATCAGGTGGCCAAAGTATTGGAGTTTCAGCTTCAGTATCAGTCCTTCATATGACTATTCAGGACTGAGTTCCTTTAGGACTTTGTACAACAGGCGACTATCAGCGCTTCCCTGCACTTCCTACTCCATCCAGTAGCCTGACCACATGACTCACTGAGGTAAAATGAGTGATGTGGCAGAATCATGGAGTGCACTTATGTAGGGCAGCTTGTGCTTGTACCATTACAGCTAGTCCCTGAGGGTACTGTTATTCCATCCCTGGTCCTAGAATCAGAGGACCCATGGAAAAGGTCCTCTGCCTAGAGTAAGAACGCAGATACAGTTAACATTAATGAGGAAGAAACACTTGTTATAGTAAGTCATTGAAAGTTGGGGTGGTTTGTTATTGTAGTAAAGCTGACTAATACTCTGAGGCTCAGGAGCAAGTATGCCATATGTTGCAGAATAAAGAAAAGAAAAAAGTCCTGTGCCATTTAGAAAACATTTTATGCATTTCTCTGGCTGTATAAAGGACACAATACTGGTTGTTTTTTTCCTTAAGGAACCTGGGTTACCTTGTATCTTTATTTTTGCTAACTGTGGGGAAGAAGAAATCACATGAACAAATCAAATTACAAATAAGTAACAAAATCTATATTAATATGGCACTTTAAGTCGATCCTATGGTAGGAGAAACCCTACTGTATATTATTTAATGTATCTCAAACTGGACTGTTGATTTCTTAGGAACAGGTACTATTCTAGGAACTAAACCTGTAGAGATTAAGATGACATACTTGTTGACATCAAAGAGATCAGAGTAGGTTGTCTCGTTGTTTAGACATTGGGACCTGCGGTAAGACTACTGTGATGTACGAGATTGAAACACCTGTGAAAGAATATGGCATACTACATCTGTTTAGAAAAGCCAGGAAACTCCAAGAGAATCCAAATGCTAAACAATAAAAGAAAAGCTATCAAAACAGGGGCAGGGGCCAGCCTATGCAAAGTTAGGCAGTCATTAAATAATTCCACAGGCAAATGTGGGATAACAGGGTGGAATAGACATGAGCCCAACCATAGCAGACTTTATAATACTAAGGAACTGGCCTTTGTTCTTTACATAATAACATATCACTGAAGGAATATTATCAAAAGGCTGACATGGACAGAATTTAGTTTTGCAAATATCTCTTTTTTGGGGGGAGAATGAAGAAAAGAATCCGGTATCACTAGTAAGAGGACTTTGAAAGTTATCTGTATTAGTGTGGGTAAGAAAGGCTAAGACACTGCATTAAAAGCCACAGCTGTGGGACAGAGGAGTAAACTTTTTTTAAAGGTATACTGCTGAGTTTTGTGAGAGTTGAGGTGGAAGTCACTTTCCTTAGGCAAGTAGGTATACAGAAAGTTATGTCAGATAGTTTGATTAAAAAGCGTGAAACAGCCCAAGGCAATGATTTTGGACTTGAGACTACGAGAGGATATCATTTATTATCTCTCTGGTCTTAACTGTTAATTTTTTATGTCTCAGTTTCCTCCTTGTAAAATAGATACAATAAAGTATCTTTCTTCTAATGCTGTAGTGACAGTGAAATGATATGGAGGATAAAAATATTTTAGCCTTCTGATCCATATAAGGGATTTATAATATTTTGGTCATATCTTTCCCCCACTAATTATTAATTCTAGAACATCAGCTAAAAGAGGAAATATGGGAGATTTGGGATGAAAGATGGGGAGAGAGACAATTTCACTTTGAAAATCTAGACTCTGAGTTTTTGTAAGATACCCATCTGAGAAGGCAATGGCACCCCACTCCAGTACTCTTGCCTGGAAAATCCCATGGATGGAGGAGCCTGGTAGGCTGCAGTCCATGGGGTCACTAAGAGTCAGACATGACTGAGTGACTTCCCTTTCACTTTTCACTTTCATGCATTGGAGAAGGGAATGGCAACCCACTCCAGTGTTCTTGCCTGGAGAATCCCAGGGACGGGGGAGCCTGGTGGGCTGCAGTCCATGGGTCGTACAGAGTCGGACACGACTGAAGTGACTTAGCAGCAGCAGCACATGGAAATATCTAGTAGGTAGCTGGCAATTCAAGGATATATCTAGCAGGGAATTGATAATTTAAAAGAGACATAAAAGAAGGTACTGATGGGAAGTGGGGCATATTAAAATTGATGTCATAGTTGTAAATGACATCGCCAGAGACAGTGTATAGAAATAAGAAGGGAAGAGGGACCCCAGTAAAGAAGGGACCCCCAAAAAGGATACTGAGAAGGAGAAACCTGGCAGTGAGAGAGTGAGTGGGTAACCAGCATTAAATAGTGCTTTATAAAGCAAGGAAGGAGTTTTTAAAAGAAAGGATTTAATTATAGATAAATACTCCAGGTAGAAGGGTATATAATATGTTGAAAGGATCAAATGTAGACAATTATAGAGACGTTAGATTGAAAGATGCTCCATGAATTAAGCAGTGAATTAAAATTGATCAAATAGGGAACAGTAATTTAAGATTGTTCTTTTCAGACCATCAAGGGTAAAGGGAAGGAGACTGTAAAGACTCCTGCTTGCCTGCTCAGTCGCCTCAGTCGTGTCCAATTCTTTGCGACCCCATGGGCTGTTGCCTGTCAGGCTCCTCTGTTGCTTGTGCACGGGGATGCTCCAGGCAAGAATACTGGAGTAGGTTGCCAAGACCTTCTCCAGAGGCTCTTCCCCACCCCAGGATCCAACGGATGTCTCTTATATCTCCTGCATTAGCAGACGGGTCCTTTATCACTAGCACCTCGGAAGAAGCCCATAAAGATTCCTAGTTGCATCCTTTATATCAGCTTTGTCCTTTTCATTGAGGTACAGAACTCTTATATGATTGATCACAGTATTATGCCCAGTTTAATACCGGACATAAAAAAATTCAAGCTTCTCCGCTTCTCCCCACCCATTGGGTGGCTAGTGAGTATGATCGCACGCCATTGGGCGGGGCTTCCAGGGAGCCACTTAAAAAGGCTGCCTCAGCTGGGAGTCAGTCCTTTCCCCTTTCCGGTTCCACCCTCCTGAAATGGAGGTGAGATGGCAGAAGTCAGAGCAACCACTGTGGGACCTTGGAAAAAAAGGTCAAGAGAATCTCAGGTACGTAAGCACTAGTATTCTTGAAATCCTGAATCAATGTCACCAATGGTTTACTACGGTTATGTGAGAAGAATAATTATTAAGTCCTGTGGTTGTAACTATGTTTTTAGCAGCTAGATGCAATTGTAATTATAAACTGACCAAGTATAATATCTAGGTGACATAAGGTGAAAAGAATATGTGTATATTCGAAGCAGTGACTTAAAATCCTCTTGAGATTATTTCCTTTATATTTTTACTATTCTTCCTTCAGTAAGGAACACTGAAAAATCATGATCTGCACTTAACAGATTACACCTGGTAACCTCATGGACACCTGGACCTGATTTAAATGATTTTAACCTGGTGCTCTAATGGGAGCCCCTTTAGGAGGGATGGTGGAACATAGGAGTAGATGCTCCTCATCACTAGGAAAGGCAAATTAAAACCAAAATGAAATATGTTAGGTATTCACTAGAAGGGCTAAAATTAAAAATACTGATAGTACCGTATGTTGGAGAGGATGGGGGCAACTGGACATATTGTAAAATATGCAGTGACTCTAACACTTGGGAATAAAGTTTGGCAGATTTTTACAAAGTTAAACTACACTTATCATCAGTTCAGTTCAGTCACTCAGTCGTGTCCGACTCTTTGCAACCCTACGAATGGCAGCACGCCAAGCCTCCCTGTGCATCACCAACTCCCGGAGTTCACTCAGACTTACGTCCATTGAGTTGGTGATGCCATCCAGCCATCTCATCCTCTGTTGTCCCTTTCTCCTCCTGCCCCCAATCTCTCCCAGCGTCAGAGTCTTTTCCAGTGAATCAACTCTTCACATGAGGTGGCCAAAGTACTCGAGTTTCAGCTTTAGCATCATTCCTTCCAAAGAAATCCCAGGGCTGATCTCCTTCAGAATGGACTGGTTGGATCTCCTTGCAGTCCAAGGGACTCTCAAGAGTCTTCTCCAACACCACAGTTCAAAAGCATCAATTCTTCGGTGCTCAGCCTTCTTCATAGTCCAACTCTCATATCCATACATGACCACAGGAAAAACCATAGCCTTGACTAGATGGACCTTTGTTGGCAAAGTAATGTCTCTGCTTTTGAATATGCTATCTAGGTTGGTCATAACTTTCCTTCCAAGGAGTAAGGGTCTTTTAATTTCATGGCTGCAGTCACCATCTGCAGTGATTTTGGAGCCCCAAAAAATAAAGTTTGACACTGTTTCCACTGTTTCCCCATCATAGGACCAAAGAATTCTAGTTTTACATATTTACCCAAGATACATGAGCGCATGTATTTACACAAAGAGTTGTCCATAAACGTACAGCTTTATTTATAATAGCCCCAAACAGGAAACAGTGCAAATGTCCAGCACTAGGTAATGCATACATAATGGTGGTCCATCCTACAATGGGATACCCCTACACAATGCCTGAACACAGAGGAGGTGCTGATTCCAGCCCACTCCTAAGAGATGCAGGACTCTTCTATGGGAGACTGACTGGAGGACGCCCCTTTGACCTGGCCAAGGCTTTCTTGGGGTTGCACTGTGCTGTCTGAGTATTTCTCTACCCTCTCCTCCTGCCTTCTCATTTTATTCCCTTGTATCAGAGCTGCATTGGTCTGCAGGTTCCCCACACCCTCATTTTCTTCCCTTTATCCTTCACATTATTTCCCCTAGATCTATTTAATGAGGAATTATCTCTTGGCATCTACTTCCTCGAGGATGCAAATTAACAAAATGAGTGCCTGAATCAGAGAGTAGAGGCATGAAGGAACTTTTGGGTATGATGGAAAAATGTTTTAGGCTTTATCATTGTGGTGGTTACATGGGTATATTCATTTGTCGAAAAGTGAGTATATTTTATTCCTAAATAAAATTGACTTAGAAAAAATAATCCCAGTGGTACCATGGCTTACTGGTCAGGTCTGGTAGTGGTTAGATAACATGTTTTATACAGACTACAAGGCAAAGGGGATAAACAAAGACCCTGGTGTTGACAAAACACATTCCTCACTTATTTAGGAGTTGCCTTTGTGAATCTTTAGGAATCATAAATCTTTTAAAGTCAAGCCTATACCATTAGGTCATGTTGGTGACTTGCTCATAAGTGGGTGTAAAAAATATTAAAAGCCCAAATGGCTATAGCAGGGGCAATATTTGAATGCAATAGAGAAATTACCATGAAGTAATGGCTTTATTAAGAAAAAAAGAGATAATGGTTCTAGAGGTAGCTTTTTATCTGATAATTATTTTTCCTCGTAAATCTGGACTGGCTCCTGCATTTGTAACCACTGATGGTGCAGGGTGAGAGGATGTTCTGAGACAGCATCCAGCATATGTTACAAAACACAGATACTGGAGAGAAAAGGCAGCTCTAGCAGTCTTCAGGGTATTTAAATGCCCCTTCCCTGTCCATCTTTATCCCTCAGATTGTGATTTCAAGGAGCATGATGACCAGGGCTTTATCCATTCTCTCTGTTTCTGGAATCACTAGGTCACTATGGGCAAGCAATACTTTTTTATTGAATAAATTATTAAAGAATAAATAACTTTTCATCACAACCCTCCTTCTCATGGGACAGTCTTTCAAGACATAAATTGCTCATTTTCTTTCAGAGAAACTCAGTGCCTATAATGACAGGGTTGTTTTATTGATTGTGTTTTTCTTCATTTTGTCATCTATTTATTTTATTTGTCATCTATTCTAGCAAAGGTTTAGCCTTTGCTGGAAACTAAGGATCAAAAGAGGATACCCTATTGTATTTGAGGTCAGAAAGCTTTGTCTTCCAAAATCCTGAGTGGGGATGGTTTGACGTTTCATATAATTGAATTGCTGTGTTGCTCAATCTGAATGCAATCTTTTCAAGGTGACTTTACTATAGAAGAACAATTAGAGATGTCAAAATCCATCTGATGTAGAATTTTTCATTACATAGCTTTTAAAAAATCCATAGTGCTACAGTATGAAGAAAACAATAGTTCTCTTTTTTAAAAATAACCTTTTAATTTTCAAGTACATTTTGACTTAGAGAAAAGTTGCAAAGATAGTATAGAGTTCTAGCTCCCCTGATGTTGACATCTTTCATTACTCTGGTATATTTATCACACTAAGATGACAACCTTGGTTTGTTACTATTAACTGAGCTACATACTTTATTCAGATTTCACTAGTTTTTTCCCTAAGGTCTGTTTTCTGCTCACTACATTTTGTCATCATATTGCCTCAGTTTCCTCCATATGTGATAGTTTCTCCAGCTTTCTTTTTTTTACTTTTTAATGAACTTGTCAGTTTTGAGGAGTACTTTGTAGAGCATCCTCCAGTATGGGTTTGTCTAATGTTTTTCTCTTTGTTAGACTAAGGTCACGGGCTTTTGGGAGCAAGACCAGAGAGGTGAAGGTGAATTTTCATCACATCATATCAGGCTACATGTTATTACCATGATTTATTAGTGATGATGCTAATCTTAATCATCTTGTTGAGGCAGTGCTCGCAAGGTTTTTCCACTTTGAGGTTAATTCCTGTCTTTGTTTTCCTTGCTCTAAAGATGCCAGTCACTCTGGGTAGCTCACACTTAAAAGTAGGGCATTTACGCCCGTGGTGGATTCATGTTTATGTATGGCAAAACCAATACAATATTGTAAAGTAATTAGCCTCCAATTAAAATAAATAAATTTAAATTAAAAAAAAAAGAAAAATCTAAAAAAAAAAAAAAAAAAAGTAGGGCATGATTTAAGCTCCATCTCCTGGAAATGGGAGCAGTCAAATAAATTATTTGAAATTCTTCATAAGACAGAATTGTCTCTTCCCCCTCCTTTGTTCATTACATCATTTATTGATATCTATATGGACCTGAGATATGTATTGCATGCTTTGAATTATCATCCAATACTATTGTTTTTTTGTTTTTCAAATTATTGCAGTTCTGGCCATTAGGAAGTCTTTCACTCCGGCTCCATTGACAGGCCCCAATCTTTTGTTCTCCGAGCACTTTTCTTATTTTCTGACCCTTTAAGATGCTCCTGATTCATCATGTCTGTACCCTTCCTTGGCTCTAGAAACAGCCAGCTATTTCTCCAGTGAACTCTGGTCCTTTTCATTGGAGAATGGTATCAGAATCCAAGATCTGGACATGGGATAACTGGTATTTTTTTTAAGAGCACAATTATTGAAGTTCCAACAGCTACCAATATATCATTATCTTTATTTATGCATAGTAGCATTGTATCTCTTTATGTCTAATATTTAGCTAAGGGAAGAATTTTGTTTTATGTATTAGATTATTGGGGTTCTATTTTACATTATTTTTCTTTTAGTTCAGTTTATTGTTTTATTTCCTTCTAACTTCTTATAAAATGTATGGAATTATGGATTATGGTAGGCATAGTTTTGACAGCAAGAAATGTCTTATTTTGAAAATGAAGTTATTCTGGATTAATTTTCTCCTAGTAGAGTTACACTATGGCTGTTGTGCAGAGTTCACTGGTTTGAAGAGGCTTTTTACCTAGGTCTGTTTTATATTTTTGATATATAAAGATATTTTCATTTGGTGGATTAAACATATTCGGAGTTTTGTCCTCTTTTGTTCCTGCTGTTTTATCAGAGAAAGAGCTGATCTATTGCTCAGGAGTGGACTCATGTTATTCAAGCTCGTAGAAAAGGGATAAATTCCATAATTCTGTTTTGTTTATTTACAGTAAGAAATGCAGTGATAAGTGAACTGGGATGTTTGTATCAGACTCTTTCCTATCTAATGTCTGTTTAGGAAGCAATAGTACATTCAGAAGCCTTTCTGGTGAGCATGGTTCAAAATAAGGGGAGTGTCACAATTTGCCTGTTGAAGGTATGCTAAGTAGCCTGCTGTTCCTTCTCCCTGATAAGATGATCACTGCCTCAAGGAGTAGAAAATTCTGCATGGGCAAAGCCTGCTTCTAGTCATTTGGGTCTCTTCTTTGGTCCTCTAGGCTGACAGTTCCCCCTTCTTTTAGCACTTACTCACAACACACTACATGCACGCAGGGCATTTTCTCAATACAAAATTTCCATATACCGTCCCTGGAAATAACTGCCTAGCAACCTTGATTCAAGATTTTGATGTTTACAAATCTTTCAGTCACACATTAAAAAATACAAAAATATGTATATCAGTTTGGGGGTTTACTTCTATAAAAAGCTTAAGCACAGTTATTGCTTATGGATTTTTCTAGTTTAATCCAGAAAGAGCAAATTTTTCCTTTTTCCATAATTCTACTTCCAACTCCCTATACTTTACCTCCATACTCCTCCTGGGAGAGGAACTTCTGTGTTGTTGGCATGAAATTGTGTGAGCGAAGGTAAAGTACTTAACTTCCAAAGTCCTGTGTCGTCTTATCTGTGAAATGAGAAAAAAAAGCAATATCCATTCAGAAGGTTGCTGTATGGATTACATCCTCATTAAAATATATCAAAAGTCTTAAAAAATTACTGGCAAATATATGCATTCATGGGCTTCCCAAGAAGCACTAGTGGTAGAGAAAGTGCTTCCCAACATAGAAGATTTAAGAGACGGGGTTTCAATCCCTGGATCTGGAGAATCCCTTGGAGAAGGGAATGGCAACCCAATCCAGTATTCTTGCCTTGAGAATCCCATGGACAGAGGAGACTGGTGCCCACAGGTCATAGGGTGCATAGAGTTGGTCATGACTGAAGTGATGTAGCATAGCCCAGCATATGAATTCATAAAGGTTAACTGCAGTCAGTGGCCAAAATATCCCTAAACATCAGCTTAAAATTATAGTCAGCATTTCAAATGCTACAGCAGCGATCTTCACCCTGACTCAGTGTTGCCCTGTTAAAGTGGTGTGGAAAAGTCAGCATCTGTCTAGTGAATAAGGACTTGTACTGTGCTGTGCTTAGTCGCTGAGTCATATCCAACTGTTTGTGACTCCATGGACCGTAGCCCACCAGGCTCCTCTGTACATGGGGATTCTCTAGGCGAGAATACTGGAGTGGGTTGCCATGCCCTCCTCTAGGGAATCTTCCTGACCCAGAGATCAAACCCAGGTCTCCTGCATTTCAGGCGAATTATTTTACCATATGAGCCATCAGGGAAGCCCAAGAATACTGGAGTGGGTAGCCTATCCCTTCTCCAGGCAACATCCTGACTCACGAATTGAACTGGGGTCTCCTTCATTGCAGGGCGGGTTCTTTACCAGCTGAGCTACCAGGGAAGCCCCGAATCAGGACATCAGTTCAGTTCAGTCACTCAGTCATGTCCAACCCTTTGTGACCCTATGGACTGCAGCACCTTAAATTTCATCTTAAGTTTCAAAACCTAAATTTCATCTTGAGTTTAATCAGCCAGATATTGGCTGTTAGAACTAGTGTTCCAGGAGGATGCTCCCAAATGTGGTCACCAACATCTCTGTGGAGTGGGCTAGATCTTGGAGGCTCATCTGTTCCCCAAACCAGGGTTTGTGAGGCACACAACTGTTGCCTACAGTTAAAAACCACTGATGCTCAGTTCTTTGAAGAACAATTGCTTGTTTTCAACCCCCAAGTTTAAATTCTTCTCCGATTTAGACTTATTTCTCCTGGTGTTTTTGTGTGTGTTTTTTTTTTTTTTTTTTTTTTTTTTGTCTGATTTAAATCCTGAATCCAGGCTGGGGTATCTTGTCATACTCTGCTCTGCCCCTTGCCTAGTTAGGTTCTCTCAACATTGACCACAATCTTTGACTCTTAAGCATATTTTTGGCCTCATGTAGGTTTGAATAGCAGCTCTGTCCTTCACTCTTTCAATGGAAATGAGTTTGAGCAAACTTGGGGAGATAGTGAAAAACAGGGAAGCCTGGCATGCTGCAGTCCATGGGGTTGTGAAGAGTCAGACACAACTTAGTGACTGAGCTTCTGAAGTGTAACTTTGGCCTCCTCCTGAGAAATGGTCCTTGTCTATGTGCCTGGTTTTGACCTCATTAACTTGGAAAACAATGCCAGGATCCACAATCCTGGCTGTTACAGCCATACCCCAACTTGGATCACTGAGTGTCATGCTGGCCTCAGACAAATGATGTTTATCATATTATACATGATACAGGTAATGGAATTAACTATTCTTATTTTTGGAGGATCATAAGCACTTCTTTCCTGAAAAATCAGGGAAAAAAATAGAAATTATGTTATTTTCAAGTTTATTTTTCCATCTTAGAGATTTTTGTGAAAAAAGTTGAACATGGGTAAACACAATAGTTACGTTTATTATTTTGTAAAACAAGAGAGTTATCTTCAATTCCTTTCCTTTTCATATTTTCCAAACTCACATAACTTCTAAAATGTTTGAGGTGATACTCTGATTTCAGTTTTTATAGTTTGAAGATATTCAAGTGGGAAATGTGAAAATGTGTATTTTTAAATCAATGAACTATAGTAATAAGATCTACCCTTCAGGAATTGCCATAAGCATCAATGAGTTTATACATGTAAAGTGCTTCACTCAGTGCCTTGTACATGAAGAGTGCTATTAATTATCTGTTATTATTAAATTTCATATTTATAAAATGAATAGTTTGTACCATATGACCTACAATGTCCTTCAGTTCAGTCACTCAGTCGTGTCCGACTCCTTGTAACCCCATGGACTGCAGCACACCAGGCTTCCCTGTCCATCACCAACTCCCAGAGCCTACTCAAACTCATGTCCATTGAGTCAGTGATGCCATCCAATCATCTCATCCTCTGTCGTCCCCTTCTCTTCACACCTTCAATCTTTCCCAGCATCAGAGTCTTTTCAAAAGGGTCAGTTCTTCACATCAGATGGCCAAAATATTGGAGTTTCAGCTTCAGCATCAGTCCTTCCAATGAATATTCAGGACTGATTTCCTTCAGGATGGACTGGTTGGATCTCCTTGCTTTCCAAGGGACTCTCAAGAGTCTTCTTCAACACCACAGTTCAAAAGCATCAATTCTTATGCACTCAGCTTTCTTTATAGTCCGACTTGCACATCCATACATGACTCCTGGAAAAAACCATAGCCTTGACTAGACGGACCTTTGTTGGCAAAGTAATGTCTCTGCTTTTGAATATGCTGTCTAGGTTGGTCATAACTTTCCTTCCAAGGAGTAAGTGTCTTTTAATTACATGGCTGCAGTCACTATCTGCAGTGATTTTGGAGCCCTCCCCTAAAAAAGTTAGCCATTGTTTCCCCATCTATTTGCCATGAAGTGATGGAACCAGATGCCATGATCTTAGTTTTCTGAATTTTGAGCTTTAAGCCAACTTTTTCACTCTCCTTTTTGACTTTCATCAAGAGACTCTTTAGTTCTTCTTCACTTTCTACCACGAGGGTGGTTTCATCTGCGTATCTGAGGTTATTGATATTTCTCCCGGCAATCTTGATTCTAGCTTGTATTTCATCCAGCCCAGCGTTTCTCATGATAAATGTTTCTGCATATAAGTTAAATAAGCAGGGTGAAAATATATAGCCTTGATGCACTCCTTTCTCGATTTGGAACTCGTCTATTGTTCCATGTCCAGTTCTAACTGTTGCTTCTTGACCTGCATACAGATTTTTCAGGAGGCAGGTCACGTGGTCTAGAATTCCCATCTCTTCAAGAATTTTGTGTAGTTTGTTGTGATCTACACAGTCAAAGGCTTTGGCATAGTCAATAAAGCAAAAGTAGATATTTTTCTGGAACTCTCTTGCTTTTTTGATGATCCAATGGACGTTGGCAATTTGATATCTGGTTCCTCTACCTTTTCTAAAATCATCTTGAACATCTGAAAGTTCACAGTTCTCCAAGTCTGGCTTGGAGAATTTTGAGCATTACTTTGCTAGTGTGTGAGATAATTGTGCAATAGTTTGAGAATTCTTTCTCATTGCCTTTCTTTGGGATTGGAATGAAAACAGACCTTTTCCAGTCCTGAGGCCACTGCTGAGTTTTCCAAATTTGCTGGCATATTGAATGTGGCTGTTTCACAATATCATATTTTAGGATTTGAAATAGCTCAACTGGAATTCCATCACTTCCACTAGCTTTGTTCGTACTGATGCTTCCTAAGGCCCACTTGACTTCGCATTCCAGAATGTCTGGCTCTAGGTGAGTGATCACATCATCGTGATTATCTGGGTCATGAAGATCTTTTTTGTATAGTTCTTCCATGTATTCTTGCCACCTCTTCTTAATATCTTCTGCTTCTATTAGGTCCATACCATTTCTTGACGTCCTTTACGTCAAGGCTGTATATTGTTACCCTGCTTATTTAACTTATATGCAGAGTTCATCATGAGGACTGCTGGGCTGGAAGAAGCACAAGCTGGAATCAAAATTGCTGGGAGAAATATCAATAACCTTAGATATGCAGATGACACCACCCTTATGGCAGAAATTAAAGAGGAACTAAAAAGCCTCTTGATGAAGGTGAAAGAGGAGAATGAAAAAGTTGGCTTAAAACTCAACATTCAGAAAACAAAGATCATGGCATCTGGTCCCATCTCTTCATGGGAAATAGATGGGGAAACAGTGGAAACATGTCAGACTTTATTTTTCTGGGCTCCAAAATCACTGCAGATGGTGACTGCAGCCATGAAATTAAAAGACGCTTACTCCTTAGAAGAAAAGTTATGACCAACCTAGATAGCATATTGAAAAGCAGAGACGTTATTACTTTGCCAACTAAGGTCCGTCTAGTCAAGGCTATGGTTTTTCCAGTGGTCATGTATGGATGTGAGAGTTGGACTGTGAAGAAAGCTGAGTGGCGAAGAATTGATGCTTTTGAACTGTGGTGTTGGAGAAGACTCTTGAGAGTCCCTTGGACTTCAAGGAGATCCAACCAGTCCATTGTGAAGGAGATCAGTCCTGGGATTTCTTTGGAAGGAATGATGCTCAAGCTGAAACTCCAGTACTTTGGCCACCTCACGCGAAGAGTTGACTCATTGGAAAAGACTCTGATGCTGGGAGGGATTGAGGTCAGGAGGAGAAGGGGATGACAGAGGATGAGATGGCTGGATGGCATCACTGGCTCGATGGACGTGTGTCTGAGTGAACTCCGGGAGTTGGTGATGGACAGGGAGGCCTGGCATGCTGCGATTCATGGGGTCACAAAGAGTCGGACACGACTGAGTGACTGAACTGAACTGATTGTGCTGATATTTGCATGAAATATTCCCTTGGTATCTCTAATTTTTTTAAGAGATCTCTAGTCTTTCCCATTCTATTGTTTTCCTCTATTTCTTTGCATTGATCACTGAGGAAGGTTTTTTTTTTTATCTTTCCTTGTTATTCTTTGGAACTCTGCATTCAAATGGGTATATCTTTCCTTTTCTCGTTTGACTTTCACTTCTCTTCTTTTCTCAGCTATTTGTAAGGCCTTGTGAGAGAACCATTTTGCCTTTTTGCATTTCTTTTTCTTGCCGATGGTCTTGATCACTGCCTCCTGTACAATGTCAGTAACCTCAGTCCATAGTTCTGAGGCACTCTGTCTATCAGAATTAATACCTTGAATCTATTTGTCACTTCCACTGTATAATCATAAGGGATTTGATTTAGGTCATAGGAAGGATTGATGCTGAAGCTGAAACTCCAATACTTTGGCCCCCTTGATGCAAAGAGCTGACTCATTTGAAAAGACCCTGATGCTGGGAAAGATTGAGGGCAGGAGGAGAAGGGGACTATAGAGAATGAGATGGTTGGATGGCATCAGTGACTCAATAGACACGAGTCTGGGTATGTTCTGGGAGTTGGTGATGAACAGGCATGCCTGGCGTGCTGCAGTTTATGGGGTCACAAAAAGTCGGACACAACTAGGCAACTGAACTGAACTGAATGGTCTAGTGGTTTTCCCTACTTTCTTCAATTTAAGTCTGAATTTGGCAATAAGGTTCATGATCTGAGCCACAGTCAGCTCCCAGTCTTGTTTTTGCTGACTGTATAGAGCTTCCCCATCTCTGGCTGCAAAGAATATAATCAATCTGATTTCAGTATTGACCATCTGATGATGTCCATATGTACAGTCTTCTCTTGTGTTGTTGGAAGACTTTGTTTGCTATGACCAGTGCCTTCTCTTTGTTAAACTCTGTTAGCCTTTGCCCTTCTATACTCCAAGGCCAAATTTGCCTGTTAGTCCAGGTATCTGTTGACTTCCTACTTTTGCATTCCAGTCCCCTATAATGAAAAGGACATCTTTTTTGCGTGTTAGTTCTAGAAAGTCTTGTAGGTCTTCATAAAACCGTTCAATTTCAGCTTCTTCAGCCTTACTGTTTGGGGCATAGACTTGGATTACTGTGATATTGAGTGGTTTACCTTGGAAATGAACAGAGGTCATCCTGTCATTTTTGAGATGGCATCCAAGTACTGCATTTTGGACTC
Source organism: Bubalus bubalis (assembly GCF_019923935.1). Classification (NCBI taxonomy): domain Eukaryota; kingdom Metazoa; phylum Chordata; class Mammalia; order Artiodactyla; family Bovidae; genus Bubalus; species Bubalus bubalis. Next base: position 110,285,230 of record NC_059163.1, on the reverse strand, counting down.
TTTTGTTGACTATGAGGGCTACTCCATTTCTTCTAAGGGATTCTTGCCCACAGTAGTATATATAAATTCACCCATTCCAGTCCATTTTAGTTCACTGATTCCTAAAATGTTGATGTTCGCTCTTGCCATCTCCTGTTTGACCACTTTCAGTTTGCCTTGATTCATTTACCTAACACTCCAGGTTCCTATGCAGTATTGCTCTTTACAGCATCGGACTTTACTTTCATCACCAGTCACATTCACAACTGGGTGTTGTTTTTGCTTTTGCTCCATCTCTTCATTCTTTCCAGAGTTATTTCTCCACTGTTCTTCAGTAGTGTATTGGGCACCTACTGACCTGGGGAGTTCATCTTTCAGTGTTCTATATATTGCCTTTTCATACTGTTCATGGGGTTCTCAAGGCAAGAATAATGAAGTGGTTTGCCATTCCCTTCCCCAGTGGACCACGTTTTGTCAGAACTTTCCACCATGACCTGTCTGCCTTGGGTGGCCCCTCCCAGCATGGCTCATAGTTTCATTGAGTTAGACAAGGCTGTGGTTCATGTGATCTTGGTTAGTTTTCTGTGATTGTGGTCTTCAGTCTGTCTGCCCTCTGATCAAGAAGGATAAGAGGCTTATGGAAGCTTCCTGACTCACTGAGGGGGGGACCTGGGTCTTGTTTTGGTGGGCAGGGCCATGCTCAGTAAATCTATAATCCAATTTTCTGTTGATGGGCAGGGCTGCGTTCCCTCCCTGTTATTTGACCCGAGGCCAAACTATGGTGGAGGTAATGAAGATGATGAAGACCTCCTTCAGAAGGTCCCATGCACACACTGCTATACTCAGTGCCTCCAGCCCTGCAGCAGGCCACCACCAACCCACACCTCTGCCAGAGACTCCTGGACACTCACAGGCAAGTCTGGGTCAGTCTCTTGTGGGGTTACTGCTCCTTTCTCCTGGTTTCTGGTGCACACAGTGTTCTGTTGTGCCCTCCAAGAGTCTGTTTCCCCAGTTCTGTTTTGGATTATGTTAAAGTCATTATGCTAAAAGTAGTGTATTTGAATTCTAGCCTGAGTACTCTTATTGAGCTGTGTAATCTCTGAACACAGCTTTTCTCTGGGCTTCATGTTTCTCACCAGTTCAGAAACATGTATTTATTAAGCCCACACTGTGTGTGAGGCGTTGTGCTTGGTATTAGGAACAGAGAAATGAATAAGACAACCTCATAAGAGAGATTGGTATGGAAACAACTAAAGCATACATATTAAAATACATCCACATTTTCTGTTTAAATAAAACAGAGTGCTAGTGATTAATCTGCCAGGGAAATAGGTGTAGGAAAAACTTCAGAGAAGAGACATTTAAGAATTATTAGGAGTCAGACAAAAAAGTGGAAGAAAGTCATTTTGCAGTTTATTAACGACAGCTTAAAATTTCATGATTTTAGCCATATACCTTTTGGAGCTTTTGGAAATGGACATGAGACAAGATGCTAACAATATCAACGAACCATTAAAAGTGATATTCAGATGCTTTGAAATGTTGAAAACTTCATAAATAAAACTTCTCACCATATAGATATTTAAAAATGCTGTTTGGGAATTTTTTTGGCCTGCAAAGAGTTGACTCATTGGAAAAGACTCTGATGCTGGGAGGGATTGGGGGCAGGAGGAGAAGGGGACGACAGAGGATGAGATGGCTGGATGGCATCACTGACTCGATGGACGTGAGTCTGAGTGAACTCCGGGAGTTGGTGATGGACAGGGAGGCCTGGCGTGCTGTGGTTCATGGGGTCACAAAGAGTTGGACACAACTGAGTGACTGAACTGAACTGATACATTTCCAACTAGGAATATTTTTTTCTGAAATGTGGAACTTCCTTTATCATAAAGTAGCTTACCTCTAAGTCATTTGACTAATAGTCGAGAATAATATCTTGATTTTATCTTACGCTTGCATATAGCTATTAAGATACAAAAATTTTGCATCATTGTATGTAGATTCACTATATATATATATGTTTCTCTCACTGTATAGATTTTTGTAAAACACAGAGCTAATATCAATATATAGTTTATCCCTCAATGATTGCTGCTTTTGTTTCAGATACTACAGAATTCACGTTTTAAAAATATAAATCTTCCTAAACCATACTTCCCCCAACCCCCCTACCAAGTTAACAACAAAGACATTTGGATTCACAGAGATTCTAACAAAAGATTACCCAACATTTTCTCTTATCTTAGCATTGGATGTATTACCTTGGGATAGGACCTTGTCCAGTACTAAGACTGCTCAATCAAATGGATTTTTTGGCTGGCTGAACTCACAGTCACTAAGCCGCATCAACAGAAGCAGAGACTTTGCTTCATCCAGTGACTGTATCAAATAGCTATTGTTAGGATGTAAAGGTCTCAGTCGATCAGGACTTGAGGGTCTAAAAGAATTTGATTTCTCTTTAAGAGTCTTTTAGAACAGTCTGGAGAACACAGAGCCACCCTTGTTAAATAAAAGATGAAGATGACTGTAAGATCAAAGGGGCTTTTACCTCAATGGAATATGAGAGGAAGAATGGGAGTAGAGCTTGACTAATAGAATTTTAGTGTAGGAAGGGCTCTTAGAAATAGCTCAGCAAATGCCCTCAATGCACATATGAGAAAACTGAAGTGCAGAACTGTTAGATGCCTTCCAAAAACCATGCATCCAGTTTTCCTCCAAAGAGTCAGAAAGTATATTTAGTGTAGGATTCAAATTCAGACATTTGACAATATTTACACATTAATTTATATAAGTACATACCAAGCTACAATAATATCACTGACATATATTCATTCCACAAATTTTAATGTGCCACAATATTTTTTCTTTTTTCTTTTTTTAAATCATAAAAGTATGATAGCGCATTTACAGGAGACTTGGAAAATACAGAACAAGATTACATATTGTTCCACTATATATATTACAATATTTTAAGTAGAGAAATTAAGATTTTTAGTTGGAGTTTCAATATCCAACCCTCAAAAATGAATAGAACAAACATACAGAGAAGTAGAAGGATACAGCAGGCCTAAAAAACACTATGAACCAATTCAACATCATTAAAATTTACACAATTTTCACACAACAGTAGGATACAAATTCTACTCAAGTTCTCATATACTGCAAACTAGGAGCTACTGGAACATATTCAGGAATATAAAATAAGGCACAAAAAATTTTCATAGTCTAAAGCTATTGAGTCTGTTACCAGACTCAACAGATCATACAGAGTCTGTTCTCTTATCAATGTAGAATTATGTTAGAAATCAATATCAAAAGGTATTTGAAAATAACCCACATATTTTCAAGTGCAGTGTGACATTTACCAGGAGAGATCTTTGACTTAGCCATGGAAAGCCTCAGTAAAGTTAGAAGGCTGAAAAAACACAGAGGGTGATTGCAGAGAAGAAAGCATTTAAATGAGAAGTTAACATCAAAGATCATTTCTTATAATCCTGTTCCCTTCACAGTTTAAGTAGGCCCCAACCCCTATACTTTTCAATATCCTTTCCCAATATCCTAGAAATTTACAGGTGCACATTTTAATCATCATTTTGGTCACTGTCCATTTCAAAATAAACTGTATGATGCAGTTTACAAATTATGCATTTTGGAGGAAATATATACATAAAATACAAGGGAAAACAGAGCTTTAGGCAAACTGGAACCAAAAAGCCTTTGGAGCTCTAAAAAATAAGTTCAGTGTCTATCAATGAGAAAATAATTTTATCAGATACATTTTCAACTCCCTTCTCTCTCTCTCTCTCTTCCTTCTGGGACCACTATCACATGAAGATTGGTATGCTTGATGTTCCAGAAAATTTCCTTAAACTTTCTCATTTTTGAAAATTTGTAAGTTTTTCTGTGTATGTTCCAATAGAGCCATATCTATTTTTCTGTCATCAGATCACTTAGCATTCTTCTGTATAACGTAGTCTACAGTTCATTCCTTCTAGTGTGTTTTCCATTTCAGTTATTGTATTCTACAGTTATGACTGGTTCTTTTTTTAATATTTTCTAGTTACTTATTAAAATTCTCAGTGTGTTTATCTATTCTTTTCCCTAATTCAGTAAGAATTCTTGTTACTAATGCTCTTAACTCTATCTGGTAAACTGTTTGTTTCATTAGTTCTTAAGGGTTTTTCTCTCACTCTTCAACTGAGACAAATTCCTCTGTCTTCTCATTTTGCTTATCTTTCTCTGTCTCTGGCACTTAGTTGAAACAGTTGCCCGTGGTGGTCTTGAAGTGGTGCGCTTACATAGGAGCCTCCCTATGCAGTTTGTGTGTGCCCGGTGGCTTTGGTGTGAGAGCTGGATTCCAGGTGAACATAAGTCACATCTCTCCTCAGGGTATCTGGCGGCTGTCACCTTGGCAGGAGGTAAGACTGAAGATGAAGGCACTAGGGCCAGAGTAAGGTGTGACCTCATGCTCCCTGTCTGCTTAGTGGCTGTTACCATGCTGTCGCAGGCAGGGCTCGTCCCAAGTTGCTGGAGCAGAAGTCCTGATTGTTGGGACCGAGCTGACTCCATTCCCTTTAAGTGCATAATCGCCTTGCTCCCAGTACTAGCACCCTTGCTTTTGACCCTGCTTCAGGAGCAAGCAAACTGGTGTGCACTCCTCACATGTAGAGCTAGAGCTTCCAGCAGCCCTCCTGCTAGTCCCACCCTACAGCCAGCCATGGGAGCTATCTTCCCGTGTTGGACCTCAGGACAGGGGAGCCCAGTAGGTGGCTTGTAATGCTTATGCCCCAGGGTGGATCTTCTTCCATGTAATCTCCTTTTTCCTCTGTGTCCCCTCCAAGAGGCACAGGTCCCGACCTGATTGCTTCTCTTTCCTTCCTACCCAATTCGGTGTAGCTCTTTCTTATACCCTTCTTTGTACAAGTGACTTGCTGCAAGTTTCTAGTTAGAACTGTTCTACATGTAGGTGTCTTTTTGATGTGTCTGTGGAGGGAGGTGAGGTCCATGTCCTCCTATTCTGCCATCTTGATTTCCTCCCAATTTTAGATTTTGTTCTTTTAATTAGATCTCCTACGACACTAAGCTTTCTCCAAAAGTGGAGTTCTGATTTAGGTGACTCTTTTCCTTCTAAACCATGATTATGAAATATTAATTATTTTCACAATTAAATTCTATTTAAAGACTCTAAGAAAAAGAAGACTGATAGTCATTGAATATGGTGGTGACAATATAGGTTCAATTGCAGTTATTAACTGAACTTTACTAATTCTGCTTTACTGTCTTTACATCTGAATAATGCCGATGAGGTCCCTTACTTCAAACGTCCTTCAAGATATTTATATTTGTTTCTTGGGGAAAGAAATCTCAATACACTGACAGTTAAACTTGTAAAACCAAATATTAGAAGATAATAAGTTTTCTTGAAATACTGAATTATTGAAACATTTTTTTTTTTTCAGTTCGCACAAAGAGTGATCATAATGTTCTGTTTAAACCAACCATCTCTAGGACATAAAACATGCTCAGTTCAGTTCAGTTGCTCAGTCATGTCCAGCTCTTTGTGACCCTGTGGACTGCAGCATGCCAGGCTTCCCTGTACATCGCCAACTCCCAGAGCTTACTCATGTTCATTGAGTTTGTGATGACGTCCAACCATCTCATCCTCTGTCATCTCCTTCTCCTCCCACCTTCAATCTTTCCCAGCATCAGGGTCTTTTCAAATGAGTCAGCACTTCAGGTGGCCAGCAGTATCAGGTGGCCAAAGTACTGGAGTTTCAGCTTCAACATCAGTTCTTCCAATGAACACCCAGGACTGATCTCCTTCAGGATGGACTGGTTGGATCTCCCTGCAGTCCAAGGGACTCTCAAGAGTCTTCTCCAACACCACAGTTCAAAAGCATCGATTCTTTGGTGCTCAGCCTTCTTTACACTCCAAGTCTCACATCCATACATGACTACTAGAAAAACCATAGCTTTTACTAGACAGACCTTGGCATGAGATGGGAATACCAGACCATGACCTCTCTTTGACTAGACATTGCTTGGCAGTAATGACTATGGTTTTTTATAGAGAAAAAAACATCTGGGTTGGTCATAGCTTTTCTTCCAAGGAACAAGCATCTTTTAATTTCATGGCTGCAGTCAAAATCTGCAGTGATTTTGAGCCCCCCCAAAATAAAGTCTGTCACTGTTTCCATTGTCTCCTCGTCTATTTGCCATGAAGTGATGGGACCAGATGTCATGATCTTAGTTTTCTGAATGTTGAGTTTTAAGCCAACTTTTTCATTTTCCTCTTTCACTTTCATCAAGAGGCTCTTTAATTCTTCTTTGCTTTCTGCCATAAGGGTGGTGGTATTTGTGTATCTGAGGTTATTGATATTTCTCCTGGCAATCTTGATTTCAGCTTGTGCTTCATCCAGCTCGGCATTTTGCATGATGTACTCTTCATAGAAGTTAAATAAGCAGGGAGACAAAATGCAGCCTTGACGTACTCCTTTTCCTATTTGGATCCAGTCTGTTGTTCCATGTTCAGTTCTAACTGTTGCTTCCTGACCTGCATACAGATTTCTCAGGAGACAGGTCAGGTGGTCTGGTATTCCCATCTCTTTGAGAATTTCCCACAGTTTTGTGTGATCCACACAGTCAAGTGGTTTGGCATAGTCAATAAAGCAGAAATAGATGTTTTTCTGGAATTCTCTAACTTTTTTGATGATCCAGTGGATGTTGGCAATTTGATCTCTGGTTCCTCTGCCTTTTCTATATCCACTTGAACATCTGGAAGTTCACAGTTCATGTACTGTTGAAAACTGGATTAGAGAATTTTGAGCATTATTTTACTAGTATGTGAGATGAGTACAATTGTGTGATAGTTTGAACATTCTTAGGCATTGCCTTTCTTTGGGATTGGAATGAAAACTGACTTTTTCCAGTCCTGTGGCCACTGCTGAGTTTTCCAAATTTGCTGGCATATTGAGTGTAGCACTTCCACAGCATCATCTTTTAGGATTTGAAATAGCTTAACTGGAATTCCATCACCTCTACTAGCTTTGTTCGTGGTGATGCTTCCTAAGGCCCACTTGACTTCACATTCCAGGATGTCTGGCTCTAGGTGAGTGATCACACCATCGTGATTATCTGGGTCATGAAGATCTTTTTTGTATAGTACTTCCGTGTTCTTGCCACCTCTTCTTAATATCTTCGGCTTCTCTTAGGTCCATACCATTTCTGTCCTTTATTGTGCCCATCTTTGCATGAAATGTTCCCTTGGTATCTCTAATTTTCTTGAAAGATATCCAGTGTTTCCAATTCTATTGTTTTCCTCTATTTCTAGCACTGAGAAGGGCTTTCCTATCTCTCCTTGCTATTCTTTGGAACTCTGCCTTCAAATGGGTTTATCTTTCCTTTTCTCCTTTGTCTTTCACTTCTCTTCTTTCTCAGCTATTTTTGAGGCCTTGTCAGACAACCTTTTTGCATTTCATTTTCTTGGGGATGGTATTGATCACTGCCTCTTGTACAATGTCACAAATCTCCGTTCCTAGTTCTTCAGGCACTCTGTATATCAGATCTAATCCCTAGAATCTATTTGTCACTTCCACTGTATAATCATAAGGGATTTGATTTAGGTCATACCTGAATGGTCTAGTGGTTTTCCCTACTTTTTTCAATTTAAGTCTGAATTTGGAAATAAGGAGTTCATGTCTGGTCCACTCCTGTTCTTGTTTTTTCTGACTGTATAGAGCTTCTCCATCTCTGGCTGCAAACAATATAATCAATCTGATTTCTGTATTGACCATCTGGTGATGTTCATGTGTAGAGTCTTCTCTTGTGTTGTTGGAAGAGGGTGTTTGCTATGACCAGTACATTCTCTTGGTAAAGCTCTATTAGCCCTGCTTCATTCTGTACTCCAAGGCCAGATTTACCTGTTAGTTCAGGTATCTGTTGACTTCCTACTTTTGCATTCCAGTCCCCTATAATGAAAAGGACATCTTTTTTGGGTGTTAGTTATAGAAAGCCTTGCAGGTCTTCATAGAACCATTCAGCTTCTTTAGCCTTACTTTTTGGGGCATAGACTTGGATTAATGTGCTATTGAGTGGTTTACCTTGGAAATGAACAGAGATTATTCTGTAATTTTTGAGACTGCATCCAAGTACTGCATTTTAGACTCTTTTGTTGCCTATGATGGCTGCTCTATTTCTTCTAAGGGATTCTTGCCCACAGTAGTAGATATAATGGTCATCTGAATTTAATTCACCCATTCCAGTCCATTTTAGTTCACTGATTCCTAAAATGTTGATGTTCACTCTTGTCATCTCCTGTTTAACCACTTCCAATTTACCTTGATTCATGGACCTATCATTCCAGGTTCCTATGCAATATTAGTCTTTACAGCATTGAACTTTATTTTAATCAACAATCGCATCCCAAACTGCGTGTTTTTTTTTTTTTTTTTTTTTTTTTTGTTTTTGTTTTTAAATTTTATTTTATTTTTAAACTTTACATAACTGTATTAGATTTGCCAAATATCAAAATGAATCCGCCACAGGTATACATGTGTTCCCCATCCTGAACCCTCCTCCCTCCTCCCTCCCCATTCCATCCCTCTGGGTCGTCCCAGTGCACCAGCCCCAAGCATCCAGTATCGTGCATCGAACCTGGACTGGCATCTCATTTCATACATGATATTTTACATGTTTCAATGCCATTCTCCCAAATCTTCCCACCCTCTCCCTCTCCAAACTGCGTGTTGTTTTTGCTTTTGCTCCATCTCTTCATTCTCTCTGGAGTTATTTCTCCACTGTTCTTCAGTAGCATATTGGGCACCTACCGACCTGGGGAGTTCATCTTTCAGTGCCCTATCTATTGCCTTTCCATACTGTTCATGGCGTTCTCAAGGCAAGAACACTGAAGTGGTTTGCCATTCCTTTCTCCAATAGACCAGTTTTTGTCAGAACTCCCCACCATGAACCATCCTTCTTGGGTGGCCCTACATATGTCATGGCTCATAGTTTCATTGAGTTAGACAAGGCTGTGGTCCATGTGATCAGCTTAATTAGTTTTCTGTGATTGTGGTTTTCAGTAAAACATATTGAATGCTTTCAATGTTTCAAGCAAATTTTAGGAGCATTCCTATAATTTGATGATTCTGTATAATTTTAAATGTTGCCACAATCTCTGTCTGCCCTTTTAGTGTGCCTGTTTTCTTACTATGACGAAGCTTACTGAGGTATACAGTGAAATATCTGACATGTATCCTTTGCAAGATAGTTTTCTAATGTCCTTGGGTTCTCTGCTATGTTGAATTTTGCAGTGACAGCCTTCCACTGTTACTGCTTACGAATCCCTCTGGAATTAGAAGGCTGGTGGGGAGAAAAAAAGAGCCAGAACTAGTTATCTTCTGCTAAGCTTTCTTTTCAGCCCCATTACACTGCACAGTTACGTGTAGGTTTCTGAAGAATATGGGCCATTTCAGAAGGAAATTACAGAAAATCCTTCATGGTCAGGATCCTCCATATTTTGATATGATAGTTCTTCCTTCTTTCAAGGACAGATAGAGTTAATGGCTAGTAGTTAGTGTCCCCCATTAAAGAAGTGTGAGGCTGTGTGACTAAACCCAGCTCATAGTTTATCCATTCTGCAAGAAAGAACATGTAATATTTATGAATTTCCAGGAAAGACTCTTTGTATGAAAGATAATATTTTATTGTTTTTTTTAGTATTTCTACTAGAGATTAGAATGAAAATTTCCTTGTAATGTCTCTAAAGAAGTACAGGATGCACACACCCGCCCTCCCCCCAAAGACTCTTGATTTCTGCTTAGACAGTCATTATGAAAAAGTGTTAGAGCATCTCCCACGTCTTTCAAAACAGTTGTCTTTCCTGCCCACAGAGATGACCCCAGGTGTGCCCCTAAGTCCAAAGTGAGCCATGCCAACTAAGAGTTCTGGGATTTTATGGATATTCTAAAGACCTTTGGCAGAAGTCAATTAGTAGCTGAACACTGCTTAGCACTCCCTTATACAGGGATTTGGAAGAGGAAATGGCAACCAAATCCAATATTCTTGCCCGGAGAATCCCATGGGCAGAGAAGCCTGGAAGGCTACAGTCCATGAAGTTGCAAAGATTTGGACAAAACTGAGCATGCCTGCATACAGGGATTCAATGAATACTGACGATTAAGCAGATCTGTCTCTTAGCCTGGTAATGTTCATTCTATTATTATTATAATTAAAAAATTCTATCTAACTTGTATTTTCTCTTGGAAGTGCAAAGAAAAAGCATCTAAATACCTTGGTCTCCATGGAGGGCAAGGGAGTCCATCATTAATATCTTCCCCCTTCTTCTGACATAAGCACCATGTACCTTTACCCCTGCCTTCAGGTAATGTTCCTTATCCACCTTTTGTTATTGTTGTGTGAATGTCTACAGAGTATCCGGCCCACTCAGTCCCTCTTCTAACCACCAGGATGCTCAAATGATCCAGTCTGACTAATTGTAACACTCCATCCCTAGAATTAGACTTGTTTATCAAAGGGTGTGTGATCAGTTCTGTTCTGTGCTAAGCCAGTACAATTCAGTTTCCTCTCTGGGATTTTATGTGACCAGGAAGAAAGAGAGAAGCCCTCTTTTCTATGAGTAATTAACCTGGGAAAAGGTAAACCCAGAACATATCTATGATTTTTCTTCCTTTATCCTTAACTTTGGCCAAAATTGTCGACAATGTGAGCAATGAAATCAGCCCACAGAAGGGAGGATAGACAAGAGTGTAGCATAACTTCCCAGTTCTACTTCTTCATATTCCTGGCCCTGTTTGGGTTCCCTTGTGAGGCTCAATCACTCAGTGGTGCCCGACTCTTTGCGACCCTGTGGACTCTTAGCCCACCAGGCTCCTCTGTCCATGGAGTTTTCCAGGCAAGAATACTGGAGTGGTTTGCCAATCCACTTTACTCCTGCTATTAGCCTACTTGGGCTGCCATAACAAGATACAACAGACTGGGTTGCTTAAACTACTGAAATTAATTTTCTTACAGTTCTGCAGGCTGAAAGTCCAAGGTCAAAGTGCTGAGAGGTTTGGTTTCAGCTGATGTCTCTCCACCTGGCTTGTAGAAGGCCACCTTCTTGCTGTGTCGTCACATGGCTTTCTCCCTCTGCATGGACACTTGTGGTATCTCTCTTCCTCTAAGGATACCAGTCATACTGGATTGGGCCCCATCTTTATGACCTCATGTGACTTTCATTACCTCCCTATCAGCTCCATTTCCAAATATGATCATGTTAGGAGTTAGGGCTTAAACATATGACATTTTAGTTGAGTTCAATCGCTCAGTCATGACTGACTCTTTACGACGCCATGGACTGTGGCATGCCAGGCTTCCCTGTACATCAGCAACTCCTGGAGCTTGCTCAAACTCATGTCCATCGAGTCAGTGATGCCATCCTACCATCTCATCCTCTGTTATCCCCTTCTCCTCCCACCTGAAATCTTTCCCAGCATCAGGGTCTTTTCCAAGGAGTCAATTTTTCACATCAGCTGGCCAAAGTATTGGAGCTTCAGCATCAGTCCTTCCAATGAATATTCAGGACTAATATCCTTTAGGATTGACTGATTGGACCTCCTTGCAGTCCAAGGGACTCTCAAGAGTCTTCTCCAACACCATAGTTCAAACACATCAATTCTTCGGTGCTCAACTTTCTTTAGAGTCCAACTCTCACATCCATACATGACTACTGGAAAAGATATAGCTTTGACTAGATGGATTTTTGTTGGTAAAGTAATGTCTCTGCTTTTTAATATGCTATCTAGGTTGGTCATAGCTTCTCTTCCAACGAGCAAGCAGCTTTTAATTTCATGGCTGCAGTCACCATCTGCAGTGATTTTGGAGCCCCCCAAAATAAAGTCTCTCACTGTTTCCATTGTTTTCCAATCTATTTTCCATGAAATGATGGGGCCAGATGCCTTGATCTTAGTTTTTTAAATGTTGTTTTAAGCCAGCTTTTTCACTCTCCTCTTTCACGTTCATCAAGAGGCTCTTTAGTTCTTTTTTACTTTCTGCCATAAGGGTGGTGTCATCTGCATATTTGAGGTTATTGATATTTCTCCTGGAAGTCTTGACTCCAGCTTGTATTTCATCCAGCCCAGCATTTCTCATGATGTACTCTGCATGGAAGTTAAATAAGCAGAGTAGCAATATACAGCCTTGACATACACCTTTCCCAATTTGGAACCAGTCCTTTGTTCCATGTCCAGTTCTAACTGCTGCTTCTTGACCTGCATACAGATTTCTCATGAGGCAGGTAAGGTGGTCTGGTATTCCCATCTTTTTAAGAATTTTCCACACTTTTGTGTGATCCACACAGTCAAAGGCTTTGGTGTAGTCGATAAATCAGAAGTAGATGTTTTTTAGGAACTCGCTTGGCTTTTTCTGTGATCCAATGAATGTTGGCCATTTGATCTCTGGTTCCTCTCCCTTTCTAAATACACGTTGAACATCTGGAAGTTCTTGGATGATGAAGTATTGCTGAAGCCTAGCTTGGAGAATTTTGAGCATTACTTTGCTAACATGTGAGATGAGTGCAATTGTGCAGTAGTTTGAGCATTCTTTGGCATTGCCTTTCTTTGGGCTTGGAATGAAAACTGACATTTTCCAGTCCTGTGGCCACTGCTGAGTTTTCCAGATTTGCTGGCATAATGAGTGCAGCACTTTTACAGCATCATCTTTTAGGATTTGAAATAGCTCAACTGGAATTCCATCACGTCCATTAGCTTTGTTCATAGTGATGCTTCCTAAGGCCCACTTGACTTCACACTCCAGGATGTCTGGCTCTAGGAGAGTGATCACACTATCGTGGTTATCTGGGTTATGAAAATCTTTTTTGTATAGTTTTTCTGTGTATTCTGGCCACCTCTTCTGAATATCTTCTTCTTCTCTTAGGTCCTTCCCGTTTCTGTCCATTGTTGAGCTCATGTTTGCATGAAATATTCCTTTAGTATCTCTAATTTTTTGAAGAGATCTCTAGTCTTTCCCATTCTATTGTTTTCTTCTATTTCTTTGCATTGCTCACTGAGGAAGGCCTTTGTATCTCTCATTGCTATTCTTTGGAACTCTACATATATCTTTCCTTTTCTCCTTTGCTTTTTGCATCTCTTCTTTTCTCAGCTCTTTGTAAGGCCTCCTCAGACAACCATTTTGCCTTTTTGCATTTCTTTTTCATGGGGATGGTCTTGATCATTGCCTCCAGTACAACGTCACTAACCTCTGTCTTTAGTTCTTCAGGCACTCTATCAGATCTAATCCCTTTAATCATTTGTCACTTCCACTGTATAATTGTAAGGAGTTTGATTTAGGTCAAATATGACTTTTAGGAGGATACATCTCAATCCATAACATCCCCAACACAGGAAAGTCAGTTTTTTTAATCAGGAATAAAAACCTTGTGTTTTGGGTTCCAGCTCCCACCCACGCAATGAAATGCCCTGGCCTGAGTCCTGTGGCCTACTCTTTGAAGCTCTGCACTCCACTGGCCATCACTGGACAGTTTCACAAACTGTGAAGGGAGCATGGCTGGGAATGCTTCCACAGTGTCCTTTTTGATGTTTCTGCTAGTTCCCTACTTTCTCTACCAATTCATCTATTCAAGATAGCACATCTCCCGAGGACAAGCATCATCATCATCATTATTATTATCATTATATTACTACTTCTATTATTATTTTCTAAGAGTAAATGTAGCCCCAAAATTCTGGGGGAAAACATTTCTTCTTTTTTAAAGGCGCTTGCTCTGCACTTGGTATTGATGAGACCTTATTTTTAATAGTTCATTTAATTCCAGCTGGGCCTGTCAGAGTCTTGAAGACTTGCATCAGCCTTAACCTGAGTTCCTTTTATTTTCTTTGAGAAGCTTTCCAAACATTATTACATTTCAATTCCTTCCACCTTCAGCCACACATTCAAACCAGCAGGCTGTTACAAGCTAGCTTGTCATGTGGCTGTGTGCCTTTCCTCCAGCTACCGTCATCTCCTTAGGGGAAGGCATGGAATAGGCAGACAGTTGAACTTAACTAGGGGTATGGTTATGATCACAAGAGGCTCAACTGATAGAAAAATGGGGGCATGGACGTTGCGTACATGTGCAAGGGAGTGAATACACTGCTGGACTGTGGAATCCAACCTGGAGAGTGAGAGAAGTGAGGTGGGGAAAAAGTGATGACTGCATCAAGAGGATGGGTGGTTAAAGATTATTCAAGCAAACCAGAAGGAGGAGAGGCTGGCAGGCAGAGAGGAAACTTTTAAAACTGTGTTTTTGAAAGTGTTGCAGTTATTGGTAATGAGACAGTCTAGGGCAGGGGTAAGTCAGCTTAGGTAGATAGTAAATATTTTCAGCTGTGTAGGCCAGTGCAGCAGACATGAGAGACACAGGTTTGATCCCTGGGTCAGGAAGATCCCCTGGAGGAGGGCATGGCTACCCACTCCAGTACTGTTGCCTGGAGAATTCCATGGACAGAGGAGCCTGGTAGGCTACAGTCCAAAGGGTCGCAAAGAATCAGACATGACTGACGCGATTTAGCACGCATACACACAGGCCATAGGTATCTCTTGACAACTCAGTGCATTGTTACAGGGAACTGTTATTGTTCACTGTGAACTGTGAACCATTCACTGAAATACAGGGAACTGTTACTGAACTGTTATTGTTACTGTGAAGAAGGTAATCATAGATGATATAAACATGAATGAACATGGGTGCACTCCACTTAAAAAAGATAAAATCCATCCTTAGTTTGCAGACTGGACAAAAAGAGGCAGTGGTCTGGATTTGGCTGCAGGCCAGTTTGCCAACTGTTTGTTCTAGGTTATATCCATTATATGGATATAGGTTTCATCCATTATATGGATGAAAGCGGCAGCAAGTGAAGTGTAAAACACTGGATATGAAAAGATTTGAGGATTGAAGAGTTAGAAGCCTGAATGGATCATCAGCGTAGATGTTAAGCTCACCGTGCAAAATGACAGGGATTCTGTAGGAATAAACACTTGAAGTGAAGTGCTAAAATCTTCAATGAATATAGGGAGTAACCAGGTGAATGGCAGATACCTATGAAAATAAAAGGTGGTATGATGGCATATACTTCAAGTAGGTTTGGTTTTTTATTTGTTTTGTGTTTCTTTTTATGGCAAGGAAAGGAACATTGATCTGGAAACCATGATGGAGAGGCTGCCAACCCACTTGCCTCTCATATGAGAAGAGGGGGGACATTCCTCACCTGTGAGGCCTGTAGGAAAGGTAATGTCTTCCAGAGCATAGTCTGATTCCAACAGAGAACAAAGTTACAGGAACTTTCAAAGGACTTGAGGTTGCAAGCTTCGTGTAGATGCTGTCATGGGGGGCACGGTGAGCGAAAAGGCAGCTGCAGTGGGGGGTTGAGGAAGCGAAGGGGCTTATAGAGAAGGATTGGAGAGTCTGAGAGACTAGGGGTTCTTGTGTCAAAGGAAGAAGGTTGTAAATGCAGTGAGGCTAATACGCATGATTTCTTATGAGGAAAAGTAATAGTTAATAATTGATTCTAATTTTGGTATTCTTCTAGAGACTGTTCTCTTTGGCTGTGAGACCGGCAACATTTTGAAATGAGGTGGGGAAGCTGAGGGGCTGTTTATCCAGGAAGGTGAGGATCCCTGAGGATTTCTCTCAGCTCCTGCTCAGGTCCTGGGCATCCTTTATCATTATATTCCCAGTGGCTACTATAATTTGTGGCCATCCATCTTCATAATAAAGACAAATTCACAAACCACAATAATAAAAGGCACAATAAAGAATGATATAAGAAATGTCCAGACAAAGCAATTGAGGAAAAAAAGAGGATGAAGTTTATTGGATTAAAAATTCAGAAAAATATGTCAGAAGGTGCTGCCTTTACTGAGGGCCCTGGCAGATGAATTTTTGACACGTCACCAATGGTGACTCTGATGCTGCGGGTGTAGTGACCGAGGGCATCCATGTGGTTTCATGACCGTCTAGCAATAATTGCTTCCAGGGATCCCAGTTATGTCTATATGTTTTCAGTGATCAAAATGAAAAGATTTGGCCATTCCAAATTTTTGTGTGTTCTTTTGTTACATTTCCCAAGAGATAAGGTGCTAGAAATGGCCAAACAGGTAGCAACAAATTGCAAACCGTAATGATCTCATTTGCTGTCTGCTTTAAAAGGATGCTGGGGCCTCCTTGGAAAGATACGAAGGGTGGAGACAAAAAAAAAAAAAAAAAAAAAAAAGGAATTGAAAGATTATTTCTATTATTTCTCGAGGAAATAATTGGTATATAAAAAAACTGCCTTCCCCGTCTAGATAAGTTTTGGTGAAATGTCAGTATTGTGTAAAATGCAATGTTCGGTCAGCCTCTTCATATGTCCAATTTAGTCAGTAGAGAGCCTGAGGGCTCTTCTAGATACAGAATGATTTCCTTGTGCTGTCAGAGCAGGAAAGTAATAACTCAATACTTTCAATTTGGATTTGCTCCTTTGGTCTAGTTTTCAATAAAATTATAGCCATAGGCTATTTTTATAAAATTCCCAAGTTGGTACAAAATTACTTTAACCTTAAGAGTTCTTTTCCACACTTGGATTCACTTTACCTGAAATTTTTCTATCAGTCTAGGTATAATCTGTGATGGAAAATATTTCCTCTTCACAGATATGAACATAAATGAAGAAAGAGTTCTGAAGTCCTTCTTTCAATTGATTTTTCACTTTAGAAGAATTGTTCCAAACCTGGAGTCTTCATGAAAAAAACTGAGTAATACTCACTCCTCACAAGAGTCGGTGCATAAACCACCTGAAAGAAAAACAAAACAAAACTTTCCCTACCTGGTTATTTATCTTCAGTATTATGGAAAAATGTTTAACTATTGTTGAGTAATACATCATCCCAAAATGTAACAGCATGAAATAATGAATATTCATTATCACACAGTTTTGAGGGTCAAGAAACGAAGACAGTGAGACATCGGGCTGGTTCTGGCTTAGAGTCCCTGGTGAGGGTGCAGATGCACTTCTGGTGGGACCTTCAGGTTTGTTGGCAGGCTTCAGGTCCTTAGTGGCTGTTCGCTGGAGACTTCTATTCCTTGACACGTGGGCTGCTTCATAGGCTGCTTGAGAGTCCTTATAACATGGCAGTGGCTTCCCTCAGATCAAGTGATGAGAAAGAAGAGAACCCAAGACAGAAACTAGAGTCTGCTATAATCTAATTTTGGAAGTGACCTCTGCTGTAATCTCATGGGTCACACAGCCCAACCCTGATACAGCCTGGGGGCAGTCTATACAAACGTGAGGGTCATTAGGGACCATCCTGGAGACTAGCTGTCACTAATATTAATTCAACTTAATGTCCTGTTATAAAAGAATTGCATATTTTGGTAACTACAGAAATGGAAACCTAGAGAAAAAAATAACTGAGATCATCACTGTGACCATGTTGGCCTATGCACATCTGTCCAGGGGTTTGCTTTGCATGTGTTGATCACATAATACTTACAAACTGGTTTTTCTGAGTTAATGTTTCAAATTAACTCCTTCCTTCCATTACAGACAATTGTTTTATTATAAAATTTTTACTTTTTGTCCAGAAATAAGACTCCTTCCTTTCTTTATGTATAAATTACTCCCTTGTCCTATGGCACATTTTGCAACTTTAGTTCCCAAACCTGCGTTAAAAAGGGCCTGGCATGTTCCTCTGATGTCAGGGGGCTGTGTGGGCAGCAGCACGCTCTGTCCCTTCAACAGTTGTTTTCCATTTTGGCAGGAAACCTTTGGTTGAGCAATAGCGACAGGATAAAGCTTTCTCACCTCTAGCCTTGGACTGGGGGTGGGGCGCTGAGGGAGTAGAAACTAAGAGGAAGGACAAGCCTAGAACAGGATAAAAAATCGATCCGGAAATGCTGTAATGGGTCCACAGCTAAGGTGAGAGGCAGAACACACTGAACTGTGTCCTTCCCACAAGGCAGAATTAATGTCGTCCTTTGGTCTGCAGTACTGTTTCTTTGAAACCTCTGAAAGAGCCTCCCTAGGTGGCAGCTAATGTGGGGAGGGGATAGCTCTAATTCTCACCCTCTGAGTGTTAAACTTTGGTGAGTCCCTGTCTCTGCAGGTCAGGACAGGGGTGGAGTTAGTGGATAAGCTATGGGGTATTTTGTCATTTCCCATGGATATTTTATTTTGCTCTTTGTTTCTGTTTTTGAAAAAAAAATTTTTTTCTTCCTAAAAACTCTGTTTTTTAAAAAATAACAGATATTAATACTAACCATTGACTTGATGGTGAGTTATAAGAGCTAACTTTTATTGTGTGAAGTTATTAAATGTATTTAAAATGTTAATTTAATGCAACCAACTTGGTAATACCATTATTATCACACTTCTATAGATGAGAAAAGAGGGACATAGCATATTAAGTGTCCTACCCTGAGAAACTAAGCTGGTGAGTGTCAGAGTGTGGCTCCCATGAGTATCAGAGTTTGGCTCCGGAGCATGCTCACCAGCCAAGCGTGATCACTTCCCCATGTGTCCTAGGTTCTGTGCTAAGCACCATGCATATATTCTCTCAGTTCAGTTCAGTTGCGTCAGACTCTTTGTGACCCCATGGACTGCAACATGCCAGGCCTCCCTGTCCATTACCAACTCCTGGAGTCTACTCAAACTCGTGTCCATCGCATTGGTGATGCCATCCAACCATCTCATCCTCTGTTGTCCCCTTCCCCTCCTGCCTTCAGTCTTTCCCAGCATCAGGGTCTTTTCAAATGAGCCAGTTCTTCACATCAGGTGGCCAAAGTATTGGAGTTTCAGCATCAGTACTTCCAATGAATATTCAGGACTGATTTCTTTAGGATTGACTGGTTGGATCTCCTTGCTTTCCAAGGGACTCTCGAGTCTTCTCCAACACCACATTTCCAAAGCATCACTTCTTTGGCGCTTAGGTTTCTTTATAGTCCAACTCTCACGTCCATACGTGACTACTGGAAAATCCATAGCTTTGACTAGATGGACCTTTGTTGGCAAAGTAATGTCTCTGTTTTTAATATGCTGTCTAGGTTGGTCATAGCTTTTCTTCCAAGGAGCAAGCATCTTTTAATTTCATGGCTACAGTCACCATCTGCAGTGATTTTGGAGCCCCCCAAAATAGTCTCTCACTGTTTCCATTGTCTCCCCATCTATTTGCCATGAAGTGCTGGGACTGGATGTCATGATCTTAGTTTTCTGAATGTTGAGCTTTAAGCCAACCTTTTCACTCTCCTCTTTCACTTTCATCAAGAGGATCTTTAGTTCTTTGCTCTCTGCCACAAGGGTGGTGTCATCTGTGTATCTGAGGTTATTGATACTTCTCCCATCAATCTTGATTCCAGTTTGTGCTTCATCCAGCCTGGCATTTAGCATGATGTACTCTGTGCAGAAGTTAAATAAGCAGGGTGACAATATACATCCTTGATGTACTCCTTTCCTGATTTGGAATCAGTCTGTTGTTCCATGTCCAGTTCTAACTGTTGCTTCTTGACCTTCGTACAGATTTCTCAGGATACAGGTCAGGTGGTCTGGTATTCCCATCTCTTTGAGAATTTTCCACAGTTTTTGTGATCCACACAGTCAAAGGCTTTGGTGTAGTCAATAAAGCAAAAGTAGATGTTTTTCAGGAACTCTATTGCTTTTGCAATGATCCAACAGATGCTGGCAATTTGATCTCTGGTTCCTCTGTCTTTTCCGAATCCATCTTGAACATCTGGAAGTTCATTGTTCATGTACTGTTAAAGCCTAACTTGGAGAATTTTGAGCATTACTTTGCTAGTTTATGAGATGAGTGCAACTGTGCAATAGTTTAAACATTCTTTGGCATTGCCTTTCTTTGGGATTGGAATGAAAGCTGACCTTTTCCACCTGTGGCCACTGCTGAGTTTTCCAAATTTGCTGGCATATTGAGTGCAGCACTTTCACAGCATCATCTTTTAGGATTTGAAATAGCTCAACTGGAATTCCATCACCTCCACTAGCTTTGTTCATAGTGATGCTTCCGAAGGCCCACTTGACTTTGCATTCCAGGATGTCTGGTTCTAGATGAGTAACCACACCATGATTTTTTTTGTATAGATCTTTTTTCTTGTGGGTATTCTTGCCACCTCTTCTTATCTTCTGCTTCTGTTAGGTCCATACCATTTCTGTCCTTTATTGTGACCATTTTTGCATGAAATGTTCCCTTGGTATCTCTAATTTTCTTGAAGGAATCTCTAGTCCTTCCCATTCTGTTGTTTGCCTCTATTTCTTTGCATTGATCGCTGAGGAAGACCTTCTTATGTCTCTTTGTTATTCTTTGGAACTCTGCATTCAAATGGATATATCTTTCCTTTCTCCTTTGCATTTCACTTCTCTTCTTTTCTCAGTTATTTGTAAGGCCTCCTCAGACAACCATTTTGCTTTTTTGCATTTCTTTTTCTTGGAAATGGTCTTGATCCCTGCCTCCTGTACAGTGTCACAAACCTCTGTCCATAGTTCTTCAGACACTCTATCAGATCTAATCCTTTGTCACTTCCACTGTAAAATAATAAGGGATTTATTTTAGGTCATACCTGAATGGTCTAGTGGTTTTCCCTACTTTCTTCAATTTCAGTCTGAATTTGGCAATAAGGAGTTCATGATCTGAGCCACAGTCAGCTCCTGGTCTTGTTTTTTGCTGACTGTATAGAGCTTCTTCATCTTTGGCTGCAAAGAATATAATCAGTCTGATTTTGGAATTGACCATTTGGTGATATCCATGTGTAGAGTCTTCTCTTGTGTTGTTGGAAGAGGGTGTTTGCTATGACCAGTGCGTTCTCTTGGCAAAACTGTATTAGCCTTTGCCCTGCTTCATTCTGCACTCAAGGCCAAACTACTGTATTTTGGACTCTTTTGTTTCTATGATGGCTACTCCATTTCTTGTAAGGGATTCGTGCCCAAAGTAGTAGATATAATGGTCATCTGAGTTAAATTCACCCATTCCAGTCCATTTTAGTTTGCTAATTTCTAAAATGTTGACGTTCACTCTTGTCATTTCCTGTTTGACCACTTCCAATTTGCCTTGATTCATGGAACTAGCATTCCAGGTTCCTATGCAGTATTGCTCTTTACAGCATTGGACTTCACTTTCATCACCAGTCACATCCACAACTGGGTGTTGTTTTTGCTTTGGCTCCATCTCTTCATTCTTTCTGGAGTTATTTCCTTACTGTTCTCCAGTAGATATTGGGCACCCTCTGACCTGGGGAGTTCATCTTTCAGTATCCTATCTTTTTGCCTTTTTATCGTGTTCATAGGGTCCTCAAGGCAAGAATACTGAAGTGGTTTGCCATTCCCTTCTCCAGTATACCACGTTTTGTCAGAACTCGCCACCATGACCTGTCCATCTTGGGTGGCCCCACACAGCATGGCTCATGGTTTCATTGAGTTAGACAAGACAGTGGTCCATGTTTGGACCAGATCAGATTGGTTAGTTTTCTGTGATTGTGGTTGTCAGTCTGTTTGCCGTCTAATGGAGAAGGATAAGAGGCTTATGGAAGCTTCCTGATGGGAGAGACTGACTAAGGGGGAACTTAGGTTTTGTTCCACTGGGTGGTGCCATGCTCAGTAAACCTTTATTCCAATTTTCTGTTGATGGGCAGGGCTGTGTTCCCTCCCTGTTATTTACCTGGGGCCAAACTATGGTGGTGTTTGCTATGACCAGTGTGTTCTCTTGTCAAAAACTCTACCTACTTTTGCATTTCAGTCCCCTATTATGAAAAGAGCAATTTTTTTGGTGTTAGTTCTAGAAGGTCTTGTAGGTCTTCATAGAACCATTCAACTTCAGCTTCTTCAGCGTTACTGGTGGCGCATAGAGTTGGATTACTGTGATATTGAATGGTTTGCCTTGGAAAAAAACAGAGATCATTCTGTCTCAATGTACATATATAACACTGTGACATGGATCTTATTTTCCACAGTTTATTGATGGAGAAACCGAGGCACAGGGAAGTTAGTTATCTTGGCCAAGCTCCCTTGACTGATATGGACAGAGCTTGTATTCAAACCAAGGTTTATCTATTCTTCTTCTACTACTAATGTTCCCAGGGTAAGGGAATGATTCGTTTTCTGGTGAGCAGCAGATAGATGGAGAGTACTTCACATTACTTCCATATAATACATTGCATAGAAAAAAAGGATCTTGAGCAGATCGTATCCTCTGTGTGTTGGACCTTTTGTTTAGTTGTCACATGATTTCTTGATTTTTTTATGTTCACTTTTAGTCATTTCAGGTCTCAGATTTATTAGTAGAAGCAATGCTTGTTTATAGAGAAGCTCTGAAGTGAGATTTTGACAGAGCAAATGTTACTTCTGATATGATGTCTAGATTTATCTGCCTAACTCAGTAAATAGTAGTATATACTGCTCTTGATACAGAATTTTTCACAGGTATGAAAATACACATGTATATACATGCAAATACATACATACGCACACAGTGAGAGCACAGTCTTTGACTTGACTGGTAAATATGAAATAAATTCACTGACAGGACAATCTAATTGTAAATTCTGTTTGCCTATGGATATTCAGGGGGAGGTTAGGCCCCAGAGAGAGAATAATGTTAGTCTTATATTTTTAATGTTATAAAAAGGACTTTAAATAGTTGCCTGTGATTTCATTAATGAAAGAAAACATTAAATTTCTTTGTAACAGTGTAAATTCTACAATGTATTTTGCTGAGTGGTGTGTTTTTGTGGTCATACTTACTGTTACGTCTGATGTTTGGCAACATAATACTTGAAATGAACCCAAATGACAGGAAGGACTTCCTACACTTTTGTATATAGAGTGTATAACCTACTCTATATAACCAAAAGTAGGCTGATAGAGGAAAAGCACTAAGAGTTTATGTGTATTTAAGCCACTACTTTTGTTTTCTGTGGATAAATGACAGTGAGGTTGAATCCTTCAAGTTAGTCCTCATGGTAATTATAAAGTTAGAAAGTGTTTCTCCAGCATATTCCTGCTTTTCCTTTCTGTTTTCCTTTTCTTCTCTGGGTTACTGACCTTTTCTTTTTTCCCCCATCACTACCATCCCCTAAATACTCCTGCCCTCCTCCCCTCTAGAGGTATATATGACTAATGAAACCCTCTACCTTCAAGCCCTAACTCTGGATCCTTTACTTGAGATGATTAACTTGACTTCTCTGATGGGCTGTCTACATTTTCAAGTTAGGAAGGATAATAATTAGTTGACAAAGTTGTAAAGATTCCCAAAAGATGCTTATGAAATGCCTGATACATAATAGCTGATTGTTAAGATTATCATTACCAAACTGTCTCCCTAAAACTACATTTCTATTTCACAGTTATTTCTGTTCTCTTCCCTCATCAGTACTCGCATTTAATCTGTGACTTTATGTCAGATTACTGGGGAAAGAATTAGACAAACTAATTCAAATATGAACTACCAATATCAATGTGTAAATAAATTAATGAACAGTGTGAATTTGATGGGACACAGATATAAAGTTGTTAATATCTTTCTCTTACAAAATCACTTCCTTCAACCATTCTTTGTAGAATTTCCATTTCTATTCCTTAGTGTTATCTTGGGACAAATTCTATAGCTTTCCTGTCAATCTCAGTTATTAAATATCAGTTTATCTTCAGTCTAAATCTTTCTCTTCCTTGCATCAGCAGCAAGACTTTTGGCTCAAAGGAGTTGGAATTGGAAAGGGATAAGTTCTGATTTAGGGACTTTTCCTTATCCTCCCTTTTCTGAAGCTCTTTTTGTATACTGAGAACAGAGAACTGAGATGGGAGAAACAGCCTGTTGAATGATTTTTAATTAGAGTTGGTTGGTCTTTTCCTCTCTTGACTGTAACAGTTGCCTTGTTGATGACTTCTGAGTGAAAAGTACCAAATACAATTCTCTCTTGGGGTGCTCAGGAGACCCTGCAGCTGGCTTCTTGCTGCATTATTCTCTGCCACAGGAGATCTGCTGGGCCTTGAACTCTTCCATCCAATGAATCTTTATGAGTTTAATTTCAAACAGGGCGTTGTCCAAAGTGATGTAGGTTATAGTTTGGGAGCTGTTTTGCTACTGTCTCTCAAGGTATAGCACTTGAGTAGGCATTGTCTAATCTAGGTGTCCATTCCTGAATCCATCACTGTTTAAGAGAATTGTATTTGTGTTCTCTTTGTGTGCTTTCCCTACTTCAAAAAATGTGGCATCAGAGTTAGTTATTTGAAAAGTAAAGGAATTAAAATGACCATAACGCAGATGGGAAAAACTGGAAAAATTTGGAATCAACAAAAGCTAAAATATATTTTATATAGGTAAACCAAAATCTTAGGGACTATATACTCTTAGAATTACTAATTGTGTCTACTCTGACAGTGTGAATGCTTTGTGCAGAGAAGGAGAATTTTCCTCTTGTGGTCTTTGGGATCCTCATATTTGTGCTACCAGAAAGGTGACAGTCATATTTGACATCTGGACTACTAGAAATGCCCTAGCCATTTTACACTCCAGTCATGTAGCTGAGTAGGGTTATTGGTGAAACCTTGATACAAATTATTACCGCTCTAAAACAAACTGTGAGCCAGTACTCACTACCAGAAAGTTGTTATGAGAAAGTGCAATTGTACCACAATAGAACTAAAAGTATTCCATTTGTTTGTTTTGTTCTTAACAAGAAATTAAAAGTTCAGATTTCTTTTGTACAAAGTACAGCTTATTGTTATTTTGAAGAGCCAATATACCTTACTCAGAAAATGGATTACATCTCCATTACGTCAAGGGCAAGATGGAACTGTCCTTCTCCCATTAGCTAAAACTAAGAGATTTTGTTTAAAACCAAAAGAGATTTTTGTACACTTAGTAGTCTGTGTGTGCACCGATGCTCTAACAAAGTGCAAGCACTCTCATTAAGCCTTTTTGACTCCCTTCAGTATCAACAGCTTCTTTGAAAACCACCTATCAAGTGTAGTCAGGACTTGTGATTTCCTTTGGAGTCAATAAAACTGTTACACTTAGGGTCAGCTAGCTCTAACTACTAACCACTTTTTCACTTAGAAGATGAGTCTCCTTGTAGACAACAAAGTCTCTTCATGTCAGGAAGCATTACCTTCCCTTTCTCTGTTTCCTGTTTAAACTGGCAATTTTCCCTATGTCTGTACTTTTGTCAAATACCCTTTGTCCTCTGTATAATTTATTTCCATCAGGCATTCTCTTCCAGTTGCTTTCCTGAGATTCATAAGGTATTAATGTTTGTCCAGCTGTTTTTAATAACAGCCTCAGAAATGGACACAAGCTGCTGTCCAAATGTACACCTGCTCCAAATAAGAGAGTGAGTCAGGGCTCATTGTGCAAACAGTCCTCACAGCAGCATCTTTCCTGTTGTGCAAACATCCCGTTTTTCTTACAAGTACTCTGTGGTTCATTCTTTTTCATTTTCCACACTTGGTGAGTATTGGATATTTAATTGGTAAATCTATACATTTAAAAGCTAGTTTTTGACTTGTCTGAATTAACAAAATAAAAAATAGAGCTGTATACAAATCATGAGGTCTACAAAAGGTAGGAAAAATATTATTTCATCAAGTTTCAAAACCAAAAATTATTCCACATAAGCTATAAAATCAGTGTACATATTCTCAAAAATATTAATAAAACAAAAATGTGGTTGACTTTTTCATTGTTGTTGAAGTTTTACAGATCCTTACACTAACTCCAAAAGGGGTAATTGAGAGTGTGTACATGCTCAGTTTCTCAGTTATTTCTGACTCTGGGACCCTCCGGACTGTAGACCACCAGGCTCCTATGTGCATGGGATTCTCTAGGCAAGAATACTGGAATGGGTTACCATTTCCTCCTCTGGGGTATCTTCCTGACCCAGGGATTGAACCCATGACTCCTGCATCGGCAGGTGGATTCTTTACGGGAAGCCCGTAATTGAGAGAATGAACTTTAATAGTGCTTTTCAAAAGTATTTGAAGGTTCTTAGTAAAATAGCTTAGGCTTCTCTAGGAATATTAAATAATTTTTAAATATAAAAATTTAGAGTTTTTCAACATAGAAACAGTCTGGCATCTTAACTAGGGGAAAACAGTCTATAAAATTCACTGGAGGTGTACTGAATACCCATTTCGGCTGAAGGTTGAATGGTCAAATGTTAAAATCACCAAATGGCCAAGATAGATAACATACTATAGAAAAACCATGTCAAATGCAAAAATAAATCTGAAATATTATAAAAGTCAAATAATTGAAATCTTGTTATAATTTACTTAGTAGTTGTGCTTTAAGGCTTGACATTCTAAAACAAACATTTTTTCAGCAATGGCAGCTGGTAAATTGCTCCTGTGCTAATTATGTTGCATATTAGTGAGGCAGGCTTAGTAGATATTCATTTTTCTTTTCATAAATTAGGGTAGAGTTGCTTTACAGTATTGTATAACAAAGGAAATTAGCTATATGTGTACACATATCCCCTCCCTCTTGGACCTCCCTCTCACCCCTCCCCAATCCCAACCATCTAGGTCACCACAGAACACAGAGCTGAGCTTCCTGAGTATCCAGCAGGTTCCCACTGGCTATCTGTTCTACACAGGGCAGTGCACATACATCAATCCCAACCTCCCGATTCACCCCCCACCCTCTGTACCCAGATGTCCATTCTCTACATCTCCCTGATTTTTTTGATCATTCTTAACAATTATTACCTTTAAGTCTTTCTTGGGTAGGTTGCCTGTCTCCATTTCATTTATTTCTTCTGGAACTTTATCTAGCTTCTTTGCAACATGTTTCTGTCACCTCATTTTGCTTAACTTGCTTTTTTTATTTTGTATTTTCAACTGATAGTCTAGTTACATGTCCTGACCTTGACAAAGTGACCTTTTGTAGGAGTTGTCCTGTACCTCCCAGCAGTACACTCCCCTCGTGTCACCAGACCCAAATGCTGCAATGTTTGCCCCTGTGAGGGTCTCTTTTTTGCGGCATGCTATGTGGGTGGTCTGGTAAGCTTGGCTGGCCACCTGTGTGGAGGCTGCCGGCTGCTGGTTGGTTGGACAGGCTCATGAAGTGGCTGACTGTGGAATCCATAGGGATCCCTGGGATAGTGCTGGTTACTATTGAGTAGAGGCAGGGTCCAGGAGTCTCCAAACCTGTTGCTCACCCACTGATGGGTGAAGCCAGGTCCTCGAGTTAGTGCTAGACTATGGCAGGTAGAGACAGGTCCTGGAGTCTGCTTGTAGGGCCCAGTGGTCCCAAAGCAGGGTTCGATTACTGGAGGGTGGGCTGGTTCTTAAAATGGTTGGCTGCAGGGCCCAGGGTGTCTTGAAGCATGTCTTGGCTGAACATCTTTTATAAGATAAGGCAGTTTAAAATATCTTGATAACATGTAGCTGATTTTTGCTGAGGTCGATTTTCATTGCAGTTTTACATTTTATGATGATTGCTAGTATCTTAAATATTCAGCTATTCACAATGAATTTAAAACAGAGGGATAGACATGTTATAAAACAACAGTAAAATATAAATATAGAATCTAGGTAGTAGATACATGGTGTCATTGTAGTGTTTTTTCTCAACTTTTTCCTTATGTTTAAAATTTTTTAAAGTTAGGAAAAATAATAATTCTAAACCAAGATGACTTATACTGTATGTCAGGATCTCTGGGAAAGATACTGAGATTTGCAAACAAAAATTCATTGGGAGTGCTGAGCTACAATGCCTGCAAGGGATGGAGAAAACAAAATTGGGCACAGGGAGAAGTTGCAAAAGAGGCTTCAGCTGATCCTAAGGGGTGTTTGGAAGCTGGCATGACTCTTTAGAATACCAGTTGAGTCAAAGGGGCCAAGACCTTTGCAACCCAGTTCAACCAGTTATAAACACATTCTGCCTGCAGGAAGTGGATATAACCTTGGATAAGACAGCTTCCTTCAGTGGGGGCAACTCATGGGGAAGGACCCCGCAATGAGCCTCAGCAGTCAGTGCCTCTGGCTGCATGAAGAATAAGCCACAGTACTCACTGCACCATGTTCATATTTTGATGATGTTAAAATGAATGTTTAGAAAGGTTACCTACATAATCAAATATTGTATGCCTTGGCTTTTGTGAACAATGCTGCAAAGAACATGAGGATGCAGATACCAATTGTTTTTTTCTTCCTTTCTTTAACTTCTCTGGATACTCAGAAGTAGGGTTGCTGGATCATATGGTAGTTTTATTTTTAACTCTTTGAGGAATCTTCATACTGTTTTCCATTGTAGCTCTGCCATTTTACACTGCCAAAAGCAATGCACAGGAATTCCAATTTCTCTACAACAGATGATTTCTTACAACATTTTTTTTTTTTTGTATTGACTTTGAAGTGGTTCAGTGAACCCAGATATTAATTGGGTAGCATAATCGGTAGATGCCTGGACATCCATTCTAATATATGGCTGCACTAAAAATCTCCAAGTGAACAAAAATGATGGCTTTCCTTTGTTTGTACCAGAGTGTGTGTCGAGGAGCTATGGAGTTATAATTGCTACTCCAGAATCACTAATAGAAAGCTCAAAAATGTTGTAGTGATCTGTTTATGGTTTTTTAAAATTATGATGAAAAAACAGAAGCAGAACCTTGGCGGTATGTGAAACCTTAAAGTGAAAAGATTTGTGTGTCAGGAAATTCTGTTAATATTGTTGTTAATAGCAGGAAAAGGACATACAGTATTCCCTGATGAGACTGTCAACTGGCACGTCCATCAAAAATAAGAGGTTTTTCTTGAGCACAGAAACAGCCCTAAGCATCATTTAAATCACTGTAGAGTAGTATGACTCAGAAGTCAGTGACTTCTGAAAGCACACTTGTTATTCCTTCGCTTCATGATTGAGTCGTTGCCTAACAGAAAAGTCCAGTTAAACAAGCTGATGTTCTTGGGTGTTACTTTTGTCTGGGAATCTCATTTTGGAAATAAGTACAGGGTCACTGCTAATGAACATCACCTACTATACGATGTCCCATGTAAGATCTTTCTATCAGCACTGCTGACATTTAAACGTGGGATATCACAGTATTGGTGACCCTGGAATACACTAGTATTGAATACACTAGTTTGAAAACAGGATGCTAGAACTCAGGAGACTGTGTCAACTGATAATTGCCAATTGAGATGTAGTGCTGACCTGTTGATAAAAAAGATTGCCCAAGGCACAGTGAAATTACGCTGGACCTTCTACCTCTCATGATGGAATAAACACTAATACATGAGTATAGCATCTCTTTGAGTATGGGAGTTGTTCTTACTCTGAAAGAGGGGTAAAGTAAAAGCTATTTGAAATGATGTTAATGCTAAAGTGTGAGGATGTGAATTTCCATCCCATGACCATAATTAGTGACTGTAGAAATGGATAATTAGAAGGGACAATCAGGAACAGAGGAGGGTAGCTGCTTAGCATGAATGCTCAGGCTGAAGCCAGTTTTTTTGTTCAGGGATAAACCTGAAGAACTGAGAATGACCAGGAAAGGTCAGATGCAGGAAAAATGCAATAATCATCACATGGGGAAATGTTTTTTAACTGCCTGAACATAGTCAAAAGTGGGGGGGTGAAAGTTTATAGGTAAGTATGGAGCTGACCACTACATGCTAAATAGTGGTTAGATGATTGCTGCTGCTACTGCTGCTAAGTTGCTTCAGGTTAGATGATTAAGATCTGCTTAAGATGCCTCAGAAATGAGGGAGGGAGAGAAAAAATTCTGTAATGGAACCTGGAGATATTGCTTATCTAAATCCTGGCTTGATAAATGCAGGGCTTATATTTAGAGTAATTTCCTTTTAACTATTGGGGAAATATAATTAAATGTAAGATCTTCTCGCAACCTAGAAACCTCTCACAAAGGTAGTAAAGAAAACAATTATTGAATAAGCATAAGAATATGATGTACATCATAGGCAGTCCACTAAATGGCAAAGACAGAAAGAAATATCACCCTTTTATAGAGTTAAGCAGTCAGGGCCCATTACATACATGTTCTCAGGATAAACAGTAGTTAATCCTCAGGTGAGCGGCATGACAGCACTGTTTATCACACGTGGTTCTTCCTAGATTCATCTGGTAATTGGGGTGATCATCTGCACTAAATAATTGGATTCACCCAGAGGAAAAACAACTTCTCATATCTTTATTTCAGGAGATGCTTTTACAGCTTGGAATTAGGCACTCACTGCAATGAGGCTTCTACCCTGCTACAGAAACTGGGAGTTGGGCTTTATACCTTTTTACGTTTCCATTTCAAAGAAATGTCTTGCAGGTCCTCAAGGGAGACATTCTTGGTCATAAAGTTGGCAGAAGTCTTGTTCTAATTTTCAAAAGGTTTATGTACATTTTAAAGAGGAGAGAAAGTACTTACAAATGCAAATTTTCTAAAGAAAATGCTCTGAGAAAAAGAAGTGCATGTAAATCTGTTCCCTTATTTTTAACGGGGAGAATTAAGCCTCTTAATTTGTATTTGTCTTTATACTACTCATCTCCGGTACTCTTGCCTGGAAAATCCCATGGATGGAGGAGCCTAGTGGGCTGCAGTCCGTGGGGTCGCTAAGAGTCGGACACGACTGAGCGACTTCACTTTCACTTTTCACTTTCATGCATTGGAGAAGGAAATGGCAACCCACTCCAGTGTTCTTGCCTGGAGAATCCCAGGGACGGGGGAGCCTGGTGGGCTGCCGTCTATGGGGTCGCACAGAGTCGGACATGACTGAAGTGACTTAGCAGTAGCAGTTATACTACTTATAAGACACATTTCTGGCAAACTCCATCCTCTGATAGAAAAGCTCTTGACATTTCTGAGTATTAGGATTACTTCTCATCATGAAAATATTCTATAAACCATATCTCTGTGATGCTGTTGTTTTATTCACTAAGTTGTGTCCAACTCTTTGTGACCCCATGGGCTGTAGCCCGCTAGGCTCCTCCATCCATGGGATTTTCCAGGCAAGAATACTGGAGCGGGTTGCCATTTCCTTCTTCAAGGCATCTTCCCTGATTCAGGGATCAAGCCCAGGCAATCAAACAGACTATGAATCTGGATACTCTTTTAGATCAACTTGTATTTTTTACTCTAAGTATTATCTACACTCATCTTAAAATGAACAGTATCTCTGTATACAAAGCATAATGGTTTGTCTAATTGTCGAGATATATTTCTTGGAGGGTTGTGGAGGACATTTTCGGAGCCTCTATTGGAAATGGTATACGTGGTTACCTCCAATATCCCATCGTTCAGAATTTAATCCCATGGCCCTACTCAACTGTAAAAGAGGCTAGAAAATAGAAGTTAGCTGTGTTCCCAGGAGGAAATATAACTGTATTAACTCTGTCACAATAGACATATGGATGATCTTCTATAATCCTCCCTGAGAGATAAGTACTCTATCCTCATTTAGAGATTAAAAAAAAAAAAAAAATCTGACCCTCAGAGAGATTGAGCTACACAACCAAGATCACAAAGCTAATGATTATGTGGCATATCTAGCTTGACCACAGGTATTATATGATTTTCTCTGTCATTTTAGGTACTGGAAATTCCAGACAGCAGCAGTCACTTAGATGAGGCTGACCTTGCTCATGATTTTATCTATGCTTACACATCAGTTAAGGGTGCATGTGGACCTTGGATTTGAATATTTTTTAATAGTTTGTTAACATAGTGAGAGTTTTCTTTATAGTCCAGTCCCAAAAGGGAACAGCTACCCACTCCAGTGTTCTGGCCTGGAGAATTCTATGGACTGGATAGTCCATGGGGTTGCAAAGAGTCAGACATGACTGAACGGCTTTTACTCACTCACTCCCAATCACTCTGTCTTCTTTGATTTTACCAATAACAGTATTTCAGTACTTTTCAATAATAAGAATAATACAACCAAACCCTTTTCTGCTTTTCCATCAACTTGGTTAACAATTAAAATCTTAGCTTATTAACTGAAGCACAATCTTGTTGATTAATGTTTCTAATTTGTTTCACGTGTGTCGCTCATTTTAATAGAGACATGAATTGTACTTGATTGTTTTCAGTTGCCAAATGCTGATTCTTCGGAATGAATTATGTCTATCAATTAAGGATAATTAAGCAGAGTATCAAAATAATAGACTCAACTTAAATCAGTGAAAGTATAAGATAGAGTTCAAAGTCTAGTCAGAATATTCATAGAAAACACAAGCAGCGGAGTATTATTTATGTGGAATCTTGGTTATCTGGTCCTCAGCTTTGTAAATCTAGAAACTGAATGAATTGGCCCCTAAAAAAAATCTCATTCACCAAGTAAATTCATTAGATATTGATGAGTAAAATAATCCTAATTCTTTATTTATAATAAACTATGCTACCTTCAGTGACTGGAGCACCAATTTCCTTTATCTGGAACATACCTTCTTCTTGCTAACACATTGAGGAAACACAGCTATAATTTTTTCATAGAGTTTTAATAATTTTATGGAAAATAAAAAAAAAAATGAAATGTTACTTGGTAGTTTCAAAGGGACATTTTGTCTAGGGATTAAGACCTAACAGTTCTTCCACATCACATCTAAAAACAGTAATTATTCTCTTGGGAATGGAAAGCACTTGTACATTAAGTATAAATTTCTATGCCTTGGAAAGAGTTGGATAATACATGGCCAAATTCACGTTAACTCTTTCTGCATTTTCTGAGATTTGTGTATGCCATCCAGGTCTGTCTGTTAATATAATCTTCCTTCGGAAAATTGATGAGATTAAAATATTGATGAGATTAAAATATTCTGCAACCAAATTTGTTTAGAGTAGGAGTATTTTTAGTGGAAAGAATAGAATTTGAAATTAGGCAAATCTAGGACTAGGTCCGTTTAACAGTCATTCATCTGATGATTTATTGTGATGAGAACACAACATGAAATTATTTGCCTTTTGTGACTGACCACTTTCACTATACAAAACCATACAAAAAAGATGTTCATGAACCAGATAACCACGATGGTGTGATCACTCACCTAGAGCCAGACATCCTGGAATGTGAAGTCAAGTGGGCCTTAGGAAACATCACTACGAACAAAGCTAGTGCAGGTGATGGAATTCCAGTTGAGCTATTTCAAATCCTGAAAGATGATGCTGTGAAAGTGCTGCACTCAATATGCCAGCAAATTTGGAAAACTCAGCAGTGGCCACAGGACTGGAAAAGGTCAGTTTTCATTCCAATCCCAAAGAAAGGCAGTGCCAAAGAATGTTCAAATTACTGCACAATTGTACTCATCTCACATGTTAGCAAAGTAATGCTCAAAATTCTCCAAGCTAGGCTTCAACAGTACGTGAACCGTGAACTTTCAGATGTCCAAGCTGGATTTAGAAAAGGCAGAGGAACCAGAGACCAAATTGCCAACATCCACTGGATCATGAAAAAAGCGAGAGTTCCAGAAAAACATTTACTTTTGCTTTATTGACTACACCAAAGCCTTTGACTGTGTGGATCAAAACAAACTGTGGCAAATTCTTAAAGAGATGGAAATACCAGACCACCTGACCTGTATCCTAAGAAATCTGTATGCAGGTCAAGAAGCAACAGTTAGAACCAGACATGGAACAACAGACTGGTTCCAAATACGGAAAGGAGTATGTCAAGGCTGCATTTTGTCACCCTGCTTATTTAACTTATATGCAGAGTTCAGTTCAGTTCATTCACTCAGTCGTTCCGACTCTTTGCGACCCCATGAATTGCAGCAAGCCAGGCCTCCCTGTCCATCACCAACTCCCGGAGTTCACTCAAACTCATGTCTGTCGAGTTGGTGATGCCATCGAGCCAGCTCATCCTCTGTTGTCCCCTTCTCCTCCTGCCCCAGCTAATGACTTTTTTCACACTTTCTCTAACTTTTATTTCTGGAAAAAACATTCTGAAAAGTGCTGCACTCAATATGCAATATGCACTCAATATGCAATATGCCGGCTCCCGGCATGCCCCCAATTCCTCCCAGCATCAGAGTCTTTTCCAATGAGTCAGCTCTTCGCATGAGGTGGCCAAAGTACTGGAGTTTCAGCTTTAGCATCATTCCTTCCAAAGAACACTCAGAGCTGATCTCCTTCAGAATGGACTGGTTGGATCTCCTTGCAATCTAAGGGACTCTCAAGAGTCTTCTCCAACACCACAGTTAAAAAGCATCGATTCTTTGGCACTCAGGTTTCTTCACAGTATGCAGAGTACATCATGCTAAATACCAGGCTGGATGAAGCACAAGCTGGAATGAAGATTGCTGGGAGAAATATCAGTAACCTCAGATACGCAGATGACACCACCCTTATGGCAGAAAGTGAAGAAGAACTAAAGAGCCTCTTGATGAAACTGAAAAAGGAGAATGAAAATGTTGGCTTAAAACTCAATATTCAGAAAACGAAGATCATGGCATCTGGTCCCACCACTTCATGGCAAGTAGATGGGGAAACAATGGAAACTGTGAGAGACTTTATTTTGAGGGGCTCCAAAATCATGGCAGATGGTGACTGCAGTCATGAAATTAAGACACTTGCTTCTTGGAAGAAAAGCTATGACCAACCTAGACATCATATTAAGAGGCAGAGACATTACTTTGCCAACAAAGGTCCATCTAGTCAAAGCTATGGTTTTGCCCAGTAGTCATGTATGGATGTGAGAGTTGGACTATATAGAAAGCTGAGCACTGAAGAATTGATGCTTTCGAACTGTGGTGTTGGAGAAGACTTTTGAGAGTCCCTTGGACTGCAAGCAGGTCCACCCAGTCCATCTTAAAGGAAATCAGTCCTGAATATTCATTAGAAGGACTGATGCTAAAGCTGAAAGTCCAATACTTTGGCCACCTGATGCAAAGAACAGACTCATTGGAAAAGACCCTGATGCTGGGAAAGATTGAAGGCAGGAGGAGAAGGGGATGACAGAGGATGAGATGGTTGGCTGGCATCACCGATGCTATGGACATGAGTTTGAGGAGGCTCCAGGATTTGGTGATGGTCAGGGGAGCCTGGAGTGCTGCAGTCCATGGGGTCGCAAAGAGTCTAATACGACTGAACAACTGAACTAGTTGACTAACTTTCACTTAGCATAATGTCCTCAAGGTTCATCCATATTATTACATATTGCAGAATTTTACTTCTTTTTAAATTGATAACTAGTATTCTACTGTACATATGTACTACATATTCTTTATATCTTCAGCTGTGGAACATTTATGTTGTTTCCACACGTTGGCTACTGTGATATACCTATTAGTGTAGGAGTACTAGTATCTCTCACAGATCCTGATTTAAATTTTTCTGGATAAATACCTAGAAGTGGGACCGCTGCATCATATGGCAGTTTAATTTCTAATGCTTTGTGGAATTTCCCTATTGTTTTCAACAGTGACTGCACCATTTTTCATTTTCATCAACAGTGTGCAATGTTCCAGTTTCTCTGTATGTTCATCAGTATTTAATGTCTTTTTTGATAATAGTCATCCTGACAGATGTGTGCTCATTGTGCTTTTGCTCACATTTCATGGTGACTACCCACTCCAGTATTCTTGCCTGGAGAATCCCAGGGACGGGGAAGCCTGGTGGGCTGCCGTCTATGGGGTCGCACAGAGTCGGACACGACTGAAGCGACTTAGCAGCAGCAGGAGCAGTGGTGTTTAGCATTCTTTCATATACCTGTTGGCCAAATGTTTGTCTTTATTTAAGAGGTGTATATTCAAACCCTTTGCCCATTTAAAACTTCGATTATTTGTATTCTGCTACTGAGTTGTAGGAGTTATTCATATATTACAGATATTAACCTCTTATCAGATATATAGTTTGGAGATATTTTTTCCCATTCTGTCCACTGCCTTTTAATTTTGTTGTTTCCTTTGCTGTGTATAAATATTTTAGTTTGAGGTAGTCCAACTTGCCTATTTTTGCTTTTTATTGTCTGTCCTTTCAGTATCAGATCTATGAAACTAATGCCAACCAGTGTTCATGGCCTTCTCCAATCGATAGAAATTGACTAGAGACAAGACGATAGAAATTGACTAGAGACAAGACAAGAAATTCAGGCAAAGCTTACCAGGGCCCTTGCTATAGCTGGGAGGGAATGAAAATGAACAACAGCATCCCTTGCTTGCTCACTCCCTGAGGGGGCAAGCTTGTTGCTTATATGGGTGAGGGTAGGATTGTGTCTAGGGGTTGAGCTGGAGGAGTGGCTTAGGTGTTGTGCTCCCTCTGAAGGTGAGGGGGCATGCATAGTACCCTGCTTTTGCTCCCAGCTTTTTAGAAGTAGCATCTGGTTTTTTTTGGTCTTTTTGTATCTTTTGTCCAAAATTTGCCCCATCTGTGCATGTTGACGGTTATTTTCAGTCTCATAGTTTCTTTGTAGGGCTTCTCTGGTGGCTCAGTGGAGAGAACCTGCAGGAGATACAGGTTCAGTCAGTGTGCCTGGAAGTTCCCCTGGAGAAGGAAATGGCAACTTATTCTAGTACTCTTGCCTGGGAAATACCATGGATAGAGGAGCCTGGTGGGCTATAGTACCTGGGGTTGCAAAAGAATTGGACACAACTTAGTGACTGAACAATAACATAGTTTCTTTGTATTTTTGTTGTTGGAGGAAAGGTTTGTCCAGGTGCAGTCATGGCAGCATTTGCAGCAAAGTATCCCAGGTCCCAGCCTATCTCATCACCATTGCTGAGACCAATATCATGAAGATTTTCACCTATGCTTCTTCTAGTAGTTTCATGGTTTCAGGTCCTACTTTCAAATCTATAACCCATTGGGGTTAATTTTTGCATATGGCATCAGATAGGAGTTCAATTTATTTCCTTCACATGTGGCTATCAAGTTTTCCCAGCACTGGAGAAAGAGACTGCCCTTTCTATGCTATAGATATATAGCACTTCTCTAGAACCCCCAGAATTTTCTGTTGTTGGAACTTATTATAAACTCCTCATGCCTTCTTTTCCTTTTCTAGTTATCTCAAGGACCAAAGCTATTTGAATCACAACCGGAAACTACGAAGGGATTGTTCCTTCTCTGGGCTCCAGTGAAAGGCAGCGGTCATCCTTGTCATTCAGTAAGTCAGTCAGAGTACTCTTCTTAATGTAGAATATGCTGTTTCCAGAATCTGAAAATGTGAACCAGACATTGTGTGCCTCTCTTTGGAGGATCTGAGATGCAAAATTTTTTTCTTTATTTTGAGAGGATGGCACAGCATGCCACAGACTACGAGGTGCCTGAAAACTTCAAGAGGCATAATGTTGAATATTTGCAGAGTGCATTTTCTACTACTGGAGCACGTTTGTCTTACCTGAGCCTCTATTTTTTCTTAATCCAGTTAACATACTGTCATTGATATAATTGCTGATGTAATATTGTGTGGCATGTTTATATGGCTGTAGTCACTTTGGACTGTATTTTGAAAGAAACCAGATAAATTTGCGCCAGCCTTGGGGTACATGTACAGTGTTGTCCATTCTGTTTGAATGTGAACTATTTCTGATCCTACTTGTTGATAGGGATGAAAAATAATGCATTCATTAAATCAATAGCCACTTATCATGTACTGGAGGCTGTGTTAATTTGCTGTTGTATAAATTCTGTATTTGACACAGAAGTTGAAATTTGGAGCTTCACTTGATTTGAGTTTCTGGATTTATTTTTGGGAGTCAGATTTTGAATTAAGTGAAATATTATGGGGACCAGTGTCTCTGCATATTTTATGTCATAAGTGTGGCACTAATCTCTTTGATTCTTTTGACAATATATTATTAATTACTATATTTACTATCTTGACCAGAGGTATAAGGGCAGTTTTAGAGGCTTCCACTTTGTTTTTTCCTTTGTTATTTCTCTTATTACACAGTTTAAGGAACTAATGTAAGCATTCTACCATTTATTAACTATGTCTAGTACAATTATACATTTAGGGACTGGAGAGTAACTGTTGGGTATGACCACAAATATGAGCTGAATATGCTCCAAGATAAAGTTTATATCCTAGATAACATATATTCATATTCTATTAGGGGAGCAATGGTAGCACTTTGGTCCCCAATATCAATGCCAATATAGACCTCATATACAAATATCTCTCAAGTTTGGAGGTATTTTCTTTTCTCCAGTGCATGCTTAACTAAGTTAATGGCTTTAGATTTCTTTTGGGAAGAATGGAGGAAATTACTAGTGAATATACTTACCATAGTTTTGGGTGATCCTTCCTCATAGGAATCCAGATTTTTCTTTAGTCATGAATTCTGAATCTGAGAACTGGCTTATGTCCAAAAAATAGGAATGGGATCAACTATATTTTTTCACTGAATTTTTTCTACATTAATTATGAATATTATCCAAAATACAGAGAAGTTGAAAGAGTTATACCTGGACACTCTTAAGCTCATCACCTAGATTCTACAATCGATGTTTTTCTATAATTATTTATCAACTAACCATTCTGTATTCATTTCTTTATCAATATATAAAATAATTGCTTATGCTTTCACAGTAATTTGCTTTATCAGTTCCTTTAAACATTTCAGAATGTATATCCTCATCTAGGACTTATCATCTGTGTTAAGGTTGTTTTCCAGGGTATAGTTCCAAGCACTTCCATACGGTAGGAAAATAACTGTCACATTATTTTCATTTCACCCTCTTTTTTGCGAATGTCTACACTGTTTGAATTGCTTGACAAAGAATTTTTAAATCTTTGTACCTAGAAAACAAGAGGGGACAACAGAGTGCCGAAAACAAATGCCGCTTTTGGTTGAGAACAAAACTTCTGGTTTAAAAGAAAATAATAGATCAATTAAGCTATTTTTTTTTTTTTTTTACTTTCATTGACCAGCTTGACAAGCAAAGATGATTTTTCTAAGATGAAAAATGTGTCTTTGTTTTCACTTGTGTTAGATCCTATTTTCTTTGATACTTAAAAAAAAATTTTGGTCTATTTATTTTCTATTTGTCAAATCATGAGGAGTAGTGAATATTAAAAAGGAAATAGTTGTGTTTCAGATCAAGCCATTTATTGATCATCCAAAGCTTGGCAATAATAAGTAAGACAGAGTAGGTCTTGATGAATTTGGGGAATTTGTCCTTTGAAGATTTTGCTTTCAGTGTAGCTTGTTAAGAGACAGGCAGCTCCTTTCTCTAAATAATATAAACTAACAGGAAAGAAACAACAGTAATATGAATAGAAAGAAAGAGATTTGTGGTGACCTAAGTTTTATCTTTTTTCCTCCATTACCTATCATAATACTAACTCTTTCTATACACAAGTTTGGGGATTTGGATAACGTAGCATAGAGTAAGGATGTGGGCTTTGTATTCATGTAGACATAGATTTGCAAATGGTTTTGCTGTTTCCCAGCTGTGTATTTAAGGAACTCTCTCCCTAAAAGTCTTTTTGTTTTTCCAGAAAATTGTGGCATAGTTCAGAGTGTACTTTTGAAAATATAACACAGTCAGTAGCTTCTATTGTCATTGATTATATTATTTAGTAGACATTGAGGAGTTATTATATTCAGACACTCTGATGTAGCTCAAAAATACAAGGTTGATAATTCACTAACCCAAAGATGCATGTTGTCTAAAAAAATCAAGAAAATCAATAGTTAATATACTTTTAAATAATGCCATCAGAGAAGATACTGAATAGTCAAGTACTAAAGGGACAAAATTGTGATAAGGAATAACACTCAATTTAGCTGTGGGGTTGAGAAGATGTGAGAGAAATTAGTGAAATCTTTTAAGAGGAAGTAAGATTTGAGTTACTTCCTGAAAAATGACATATAGTGGGGGTGGATAAGAGAGAAGAATGTTGCAGGAAAGACAGCTGATATATAAAGACACAAAAGTCAAGAAGTATGGCTTGTTGGGGAGTTTTATGTGATTGATATAAAAGTACTATAGGAACAGTAATAAAGAGTATCAGAAGTAAGCAGGATCCATGTGATCAAGGACCCTGAAAGCTTGGTTAAGAAATTTCAGCTTTAAACTAGAGGCTATGAGGCTCCACTTAGGTGTTAAAACAATAAAATTATAATAATTTTAGGAAATTCACTAAATGAGGATACAGGCTTGAGAAGGAACTTGGAGAAACTACTTATGATATTAGTACAAACATTCTAATTTAAGGAAGTAGTATTATAAGTGTTAATTGGGAAGAAATTTACATTATATTAAAGAGAAAGAATGGATAGGACTTTGTAACTAATTGGATATTGGTAATGATGGGTTGGAATAAAGAAAGATTTTAATTTCTGACTTGTGGAGCGGAGTGGAGTGGATGGTATCACCATTCCTCCACATAGAGAACCTAGAAGATGGCTAGATTTCAGGAGTAAGATAATGATTTTTTCTTGAAATATATTGAATTTGAAGTGTTTATGGGGCACTCAAGTGAAAAAACAAGGAAATTATATGTGTATATATATTCACTGTATATTGATGTGCTCATGCACATAGTTCTAGAGTTTCTGAGAGGGTACAGGGTAAGAGATAAAGTCAGAATGGTGGTAAGTTACAGCCTTGCTATATATGGGAATGCTCAGAGTAAGTTTATTGGCCTAGAAGGAGAGTGAAAGAAGTCTGGAGAATACTAACATATTAAGGTTGAACAAAGAAAGAGTAGGAAGAAAGATGGACCGTTAAGGGAATTTGGAGACTAATATTTATTGTTTGTTCATTTGTTTATTCAGTGAATGTATACTGAACTCTTTGCTAGTCTGGGTTGACCCCAACTCAGAGTCTGAGATGAAAATGTGCATTCACCAATCTAAGTATTAATGGAAGTGAACCCAGAGAGCAGCAGTGAGGAAGTAGTGGAGTCAAATAACTCCAAGTCCCAAGAGTACATTTTGAGATGGCCATTATTGCCTGTATCCAGTGTTTAATCCTCTGAGACCATTTGAGGATCCCTATGAATGTTTCCTGGGGCTGTGCACTCCAGAGATGAAAAGTAGAAACATTTATCTATCGAATTCTGCCTTCCATTGGCAAGGTTTTCAACAGCTCATACTTCTGGTTTGTGTGTGTTTGAGTGTGCTCACCTGATAAACCCATATTATGGCATTAGAAAGGCCTTCAGGCAGGAATTAAGAAATAGACCATCATGACCAAGATGAATACTGGCAAATTAAACCTGTACAAATTTGGTTTCATGAATGGAACAGGAACTGGAATAAGAGGTAGAACTGAGAGGAAAGTGGTAAGGAAAGGATTCAGTATAATCTGCTCCCTGCAGAACTCAAATCCTCACTCTTGGGAGGCTTTGTCCAGTTTATCAAAATTCCCTTCAGGGTGAGGACCAGCTGTAGCTTGGTGCAGAGAAGCCCTGGGTCAGAAAGGTATGTGGCACTGGCCACTGTGGGATGTTAACACATTACAGGTAGGGGAAGCTGATGGAATCTTGTGGCCGGAATGAAGGAGAGGCTGAAAGGACATGAAGTAGTACAAAGAATTTTCTGATATAAACATCTTCTATCTATATTCAGTTCCATGGTGAGCAAGATAAGAGTGTCCCTACCCTCATGTACTATGCATTCTACTGGGTGAGAGGGACAGAAAATATAAAATAATTGCAGGTGCTGAGATCAGAGAACTAGAGGAATAGAGATCTTGGACCAGAAAAGTGTTTTCCTTACTCTCCATCTCCTTCAACTTTGTCTTTTCCAAACAAACGCTTTTGGCAACTAGGCAAGTTTTTGTCATTCCCTTTGAATCTGCATTTCTATTATGAATCTAGCAGAGGGCTCTGGAAAAGAATTGCTTGCAACTTGAAACTGTAAAGCTATTAAATGTTGTGAATAGCTCTGAACCTTCTGGTTTTCCTCCAAAATAGTCTCCTCCTATTAACAGTAAAAAAAGAAAAACAAAGCAAATAAAATGACAGAATTAAGAGTGTCTATTTTCTTGATCACTGATGTTTTTCATTC
Organism: Bubalus bubalis; assembly: GCF_019923935.1. Taxonomy (NCBI): domain Eukaryota; kingdom Metazoa; phylum Chordata; class Mammalia; order Artiodactyla; family Bovidae; genus Bubalus; species Bubalus bubalis. Next base: position 110,243,317 of record NC_059163.1, on the reverse strand, counting down.
ATTTGTATTCCCAAAATAACAAAATATATATATTTAATGCTATATAGTATATGTTTTATAAGGATATAAAATATATTTTATAGATATAAATGTTATATATTTATGTAACATATGTTGAGTTGACCAAAAAGTTCATTCAGGTTTTTGTAAGATGTTATGAAAAATCCAAGTGAAATTTTTGGATTCACATCTATAACTATATATATATATATATATATATATATATATAAAATACATATACATAAAATACACATATATAACAAAATTTTCTACTGCCCTTTTTACAGATTTAAACTTAGCGTGCTACACACTTGGTTATGTTCATACCTTATGTCTTTAGAATTCTCAACTAATCATTAAAGTTAGTACTTCAGGTAAAATTATTACATCACAATTGGGTTTCTAATCATTGAAGGACAACAGTGGCAGATGGAATCCAGTTTTGTGTCACTTGGTGACCCTCCCTAGTAAGCACATTTAATTATAACCCTCCTCATTTTGATCACAGTACTTTGCTAATTTGAAATTCTGCCTTGTCAATTAATGTAGCTTATGGTATCTGTAGAAAATCATGAACCCCTGGCTATAATTTTAATTATAGCATGCATGTTGCAGATCTCAGCCAAACATCTCTGAGGATCTTCTCCTTTATGTAAAGTGTCAGGAAATTGGTCTCTTTCTTTGATTTCATATTGCCTTCTTGAGATATAATGAATACCTTTTGGTGACAGCGTCCCTTTTCCAGTCTGCACAGTGAGATTCATGAACTGTACTAAGAGGTATTTTGCTAAATGCAGGCATTGAAGCAAACGTGCCATTATAAAATGTTGTCATGACATGTGGCATTTTTGAAACACTGAAAAACCTTAGTCTCTAGCAAGCTAACATAAAGGCATAAAGGCTTTTGGGAAAGAGAAAATACTTAGAAGTAAAATAATAAGGTTATCATTCAAAAATGTATGCAGTTACTTCTGAGATTTTCACAAGTTTAAAATTCTTAGGGAAATTACCACTGCCTTTGGATCATTAACCACCCCCCTGCCAAAAAAAATTATGGCAGAAAGGAAAATGGTGAGAAATCTAAGATTCTTCAAATTTGAGTTTTCATGGTATTGTGATTTGATAAAAATAATATAATTTATAATGTCTTACAAACAAAATCACTTGAATATTTATCTCCAAATTTCATTTCCTACTTATTTCTTTCTAGAAGATATTTAATATATTTCAGTAGCATATCCAAGAGGCTCATAAGAGAAGTCTCACTTGAGGGATTACATATGTATGAGGCAATTATAAAGTTATGAAAGAATATTGAGAGCTAGTATTTCTGTGGTCAAACCAGAAGATACATATCATAGCATCTTGTATGAGCCCAAATGTGTTTACCAATTAAAATGTCTCTGTCATAATATTCTTTACATGGGCTTCCCTGGTGGCTCAGCTAGTAAAGAATCCACCTGCAAAGCGGGTGAACTGGGTTTGATCCCTGGGTTGGAGAAGGGAAAGGCTACCCACTTCCGTATTCTGGTCTAGAGAATTCCATGGGCTGTATAGTCCATGGAGTCGCAAAGAGTCGGACATGACTGGGTGACTTTCACTTTCATGTTTCATTTGATGGCTCAGAATAAATGATGCTAGCCAGGAGTTTCACGGTATCGTGTTCGGCATCTCAGGCCCTTTAGCCAGACTCTCAGTTATTGACTGATGCTTCACCTAAGTATTCATGTCTTTATTTGGGAAACATGATTTTTCAGCCTTAGTAATAAGGCAGGAGACTGAGAACTCCAGGGACATGCTCACCACTGTTTTTCCTGTGCCTGAACATGGACACCAATGACTCTTCCTGAGCGCTTAGTAATGAATGGGGCTCTAGATTAAGGGACATATTCTTGTGTACCTCCCCAGTCTCTCCCCTCAAATCTCCTTCTTCCTCAGCCTGGTTGGAAGTACAAAGAGAATCATTATTCTCACCTGTCATTCACCTCCCCCACCAGCCCTCCTTAACAAGTAGGAGTTTGAAGCCTTAGGAAAGAAAAAGAAATTATTACTTAGGAAGCTGGCATTGGCAAGAAAACAAAATAATCAAAACTATAAATCACAAACAGATATGTTTAGGCTCTTATGCCTAAAACCAAATTATTCATTCAGCAGGAGCAGCAGGTTTTTATGGATAAATCATGAATTGTTCTTTGGGATATATTGATTTAAGGGCTCTGGGGGTACTTCATCTTCTCCTACCCTCTTATGCACTTGAATATACTTAACACTCTGCTCTCAGGCACCCTGAAGTTCTCACACTGCTGAAAGCTGCCACACCCATATCTTCTCCCTGATATTCCAGGCCTCTGTCTAATGAGGTTCCAAACCGTCTCTCAGGATGCTATTCAGATTGTACTTCTTCTCTGAAACCTCGTATCATTGCCCCTGGCAAAAGGAGTTCCTCTTACCCTATGCTCTCTCTGCATTAATTAAGATATTATGGTATTTATTTCATTACACTGTAGTTTTCTATTCACGTTTATCTTTCCCCAGGAAAGTGTGTCTTGATAGTAGAGGTTGTGTGTGGTCATCTCTGTATTCCCAATGCTAGATTAGTGTCTAGCAACACAACATAGGGGCTCAATGAATATTTGAGGAATGAATCTTTAGACATAGAGAGTTTCCTTTGTTATTTATTCATAATAATTAAGGGGTTGGCAATTTCTCAGTCAACTAGACCCTCAAAATTTGAAGTTATCTTTGTGGTTTCATTTCTTTATTCCATATGTCAAATAAATGTTTATGTATTCATAGGTATTATTTGAATTTTTATTATGTATTCATTATATTAAATATTTCTTTATGTCTAAGTTCTCAATTTTATTTCCAGTGCCAGAGCTTTTGTTCAGATACCAACTGTCACACATTTGTAACATCAAAACAGTCACTGAACTGGTATCATTAACTCTGTCTTTCCCCATCCTGTTGATCACATGTGTTTGTGACCATTTGATATTTCTTAACTACTTACTAATCTATTGACAAAGGTCTCTAATTTCATGTCTGTTTTTTTAAATATGTGACAGTTGGTAAGTAAAGTTGGTATGTGTTAAGTAAACTCAAAATCTATTGTAAATCACCCTCCCATTTCACCTTCACCTCATAGGAAACAAGTATCCATTTATTGAGTGTCTTCCTAGAGAATCTCTTTGTTTACATTTATGTGCATATGTGTGTGTGCAGCTGTGTGTGTGTAGCTGTGTGTCGGAAGTTCTCTCTTTTTTTTTTTCTTTAAAAATGGTAGCCTTTACACATCATTCTGCCTCTTGCTTTCTATTTTTTTTTTTTACTGGTTCATATTTATTTTATTATTTATTTTTTTGAGAACGTCTTTTTTTTTTTTTTTACAATATTGAATTGGTTTTGCCATATATTAACATGAATCTGCCACAGGTATACACATGTTCCCCATCCTGAACCCTTTTCCCTCCCCGTACCATCCCTCTGGGTCGACCCAGTGCACCAGCCCCAAGCATCCAGTATCATGCATTGAACCTGGACTGGCAACTCATTTCATATATGATATTATACATGTTTCAATGCCATTCTCCCAAATCATCCCACCCTCTCCCTCTCCCACAGAGTCCAAAAGACTGTTCTATACATCAGTGTCTCTTTTGCTGTCTCGTATACAGGGTTATTGTTACCATCTTTCTAAATTCCATATATATGCGTTAGTATACTGTATTGGTATACTGACTCCAGTACTTTGGCCATCTCATGCGAAGAGTTGACTCATTGGAAAAGACTCTGATGCTGGGAGGGATTGGGGGCAGGACGAGAAGGGGACGACAGAGGATGAGATGGCTGGATGGCATCACTGACTCAATGGACATGAGTCTGAGTGAACTCCGGGAGTTGGTGATGGATAGGGAGGCCTGGCATGCTGCGATTCATAGGGTCGCAAAGAGTCGGACACGACTGAGCGACTGATCTGATCTGATACAGTATTGGTGTTTTTCTTTCTGACTTACTTCACTCTGTATAATAGGCTCCAGTTTCATCCACCTCATTAGAACTGATTCAAATGTATTCTTTTTAATGGCTGAGTAATACTCCATTGTGTATATGTACCACTGCTTTCTTATCCATTCGTCTGCTGATGGACATCTAGGTTGCTTCCATGTCCTGGCTATTATAAACAGTGCTGTGATGAACATTGGGGTACACGTGTCTCTTTCCCTTCTGGTTTCCTCAGTGAGTATGCCCAGCAGTGGGATTGCTGGATCATAAGCCAGTTCTATTTCCAGTTTTTTAAGGAATCTCCACACTGTTCTCCATAGTGTCCGTACTAGTTTGCTTTCCCACCAACAGTGTAAGAGGGTTCCCTTTTCTCCACACCCTCTCTAGCGTTTATTGCTTGTAGACTTTTGGATCGCAGCCATTCTGACTGGTGTGAAATGGTACCTCATAGTGGTTTTGATTTGCATTTCTCTGATAATGAGTGATGTTGAGCATCTTTTCATGTGTTTGTTAGCCATCTGTATGTCTTCTTTGGAGAGATGTCTATTTAGTTCTTTGGCCCATTTTTTGATTGGGCCATTAATTTTTCTGGAATTGAGCCATAGGAGTTGCTTGTATATTTTTGAGATTAGTTGTTTGTCCATTGCTTCATTTACTATTATTTTCTCCCATTCGGAAGGCTGACTTTTCACCTTGCTTATAGTTTCCTTTGTTGTGCAGAAGCTTTTAAGTTTAATTAGGTCCCGTTCGTTTATTTTTGCTTTTATTTCCAATATTCTGGGAGGTGGATCATAGAGGATCCTGCTGTGATATATGTCAGAGAGTGTTTTGCCTGTGTTCTCCTCTAGGAGTTTTATAGTTTTTGGTCTTACGTTTAGATCTTTAATCCATTTTGAGTTTATTTTGGTATATGGTGTTAGAAAGTGTTCTAGTTTCATTCTTTTACAAGAGGTTGACCAGTTTTCCCAGCACCACTTGTTAAAGAGATTGTCTTTAATCCATTGTATATTCTTGCCTCCTTTGTCAAAGATAAGGTGTCCATAGGTGTGTGGATTTATCTCTGGGCTTTCTATTTTGTTCCATTGATCTATATTTCTGTCTTTGTGCCAGTACCATACTGTCTTGATGACTGGGGCTTTGTAGTAGAGCCTGAAGTCAGGTAGGTTGATTCCTCCAGTTCCATTCTTCTTTCTCAAGATAGCTTTGGCTATTCGAGGTTTTTTGTATTTCCATACAAATTGTGAAATTATTTGTTCTAGCTCTGTGAAGAGTACCGTTGGTAGCTTGATAGGGATTGCATTGAATCTATAATTGCTTTGGGTAGTATACTCATTTTCACTATATTGATTCTTCCAATCCATGAACATGGTATATTTCTCCATCTATTAGTGTCCTCTTTGATTTCTTTCACCAGTGTTTTATAGTTTTCTATATACAGGTCTTTAGTTTCTTTAGGTAGATATATTCCTAAGTATTTTATTCTTTCCGTTGCAATGGTGAATGGAATTGTTTCCTTATTTTCTCTTTCTGTTTTCTCATTATTCGTGTATAGGAATGCAAGGGATGTCTGTGTGTTGATTTTATATCCTGCAACTTTACTATATTCATTGATTAGCTCTAGTAATTTTCTGGTGGAGTCTTTAGGGTTTTATATGTAGAGGATCATGTCATCTGCAAACCCTGAGAGTTTTACTTCTTCATTTCCATTTTGATTCCTTTTATTTCTTTTTCTGCTCTGATTGCTGTGGCCAAAACTTCCAAAACTATGTTGAATAGTAATGGTGAAAGTGGGCACCCTTGTCTTGTTCCTGACTTTAGGAGAAATGCTTTCAATTTTTCACCATTGAGGATAATGTTTGCTGTGGGTTTGTCATATATTAACTTTTATTATGTTGAGGTATGTTCCTTCTATTCCTGCTTTCTGGAGAGTTTTGATCATAAATGGATGTTGAATTTTGTCAAAGGCTTTCTCTGCATCTATTGAGATAATCATATGGTTTTTATTTTTCAGTTTGTTAATGTGGTGTATTACATTGATTGATTTGTGGATATTGAAGAATCCTTGCATCCCTGGGATAAAGCCCACTTGGTCATGGTGTATGATCTTTTTAATGTGTTGTTGGATTCTGATTGCTAGAATTTTGTTAAGGATTTTTGCATCTATGTTCATCAGTGATATTGGCCTGTAGTTTTCTTTTTTTGTGGGATCTTTGTCAGGTTTTGGTATTAGCATGATGGTGGCCTCATAGAATGAGTTTGGAAGTTTACCTTCCTCTGCAATTTTCTGGAAGAGTTTGAGTTGGATAGGTGTTATCTCTTCTCTAAATTTTTGGTAGAATTCAGCTGTGAAGCCGTCTGGATCTGGGCTTTTGTTTGCTGGAAGATTTCTGATTACAGTTTCAATTTCCGTGCTTGTGATGGGTCTGTTAAGATTTTCTATTTCTTCCTGGTCGAGTTTTGGAAAGTTGTACTTTTCTAAGAATTTGTCCATTTCTTCCATGTTGTCCATTTTATTGGCATATAATTGCTGATAGTAGTCTCTTAAGATCCTTTGTATTTCTGTGTTGTCTGTTGTGATCTCTCCATTTTCATTTCTAATTTTATTGATTTGTTTTTTCTCTCTTTGTTTCTTGATGAGTCTGGCTAATGGTTTGTCAACTTTACTTATCCTTTCAAAGAACTAGCTTTTGGCTTTGCTGATTTTTGCTATGGTCTCTTTTGTTTCTTTTGCATTTATTTCTGCCCTAATTTTTAAGATTTCTTTCCTTCTACTAGCCCTGGAGTTTATCTTTCCTTCTACTACCCCTGGGGTTCTTCATTTCCTCCTTTTCTAGTTGCTTTAGGTGTAGAGTTAGGTTATTTATTTGACTTTTTTCTCGTTTGTTGAGGTATGCCTGTATTGCTATGAACTTTCCCCTTATGACTGCTTTTACAGTGTCCCACAGGTTGTGGGTTGTTGTGTTTTCATTTTTGTCATTTCTATGCAAATTTTGATTTCTTTTTGATTTCTTCTGTGATTTGTTGGTTATTTAGCAGCGTGTTGTTCAGCCTCCATATGTTGGAATTTTTAATAGTTTTTCTCCTGTAATTGAGATCTAATCTTACTGCATTGTGGTCAGAAAAGATGCTTGGAATGATTTAAATTAACAATCTGGAGGGCTTCCCTTGTGGCTCAGCTGGTAACTAATCTGCCTGAATGCAGGAGACCTAGGTTAGATCCCTGGGTTGGGAAGATCCCCTGGAGAAGGAAAAGGCTCCCCACTCCAGTATTTTGGTCTAGAGAATTCCATGAACTGTATAGCCCTTTGGGTCCCAAAGAGTTGGATATGACTGAGCGACTTTCACTCTCTCATTCAATATGTCTGGAAGATTATTCTCCGTCAATATTTCTGGATCTGAACCATTTCTTTTTTATCAAGAAACTTTGTATTTTCGCCCCCTTTCCAATTTTTATTGTGTTTCAACATATGTAACTGAAAATTTATCGTTTTAGTCAATTCTGAGTATACATCTCAATGGCATTAGGCACATTCACAATCTTGTGAAACTATCATCACTATCTATTTTCAGAAATTTTCATTACCACAAACAGAAACCCTGTATCCATTAACTAGTAACTCCACATTTCCTCTTTCCCTTAGTCCCTTTATTCTACTTTCTTTCTTTATGAACTTGCCTATTCCAGGTATCTCACAAAAGTAAAACCATACAGAATTTGTTTGTCTTTGTTTGGCTTATTTCACTTAACATGTTTTCAAACCTCATCTGTGTTATAGCATGTATCAAAATTCCATTCCTTTTGATGACTAAATAATATTCCATTGTATGTAGACACCACACTATGTTTATCCATTCATCGATTGATGAACAATTGGGTTTCTACCTTTCAGCTATTGTAAGTAATGTTGCTGTGATATTGGTATGCAGGTATCTGTTGGAATCTCTGCTTTCAGTTATTTTGGATGTTTACATAAGAGTGGAACTTCTGGCTTATATAATAATTCTATGTTTAACTTTTTGAGCTTTCTCCTCTCCTCTCCTCCCTTCCTTCCTCCTTCCATATCTCCCACCCTCCCTCCTATCCTTTCCTACTTTTCTTCCTTCCCTCCCTCCCTCTCTCTCTTTCTCCCTCTCTCTCTTTTTTCTCTCTTTAGTCATCTAAATAGGTGTCAAGTGGTATCCCACTGTGGTTTTGGTTTGCATTTCCTTAATGACACTGAATGTCTTTTCATGTTCTTATTGGCTATTTGCATTTATTTAATCATTTCAAAATTATGAAATATAATATGTATATAAAAGTCTATATCACAAACTCTGTGAACCTCTATTCCCAGAAGAAACTTCTTACCTGAACTTTATGTTTATTAGTTTTCTTTTCTTTCCAGTTTTAACACATATATGTATCTCCACATATATGTATCTAATAATATCATATATAGATAATGTTTTGGTTTTTATGAATTTTTTCATACTGCTTGTACTTTTTTCTGATGTTGCTTTATTTATTTGACATTATCTTCTAAAATTCATCCTTGTGGATTGCTCTAATGATGACTTATTCATTTCATTGCTCTATAGTATCCCATTGCCTAACTATACCATGATCTGTTTATCTGTTCTTTTGCCAGTTGACATTTGGGTTCTTTCTAATTTTCTTGTTATTAAAAATTATGCTACTACAAACAGTTTGTATCCAAGTCTTCAGGTACATATATATAAAGTATATATAGGAAGGAAATTGTTATATCATGAGGCATGTTTATCTTCAAATTTAGTAGACAATGCCAAATAACTTTCAGAGTCCTTATACAAGGTTGTGATTCCATCACTACCTCACATGACTTGTACTATACAGATTATAAAATACAGATGATAAGAAACACCACATATTCAATATCATATATATTACTTAAGCTGTGGTACATATACACAATGGAGTATTACTCAGCTATTAAAAAGAATACATTTGAATCAGTTCTAATGAGGTGGATGAAACTGGAGTCTATTATACAGAGTGAAGTAAGCCAGAAAAAAAAAACACCAATACAGTATACTAATGCATATATATGGAATTTAGAAAGAAGGTAATGATAACCCTGTATGTGAGACAGCAAAAGAGACACAGATTATAGCACAGTCTTTTGGACTCTGTGGGAGAGGGTGAGGGTGGGATGATTTGGGAGAATGGCATTGAAACATGTATAATATCATAAAAGAAATGAATTGCCAGTCCAGGTTCGATGCAGGATACAGGATGCTTGGGGCTGGTGCACTGGGATGACCCAGAGGGATGGTATGGAGAGGGAGGAGGGAGGGGGGTTCAGGATGGGGAGCATGTGTACACCCGTCATGGTTTCATGTTGATGTATGGCAAAACCAACACAATACCGTAAAGTAATTAACCTTCAATTAAAATAAATAAATTAAAAAAAAAAAGAAAATCTTTAAACTTTTCTTTATGTGGTGGTTGTTCTCATGTTTTCTTGGTTTCTGTAAATATTCCAAAAATAAGTTTGGAGATACTGTGGGACTCCATATTTGTTGTGTGAAGGGTTCTAGATGTATCCATATAAACAATTAGTTACAGATGCTGAAATTTGCCAATACAAAATGGATTGGCTGGTTTTTCAGTTTTCGAAGCTAAGTTGTTAGGTGCATAATGATTTTAAGTTGTTATTTTTGCTTGGTGGACTGAAGTGTCTATTAAAATGACTCTGAATCTCTGGCATTGTTTTAATTTTAAAGTCTATTTTTTAATATTGAGTTTTAAAGTCTATTTTTTAATATTATGTCTTTGTCAGTTTTTAAATAGTAATTGCAATGATTAATTTTATGTGTTACCTTTTCTGGATTAAGGGATGACCAAATAGCTGGTAAAACAGTATTTCTGACTGTTTCTGTGAGAGTTTATTTAGGAGAGATTGGTATTAGTTTTAGTAGGCTGAGTAAAGACATCCACTCTCACCAATGTGGGCAGATATTACCCTCTCTGGTGGGAGCTCAAGTGGAACAAAAAGTAAAGGAACAGCACATTTTTGCTTTCTCTTCATGAGCTGCAATGTCCACGTCCTACTCCTAAGAGCTCCTGGTTCTGGGGCCTTTGACGTCCAACTGAGATTCATGCCATCAGTTCAGTTCAGCTGCACTGTATATACACACACACATATAAACTTCTTTGTAGTTTTAGTTTCAAACTCCTTGTGGTCTTATGATATAGATGTTTTTCATAAATAACACATAGCTGGGTTTATTTGACTAGATTAATTTTTACCCAGTCTTTTAACTGGAGAGTCACTGCACTTATATTTATTATTATTACTAATATATGGATTTGTTTATTTTCTGGTTACTTTGCTTACATTGAATAATCAGTTTCAGTCTAAATGCTAATCAGTTTTCATCTAATTCCCCTATAACTAAGGTAACATTTTCTCCAAATGATTTTAAGATCCTATTTTTATTTTTGGTATTTTGTATGATGTCACACAATGTCTAAATGTGAATTTCTTTTTTATTTATCCTGCTTGAATTTTATGCTGCCTCAATATCCTGGTTTTTGTTTTGCAACAATTCTGGAAAGCTTTCAGCATTATCTCTTCCAATATTACTACTTTTACATTGTTTCCAATATTTTCTTTTTAACATTCCAGTTAGAGGTTCATTGGAACTTGTATCACAATTCTCCATGTCTTATAATCTCTCATTATTCTCCATTTCTTTGTTTCTCGGTGATTTTATTTTCTAATATTCTTAGTCCTGAGCCTGTCTACAAATAATGTCAAATCACCTAGGTTAAGATGGAGTAAAGATATGATATCTAATTTTCTTCCTTCCAGTAGTTTCAATTTTCATTTTTGTTTTTTCTCCCAGTGTAAACATTCTTAGATTTTATTCAGTATCCAAACACAGCAATATCAGATGTCTTTGTGGTTGTAGGTTTGTTGGTTTTTTCTGCTGTTATTATACATGGTGACATATTTCCTTGTGTTTTCTGTGATTTTCTTCTTTTAAATTGTGACCTCTTGTTGCAACTCTATTGGTGTGGATTCCTTTAGACTGTCATTGAGAGAGTTCTCCTAAGAGCAGTGGTTTCTCTTTCTACCAGTCTGAAAGCTCTGCCCCTAGAGTCTTCCTATATCAAGTTGCATTCTCACCTGTTAAAAATGGATTGGGTTATTGAAACATCATTTTAAATTAAACTCAAGCAGATTATTATTGTTTTGTTTAAATGATAAAAATCCTTTTAGCTAAATAATTGCAGTTATTTTAGCAGAACAGATATGGTTTAAATGTCACATAGCAAGTCTTAGATGAGGTATGGAACATCTCTAAAAACTTAAAAGATGCTTTCATAAATGTTCAGTTCAGTTTGGTCACTCATTTGTGTCCGACTCTTTGCAACCCCATGAATCGCAGCATGCCAGGCCTCCCTGTCCATCACCAACTCCCGGAGTTCACTCAGACTCACGTCCACGAGTCAATGATGCCATAAATGTTGCATAGGTAATATTCTGGCAATTTTTTACTTTCAGGAAAAAGTGCAATTTTTCCCCTATGAAATTTTTATAATTTTATAATAATTTCTAGACACTTTAAAGCCTATTCTTAATTACTCTCTTTGTATATCTGTTTATCTAGTAATTTATGATATTCAAACTAAAAGTAATTTTTATACCTTTTCAGTATAGTCAGCCAGTCTTTCACTCTGTATAACCTGAATGTAGTCCATAGGCTGAAAAACAGATGGATTTTGTTGATTTGAAGAGAACTGCAATCTAGAGAGAGGGGAAGTGACTCCAGGTTATTAAGAATAAAGACTTCAAGGGAAGCTCTAGGTGACCCCTATCCTAGTACAAAGGGAAAAGGAGAGACAGAGAACATGTGGTAGCATCTTATAAAGAAAATTGATTATAATGTGTCTACTTTGCCTAGCAAACTATTCACTGACCCATATCACATATCATGGATTTGTCTATGGATTTTGAAATTCAAAAAAGTGGTGGCCAAATTTCAACCTCAGGAGAAAACCAGAAAACAGAAGCATTAAATGAAAAAGTGATCAGTGACTGCCAATAAGTGATGTGACCCCAAAAGAAACTCAGCTCTTTTAGCCAGCAGGCAGTGAGAGGCATCCCCAGCCGGGGGTATCTGCAGCTGTGTTAGTTGGAGCCCTTCTGCACTCAGCTTTATTGTTTATCCTATCTGTACTGTTTCTTATTTCTTGGGGCTGACCTCTGCAGGCTCCATTTCACAAGCTCCTGAGTGGACTGCCTTCCACCTGAATTGGCTAATGCATGGTACTCATGGGTGATTGGAGGGCAGGAGAGGAGGAAGCAACTGGCTATTTTTTTGTTTTTTCTCTCTCTCTTTGCCTTGAAGCATTTTTCTGGCAGTGGCTGCTTCTCCTTATCATTTCCAGCTCCCTCCGTACAGGCCTGCCATTTGTTCAGCTACTGTTATTTGACTCTAACCTTTGCGATCTGATAATACCACCTCTTCCCTTCTCTACAGTCTAGGAAAGATAGAGGCTTTCTGATAGTAACTTCTAATTTCCTCAAAAGTTTAAATTCCAATTGTTAGCCTATTAAGATTATGCTGATCTTTTTTTTTTTTCCTCTGAGAGTAATACCAGTTTATCCTTTTTTTAAACTTTTAATTTTGTATTATGATATAGCTGATTAACAATAATGTGATAGTTTCAGGTGAACAGTGAAGGGACTCAGCTATATATATATATATATATATACACACACACACACACACACACGTATCCTTTTTCTCACAAACTCCCTCCCATCCAGATTGCCATATAACATTGAGCAGAATTCCATGTGCTGTACAGTAGGCCCTTATTGAATACCAGTATATTCTATAACACTGTTTCCTTATATCAAAACTTCTGAATTCTCAGTCCCTCCACATTTACTCTGTTCTTAGAAAAAAATAAGAGAAATTTTTGTTTGATTCTTCAATAGGATAGTGTATTTAAAACGGGAATATCTCCTGGAGTCCAAAAGAGAATACCATTCATGGGTACCAGAGAAGAGAGTAGAAGTGGCCAGAGAATAACTAGATCTATCAGGAATCAGAAGTTGGCATATAGGATGAATACAAAAAGAGTGGCCTGATGCTATGAAAAAGATTCCAAGTACTGAGTTGGGAATCAAATGTGGGAGAATATCATGAATGGTTGCCTAGAAGAGATTTAAAAACTTTTTAATACAATTGTTAAAGGCTCTACTCCATTTACAATTATTACAAAAATATTCACTATATTCCTTGTGTTGTATTATATATCCTTGTAAGCTTGTTTTACATATTAGTTTGTGCCTTTTAATCCCTTACCTTACCCATATATTGCTCCTCTACCACTGCTTGTAGTCACTAGTTTGTTCTATCTCTGAATTTGCTTCTTTGCTGTTATATTTACTAGTTTATTGCATGTTTTAGATTTCACATATAATTGATATTATACAGTATTTGTCTTTATTAAGCTGACTTATTTCACTTAGCATAGTGCCCTCCAACTCCATCTGTGTTGCTATAAATGGCAAAATTTCATTCTTTTTATGGCTGAGTAGTATTCCACTTTCATGCATTGGAGAAGGAAATGGCAACCCACTCCAGTGTTCTTGCCTGGAGAATCCCAGGGACTGGGGAGCCTGGTGGGCTGCCGTCTATGGAGTTCCACATAGTCGGACATGACTGAAGTGACTTAGCAGCAGCAGCAGCCTAAGGTAAAAGAAATAAAAGAAAAAATAAACAATGGGCCTAATTAAACTTGAATGCCTTTGCACAACACATGAAACCATCAACAAAATGAAAAGACAACCTACTGAATGGGAGAAAATATTTGCAAATGATATGACCAAATGCCAAATGATATGATCAGCATTGGGGCTTCCCACATGGCTCAGTGGGTAAAGAATCTGTCTACAATGCAGGAGACACAGGTTTGATTCCTGAGTTGGGAAGATTCCCTGGAGGAGGGCATGGCAACCCACTCCAGTATTCTTGCCTGGAGAATCCCATGGACAGAGGAGCCTGGTGGGCTACAGTCTATAGAGTTACAAGAGTCAGACATGACTAAAGCGAATGGGCATGAGCTCAAGAATGATCAATATTAGCCAAATAATATGACCAGTATAATATGACTAATTATATGACCAACTTATATATACTGAATATTATATAAATACATGTTATATCTATCATATATAAATAGTTCATACAATTCAACATCAAAAAAAAAAGCAAACAACCCAGTTAAAAAATGGGCCGAAGAGGGAATGCGAATGGACAAGAGGCACATGAAAAGATGTTCAACATTGCTAATCATCGGGGAAATGCAAATCAAAACCACAATGAGATAGCACCTCACACCAGTCAGAATGGCTATCAAAAAGAACACAAATAACGAATTAAAAAAGGGAACTACACCCTCTCCAATATTTTTTATTTGTGTTCATTTTGATAGCCATTCTGACAAGTGTAAGGCAATGTGTAAATTGGTGGTGATATGAATTGCTGCTGCTAAGTCACTTCAGTTGTGTCTGACTCTGTGTGACCCCACAGACGGCAGCCCACCAGGCTCCCCAGTCCCTGGGATTCTCCAGGCAAGAACACTGGAGTGGGTTGCCATTTCCTTCTCCAATGCATGAAAGTGAAAAGTGAAAGTGAAGTTGCTCAGTCATGTCTAACCCTCAGCGACCCCATGGACTGCAGCCTTCTAGGCTCCTCCGTCCATGGGATTTTCCAGGCAAGAGCACTGGAGTGGGGTGCCGATGGTGCTGCCACTGTGGGAAACAGTATAGAGACTTCTCAAAAAATTCTTAAAGCAATATTTTTAAAAATTGTGGCCTATTTATAAACTCTGACAAACTGAGGCTTGATACATTGGTGAGAGCTCAATTTAAACACCTCTCCATTATTCTGTTGAGACCCTATTCTGGTTCTACCAGGCTCCAGCATGTGATGAATTTTAAGACAGGTCTTGAGTATAGGACAAAGTTATCCTTGGTAAGAGTAAGACACATGGGCACATTTGACTACAAAATGGATTGGAGATTATAACCCTATATGAGAAGCTGCATCCTGGTAACAACTCTGTATTATGGACAAGAGACCATGCATTTTTGGTGTTCAGCAAATATCTTTACCACAAACTGTTATGTTACTAAGGTAGACTGCTGAAGAATCAAAAAAGAATAATTTCTTTTGGAAAATTAAGTTTTAATGTCAAATAATGACAACACTTCTAAAGTCATGAGTCACATGTCCAGTCTCAGAATGATTTTGAGATCAAAGGAACAATTCCCTTCACCCACAATAAATACAGAGCATCTCTATGTCTCTTCCCTTCACTCGATTTCTGTTCCAAATTAGATGGACCATGTCATGACTCGAACAGTATTGCTTCTTTTGCTTTTCTCTTCTTTTAAATCAGTATACACTGAGCTTCTATCTGGATAAGAAATAAGCAAAGACTATGCAGAACAAAAGTAAGACATCCTATAAAATATGTGTGTAGTATATTAAATAGAATGGAACTTGTTATACTGTGCTAAGTTGCTCAGTCATGTCTGACTCCTTGCGACCCCATCGACTGTCAGCCTGTCAAGCTCCTCTGTTCATGGGGATCTCCAGGCAAGAATACTGGAATGGGTTGCCATGCCTTCCTCCAGGGGATCTTCCCAACCCAGGCATCAAACCCAGGTCTCCTGCATTGCAGGCAGATTCTTTACCATCTGAGCCCCAGGAAGTATATTAAATAGAATGAAACTTACTCTAATTCTATTTGGAGTTGCACTTTTAGATACTGCACTGATAGACTTCAAATCTGGCCCACCATGCCATTTACGACTTGGATTGTTGACTCTCTTTTTGGGAGGCAAACCAAATCAGTACCCTAGTTTTCTTCTCTACTGGTCATAGCAAGAGTTCCAATGTACCATATAGCCAAATTCTTCCAGGTTATCCTGTGTGGTACAAGTCTGAGGAAGCAGCTCTTAAGTGCACATTGAATTTTCCCAATTTATTTATCTGATAGAGATAACAGTCTAGTCCCAGACATGGGGACCAGGATATAGATAAGAAAAATCACAACAAAATTATGGTTGTGGACATATGGAGAAAGCCTAGTGGGCTTAACAGAAAGCCTAAGGTTAATGGAAATCAGGCACACCACTAACCCTGGGTAGTTTAAACTGGGCTAAAGACAGCAAAAATTAACCCCAAGATCCTACCAGCCCGCAAAGCTAAACCTTCTGATGAAAGCATGGCCTGTCCAAGCTGGCATTGGCAAAGAACACACAGGGCAGTGCCTGGAGAATGAAGGTCTTTAAAGGCGTCAGTTAACATTCTAGGAATTGCTTAACATAATGCCAAATAATTTTGACATGATTGATATCTTTATCTTTCGTGAAATTCTATACAACCAGGTTAGAGTAATGCATAGAAACAAAAAGTGGCAAACTCAAACAATGCTTGGGTACAAGATAAGCTGCTTGGTTAAACTGTTGAACATTTCAACAATTCTTTTTTTTTTTTTTTTTTAATTTTATTTTTAAACTTTACATAACTGTATTAGTTTTGCCAAATATCAAAATGAATCCGCCACAGGTATACATGTGTTCCCCATCCTGAACAACTACTGGTTGTGTCCAGACAAAGCCTGAGAGACCTCTGCTAATGCTTCCCTCTAAGATAAAGACCCAAAGATACTTGTAATCTTTGATATAGAGGAAAATTTAGTTTCTTCCCCTTCCCAAATGAACAGGCTGATTAATCATCTTAGCATTATGGTATATGGAGAAGGAAATAGCAACCTACTCCAGTATTCTTGCCTAGAGAATCCCATGGATGGAGGAGCCTGGTAGGCTACAGTCCATGGGGTCGCTAAGAGTCAGACATGACTGAATGACTTCACTTTCACTTTCATGCATTGGAGAAGGAAATGGCAACCCACTCCAGTGTTCTTGCCTGGAGAATCCCAGGGACTGGGAAGTGTGGTGGGCTGCTGTCTATGGGGTCGCACAAAGTTGGACATGACTGAAGTGACTTAGCAGCAGCAGCAGCAGCATTATAGTAAAAGTCCTCATAAATATAAGGCCACTTTTAAAATTGTCATCTGAGTGTATATAATTGACAGTTGCACATTTACCTTTATATCTTTATATCATTTTTAATTGTTATTTCAACTTACTCCCAATCTATTTGGTGTACTATATACACCTTATAGCTTTTCTTGCTTTAGTTTTGGTAGGCTTTGCTTAGCTTTTTGCTACAGAAATAAACAGAAATTTACAGAAATAAAATTAATCTTTCTTCCATGATTTTATACTTCTGCTCATACTTTCTTCTGCTATTTGGTGATATACTATTTATAGAAGCATCACCAAACAACACACATATGTTTTCACCCAATTATATTTTTCTGAGATGTTAGAAATGCTAACAGTAAGTGCAAGTAAGTTGAGTTTTTATGTCTTCAAGTTATTCTAGTTCTCAGGGATTCAGTATGAATATTATGTTTAATTTATTCATTTATCTACTCACCCTGTTCCCCCATAGAATTTAAGTGAACACTTCGCTTTATAAAAGACCTAGTGCTTTATGCTTTTTTGATATGTTTGCCTCTATCTAGCAAACATTTTACACTTTTAGACACTGACATTTCCTGATGGAATTAGTGATCCCTTACTTATTGTGGAGTAAATGCTCTATGTTCCTAAAATTCAGAGTACCAATATTTACAAAAAGGTGCATAGAAGTGTGGACTTGTTTGTTTAGTCGCTAAGTCATGTCTGACTCTTTGCAAGCCCATGGACTGTAGCCCACCAGGATCCTCTGTTCATGAGATTTCCCCAGCAAGAATATTGGACTGGGATACCATTTCCCTCTCCAGATCTTTCTGACCCAGGTACTGCACCTGCATCTCCTGCATTGTCAGGCAGATTCTTACACTGAGCCACCTGGGAAGCCACAGACGTAAATAGAGATATATGTTAATAAGACAGGTAGTACTCATGTTCCAAAGGGGGAGGGCACCAATTCAAGCTACATGGGTTTTACTTTCTCCATTTATAATGATAGAAAGTGAATTAGTATACCACAATATTATGTAGGGTCTTACATAAATTTTTAATGTCCTAAATCTTATCATTAGTTAGTGCAGATAATGAAATATGCAAAATCATTTAAAAACTGATGCATAGATGAATTAATTATGTTATTCTAGAGTAAAATCTTACCCAACTTGGCAGTGTTTGTGTTTATGTTGCAAGGCAGTGGCAGAATTGAAAACCTCTGGTGAGTTTATTTTTAGGAATTCTTCATCATTCATGTCTCTAAGGAAATTTGATGGAAGATTCTAAGTATTATTGTCACTGCTATTTACTACAATGTCTTTTAAAATCTGCTTTTTTAACTTAACTGTCTGTGGTGGACATATTTCATTTTGAGAAATAGGATCTAAATGGTAGTTAAAAAAAAACAAAACTGTATTTTAGAATTATTTTAGGTTTACAAATTGCAAAGGTAGTACAGAGTTCCCATATACCCCGTACTGAATTTCCTCTGTGGTTTATATCTGACATTATAGTCCATGATTTATTTAGACTTCTGTAGCTTTTATCTAATGCTTTTTTGTCTATTCCAGGATCCTAAAGGATCCTACATTACCTTATCATGTCTTTTTAGGTTCCTCTTGGCTATGTTAGTGACCTCCCTTGTTTTTGATGATCTTGACAGTCATCAGAAGTACTGGTCTTGTATTTGGTAGAATGTTGGAATTTGTCTATTTTTCTTACTAATAGGCTGGAATTAGGCTTTTTCAGAGGAGTAAAACAGAAGTCAAATGCAATTCCTATCTCATCAAGGGTACCGCATATCCACATAACTTGTCACCTTGATTTCCTGGCTGCGGTAGTTAGTATTTGTTAGGTTTCTCCACCGTAAAGTTACTCTTCTCCCCCTTTTCATGTTGTAATCTTCAGAAGGAAGTCACCATGGACAGCATACACATAAGGACCAGGGAATTGACCTCTCTCTTCTAGAGAGTTAAGTATCTGTTATGTATCTACATAAATTATTCATAGCAATTCTACATGGGTGATTTGTCCATTCTTCCCCATTTATGTGTTTATTCAATTGTTTGTTTATACCAATATGAATTCATGGATATTTATTTTATCCTTTGGGTCATAATCCAATATGATTTTACTCTTTTTGTTGCTCAGAAGCTCCTCTTGTATATTTCCTGCCCCATTGCTAGAATTATCTATTTCTCCAAGAAACCCTGATTGTTTATATAGAGAAATGGGATAAGAACCCAAGATCTGGGTACTATCATATTTTCATTGCTACTAGGGTGTCATTTCTTTCAGATCCTCTCAGCTGACAAAGCAAAATAGGGATTTCTTTGGAAGGAATGATGCTAAAGCTGAAACTCCAGTACTTTGCCACCTCATGCGAAGAGTTGACTCATTGGAAAAGACTCTGATGCTGGGAGGGATTGGGGGCAGGGGGAAAAGGGGATGACAGAGGATGAGATGGCTGGATGGCATCACTGACTCAATGGACATGAGTCTGAGTGAACTCCGGGAGTTGGTGATGGACAGGGAGGCCTGGCGTGCTGCAATTCATGGGGTCGCAAAGAGTCAGACACGACTGAACTGAACTGAACACATATCTATAAATGGTTACTGTATGTAACCACATGTTTTCAGAGTAAGCTAAATAAGAACTAATATTGATTTCTAGAACTTTAATTCATTATCACATGACTCATTCTAGCCTCTCTCATTGCATGTCTATAACCTTCCACTCCAGCCCTGAGAAAACTGGCTTCCACCATTGCCATTCATTTCATTATGAATTCCACTATACATCTGTAAACAATTAAGAAATCTTAGTCAGGAGACCAGAGGGGAAGTCCTTGGGCCCTGGAATATCTTTGCTGGATAAATATCTGGCTGTCTGTTTATTTCAGGTCAACACATTGTGGACTGTGGTTTCAGAGTTATTAGCAGGTACCCGCCATGGGGAAAATTCCTCAGCTCAAGAACAATGCTTATGTACAATTCCTTGTCTTTAGTCTTGTCAGTGGTAAATATTTATTTACTGGGAGGTTTGTAAGCAGAGTGTTGCATATGTGGTTTGGGTTCTTTCTACTGCTTACATTAATGTGAGAGGAGAGAGAGAAATGGAAGGAATTGCTAAGCAAAAAGGAACTAGAACTTAAAGGTTGGGAAACATCTCAGAAAATGAGAAAGCAGGTTCTGGAGAGAACACCAAGAGTGTGGCTGGACGATCACTCCATAAAGAAATTACCTGTGATTCTAATCAACAATCTTAGCAGAAGCCAGAAATAGAGTAGGGATTATTGTACAACAGAGACACTGCTAGTTTGAATTGAAGGGGACAAAGTTAGGAAGAAATAAAGGATGCTTCTGAGACTTCTGATATTCTCCAGGATAGGACAGTAGGGTCATCCAACTGCCAGCATGCTATATATCCTGCAAGAGAAGAGAAAAAAAATCCTATAGGCAATTCAGAAATCATCGGGGCTACCACCTGTACCACAGGCCCAAGACTTAGGACATCTCCTCTCCTTAGTTTTAAAGGGGGTGGCCCATTCCTTTGGTTTCAGCAGCCAGGTTGCCCTGCAAAGAGCTGAAGCAGGTGGGGTCACTTCCTTAGGGCCTGGGAATGACACTGCCAGCCCCATGGTTCTGCAGCAAATCACTGAAACAAAGAGGATTATTCTGAAGCGTTAAGATCTATTGGAATTTTTGCTAGGTTTTGGACTTCCTTGGGGCCCATATCCCCTTTTTTCTTCCCTATTTCTCCCTTTTGGGGTGGAAATGCCTATCCTATGCCTGTGCCATCGCTGTGTTTTAGAAGTATGTAACTTGGCTGGTTTCACAAGTTTGTGGTTGGAGAGGAATTGTGTCTCAGGATGAATCCTACCTTAAGTTCACCCAAATGTGATTTAGGTGATATAGAGATGGTACTCTGGACTGGAAATTGATGCTTGAATATATTGAGGCTTGGGGTCTGTGGTTTGGGGTGAATGTATTTTGCTTTGTGAGAAGGACATGAAATTTGGGGAGCCGAAATGTTATGGTATGAATTGTGTCCTGTAAAAATTTTTATGTTGTAGCCTTAACCTCCTTTCTGATTTGGAAACAGAAGCCTTTAGGGAGGTAATTTATGTTAAATATAGTCATAAGGTTGGGGCCCTTGTCTGATAGGACTGATGGCTTTATAAGAGGAGCTCTCATTCTTTCTTCCCAAGGACACACAAAAGAAGGCCATGTGAGGAACAGCAAGGAGGTGGCTCTCTTCAAGCCAGGAAGAGGATTCTTATCAAAAACTGGGTTCTATTTGGTTCTTTCTTATGATTTCTCTCTTTTTGTTGAACATTTTTCATGTATTATTTTTCTGACTTCATTGAGTTGCCTATCTGTGTTCTCTGGAGGCTCATTGAATTACTTAAACATAATTATTTTGAATCATTTGTTAATTCATAAATCGCCATTTAAGGAGGTTGGTTACTGCAAATTTATTGTGTCCCTTTAGTAGTTTCATATTTCCCTAGTTGTTTGTGTTCCTTGTAGCCTTGCATTGGTGTCTGCTCATTAGAAGAAGCAGTACCTCGGTCAGTCTTTACATACTGGCTTCAGTCGGGAAAGACCTTCAGCGGTTGGTGGACATGAGGATGCAGGCTGGGTGGGTATGTGGTAGCACCGGGTCTGGGAGCATACAGGTTCTGTGGGTGCTGGATTCAGGGACATGTGAGGGCACAAGTTCTGGGCATGGAAAGCACCTGATTCAGAGGTACATGTGGGCACAAGGCCAGTTTCATGTGGGGGTTCTGGGTCCAGTGAGCATCTGTTGGCACCAAATTCCAAGGATCTGCTGGGTATCTGCTGGGTGGTAGTTCATGGCTCTGGTGGTTGGTGCAGATATAATAGTTCTGGCTCCAGTAAGATGTGGCAACTTGGGCTCATGGTAACTCCAGAAGCTGGGGTTCTGATAAGTGAAAGCTGTGGGATTCCTCAGTAGCAAAGACCGTGGGAGTCCCTGACAGTGGAGCCTTTCTGTTCTCCTTTTTGAACACAAGGGAACATGAGTCTGAAGGGACTTATCATTGAGCTGTGCCAGTCCAGGGGATAGGGTAATACAATCAAAGTCATACGTTTCTTTTACTCTTTCCTGTATGGTTAAGCTGGGTCTTTTTCTACACTGGTCTCTGGAGCTCTCCCAGAACTAATTTTGTCCACAAAGTTTTAAAATCATTGTTAGGGTCAAGTTTGGGACCTCCTAGTCTATCATCTTGACTTCCCTGGTGGCTCAGATGGTAAAGTGTCTGCCTACGGTGTGGGAGACCTGGGTTCAATCCCTGGGTCAGGAAGATCTCCTGGAGAAGGGAATGGCAACCCACTCCAGTATTCTTGGGCTTCCCTTGTGGCTCAGCTGGTAAAGAATCCGCCTGCAATGTGGGAGAGCTGGGTTCGATCCCTGGGTTGGGAAGATCCCCTGGAGAAGGGAAAGGCTACCCACTCTAGTATTCTGGCCTGGAGAATTACATGGACTATATAGTCCATGGGGTCGCAAAGAGTCAGACACGACTGAGCGACTTTCATCATCATCATCATCATCATCATCAGTCTATCATCTTGCTGATGTAACTCTACCTATTTTTTCTATAGCTGGGAATGCTATGGGCAAGATACATTGCTGTATTACCCTCACTGTAAAATTATTTCCCTACTCAGAGGTTATAGTATGTGAGAAACTGTAATGATGAATAAGAAATTCTGTTGCAATGAGCAAGGAAAGTAAATTTGTATACAGAATACATATCTATTCCTGTGTCAAAAATGACTGCTACCTCCCTGATTGAGAGTTGCATTTCAGCCTTCTGGTTACCCTGGGCATAGTTCTAATCTGGTACTTAATTTTAACCTGTGCTTTTGGGAGCTGGCCTTTGTCCCAGATCAATGGCTACTTTGTATACATGCAAAGACCAGAGTGAGTGGACTGTGAAGGAATTTGAATCTCATTATGTTTCTAGAAGGGTAGGTGATTGTGAGGGGTGTTGAGAAGAACTGGCCTCCCTTGTGAGACAATGGACAAAGAGAATCATTTGAAGTTTATGAACTCTGTGGGTCATTTGAAAAATACCAGAACGCATGTGAAGAAAAAAAAAATAAGGATGGTTCTATAAAGGCAAAGCGTTTCTCTATTGTTGGATGGATTTAAAAATCATTAAAAGACTCCCTAGGTTTTGAAAATAATCATTTCCCAAAGCTACTATTTTACCTACATTTTAAATCTATGGCCTTTACTGCTAAAGGGATGGTTCACATAATTATATCTCTGAATGCAGGCATGAGCATCTGCTAAGCATGGCTTGGAAATTGACAATTAGCAGTAAATCAAAGGATTCAGGCAGCCTAATGTTAACATCATCATTAAAATGAACAAGAAGATTACATTGATCAAATATGAAAAGAGTACTTAAAACACTGAATCTATGGGCTTTCCTGCAAATTATTATCTCAGAAGGCTATGTGATCATCTCTCCTTTTCAACTAATTGCCAGCACTCAGATGATTTTATTGCTGCATTGTAATTCAAGATTTAAAGTATTAAAATAGCAGCTTGTTTAAAAGGAACTATGCTTTTTCTCTATCCAATTTTCTTCGTTTTGATCTTAGACTCTAAGACTTTAAAACATCTTAGAATCCTTAGGAAGAAACTCTTCAAAAAGAACTCTGATGATACATCTTTGGTAATGTCAATGTACTTTAAATGACCTTTCACATAAGTCTTTAAAAGTCTATGATCTCATCCTTCCATCATCATTGTTATTTAACATTGTTCTTTTAATCTTTGCCAAGGCAATAAGCAATAAGACAGAAATAAAGGACGCATCATATAAGAAAGAGACCAAAAAGTACCACTGTTTCATTATAATATTATATAATATTCACATTGTGTGATATTCACAAATGAAGAAATTGGTCACAAGGAGGTCAGTTGGTTTGTACAAGGTTTAATAGCTCATTAGTAAAAAATCTGGGTTAACAGAGCTGGGTTCAGAAAGAAACAGAGATAGACATTTTATAACACATAGAAATGATATACAGAAGCAATAGTTTTAAGGCTAATCTTCAGGCATTTCTTCATTTTTCATTCAGTAGATTTTCTTTTGAATGCCTGCTTGTGAAGAAGTCACCGTGCTGGGCTCTGGGGAAGGCGAGGCAACCTTGGTTGATGCTCCCTCTCCCTGCTCTTGAGTTGCCTTCATTCTAGAGGTTTGCAGATGTTTAGTCAAATTAATTACTACTGTGATGAATAATTCTAGGCAGTAGGACAGAGTGCTAAAAGCACAGGAGAGAGGGGCACCTGAGTTTCTTCTGTGAACTAGAGTAAAAACACAAAGCATAATCGCTTAAGCATTTGGGGAATCCAGATTTGTGTTTCTGTTTTTTTTTTTTTTTTCCACTTAATCCTTTTAAAATAAAAGACTTCTCCACTGGCTCAGATAGGAAAGAATCTGCCTGTAGTGTGGGAGATCAGGGTTCAATCCCTTGGTTGGGAGGATCCCCTGGAGAAGGGAATGACAACCCACTCTAGTATTTTTGCCTGGAGCCTGGCAAGCTATGATTTCTGGGATCACAAAGAGTTGGACAAGACTTTAAAATATAGGAAATGATATGCTGTTACATTTTTAAAATCACTGGTCATGAAGAAAAATTGCACAGTAAATTTTCTAAACTATCTTTGGGTAAACAGAGCAATATGGGAACAGAAAAATGTGATTAAAAGTAGACTCCAGATTTATTAAACTTTGGACAAACAGAGGTTTGTTTTGTCCTTGTTAGCTCTCTTAGGAATCGCCTCCTAAGCCACTTTCCTTACATAGCAAGCAGGCTGCAGCCCTTATGTCATGCTGAATCCTGGCCTCACTGTGTAAGCCGTGTATGACTACACATCGATGTCAGAAGCCACTTCCCAGGACCTGGCACAACCGCCTGTTCTGTTCCTGTGATAGTGCTCCTTGTTGTTGTTTAGTTGCTAAATCGTGTCCAGCTCTT
Organism: Bubalus bubalis; assembly: GCF_019923935.1. Classification (NCBI taxonomy): domain Eukaryota; kingdom Metazoa; phylum Chordata; class Mammalia; order Artiodactyla; family Bovidae; genus Bubalus; species Bubalus bubalis. The sequence goes on along the minus strand of NC_059163.1, from coordinate 110,218,202 downwards.
TGCGACTGCATGGACGGTAGCATGCCAGGCTTCCCTGTCCTTCACTGTCTCCTGGACTTAGCTCAGATTCATGTCTCTTGAGTTGGGCAAGAGGCAAACATGCCTGGGAAATCAGTGTAAGATGGATGGCATTTTATTCAGATTCCAACTACTTAATCACTGGCATTGAGGATCATGTTTTTGGATGTGTAAGCAAATAAGCAATATTTGAATAAATTCAGAATAACTCCACCTGTGACGGCACCGAGCCATCCACTCTTCTACTGATGCAGAAACAGAAATGCTACTAACACGGATACCAAGATTTAGAAAACTTCCCCAAGTAGTTAAAACACTTTGCAAAATTAATAAGCTAAGCTAAGTCGCTTCAGTTGTGTCTGACTCTGTGTGACCCCATAGACAGCAGCCCACCAGGCTCCTCCGTCCCTGGGATTCTCCAGGCAAGAACACCGGAGTGGGTAATGACTGCTCTAATATTTCAAAGCATCCATACAACAAAGTATTGGTGTACTATGGGCATGTTATTTTTAAAAAAAAATTTTAACAGCAGCTTTTTTTGTTTGTTTGTTTAAAAGAGTCACGTAAATGAGGAGTAAATGTCCTCAGAACATTGGATATGTGTGTAGTTTATTTGTTTAAATATCCAGACAGCTGAATTTTCTGGAGTCAGCTGTTTAGGTTATGAAAGTCACTAGATGGCAGTGCCTACTAGTTAGTATATTACAGTTCAGAGTCAGGTGCTTTCTAAATGCTAAAACAAAGGGCAGTAGGGCACTGAGTCCTACACTGAGTCCATTCAGGGTCAACTCCAGGTGACTTTGGCAAGGGGAGACAGGTTTCCAAAGGTAATACTGAAGCAGTGAAAAGATGCCAGAGTTAGAGGAGTACTGCTGCTGCTGCTGCTAAGTCCCTTCAGTCATGTCCGACTCTGGCGACCCCATAGACGGCAGCCCACCAGGCTCCCCCGTCCCTGGGATTCTCCAGGCAAGAACACTGGAGTGGGTTGCCATTTCCTTCTCCAATGCATGAAACTGAAAAGTGAAAGTGAAGTCACTCAGTCGTGTCCAACTATTCACGACCCCATGGACTGCAGCCCACCAGGCTCCTCCGCCCATGGGATTTTCCAGGCAAGAGGACTGGAGTGGGGTGCCATTGCCTTCTCCAGAGGAGTACTAGAAGCCTCCAAATTTCCTACCAAGTAAGTCTCAGTGGATAGAATCATACTTTGTATTTGTTTGGTGTATTATAGTTTATAAAGGGCTTTCAAAAGAATTTTTCTCATTTAATTCTCATATCAGCCTTGGGATTTAGGTAAGGGTGGTATGATTACCTTCCTCTTAGCAAAAGACTACAGAGTCTCTTTAGGCCTGTAGTTTCAAAACACTCAGCCTCCTGGTAACACATAGAATTGAGGTGTACTCACTGTTCAGTCTTTTCCTTTTCTTACTGAATTTGTTATGTGATTTGAATTTCACTATAGAAGGAACTGTTTAAAATTGGTGTGAAAATAATTTGTTAGCTTTACAAAATGCAGTTCTAGTCCTCTTTTAATTGAGGGATGTCTACTGAAGGAAGCTGACTACCTCTCTTTCCTTCTGGGCCAGCTCAAGTGAAGTCAGCAGTTACTAAGTGCCTACCGTGAGCAAGGTAGCATTTTAGGTGCTCGTGGTGACAAGGTGAACAAGAGGTCTTTGAGCTGCTCATGATCCTTCCAAGGAAAGAAGCAGAAAAAAATCTGACAGTAACACAATGTGATAAGTGCAGTATTAACAGTTTGAGCAAAATGCTGAGGAGTGCAGAGGCCTGAGCGATTAATTCTGCCTAGAGGGGAAGTTTCACTGAACTGCCAACATGAAAGAGATGGGAAAAAAAAAATCAATGCTCTGATTTTAAGTCTTTTATTCTGCCTTCAAGAAATATAGGGAAAGACAACATTCAGAAAACAAATACAGTCAGATGGAAAAAAAAAAAGATGTTTCATGACTTAAAGAATGAGAATCACCTAGTTTGGAAGTTGCCCCAGGGTAATTAAATGCATTCTGGAAACTATATTAACTATAAATGGAAGCTTGTGACTTAAAATCCTTAGTTGCCCATCAAAGAGATGATGTTTACATCATATTCATCACATTGAACCAAATGATGGATGCTACCTCTGCACTTGGGTCCAGCTCTATAAGCCCAGCCTAGTGTGTGAGCCTGAATTCATGGTATGTGTATGAGCTAAGACACTTCAATTGTGTCTGAGTCTTTGCAACCCTGTAGACTGTAGCTTGCCAGGCTCTGGACAAGAATACTGGAGCAGGTTGCCATGCCTTCCTCCTGGGGATCTTCCTGACCCAGGGATCGCACCCATGTCTCTTATGTTTCCTGCATTGGCAGGCGTGTTCTTTACCACTAGCACCACCTGGGAAGCCTGCATTGGAGGTATATTGGTGAGTATTTATTAACTGGTTCCCCTAAGAAGAAAACCATTGATTTCTAGCATTTCCTGATTTCTGTGGTATAAATACACCCATTATGGTCAGTTTCAAATTACCAATATAATGTCACCAAATGCAGAGTTGGGAAATGCTCTCATGAACCAACACAAGCTGATCTGAGCAGAGAGAGCCTGGAACCCAATACCTAGACTCCTCCTCAGGGCATACCAAAAATCACTCAACCAGGATTTCTTTTTTCCTGGCATTGCCACAAAAGAGCTATGTAAACTCAGGCAGTCACTTAATCTTTGCCATTTGATAGGCTTAAAGTCTATTGGAGTAGGAAATGGCAACCCACTCCAATATTCTGGCCTGGAAATTTCCATGGACAGGGGGGGCCTGGAAGGCTACACTCCTTGGGGTCTCAAAGGTCAAACATAACTGAGCACACACATACACAACACCCACACACATACAAAGTCTATTGAGTACCCTGTGTTAGGTGCTCTGTATAACACTTTACTGACATGTTTTAGATTCTCTGCGTAGCTCAGTAACACATCTGCCTGCAATGTGGGAGTTCAGTTCAGTCACTCAGTCATGTCCGACTCTCTGTGACCCCATGAATTGCAGCACACCAGGCTTCCCTGTCCATCACCAACTCCCGGAGTCCACCCAAACCCATGTCCATTGAGTCAGTGATGCCATCCAACCATCTCATCCTCTGTCGTCCCCTTCTCCTCCTACCTTCAATCTTTCCCAGCATCAGGGTCTTTTCAAATGAGTCAGCTCTTCACATCAGGTGACCAAAGTATTGGAGTTTCAGCTTCAACATCAGTCCTTCCAATGAACACCCAGGACTGATCTCCTTTAGGATGGACTGGTTGGATCTCCTTGCAGTCCATGGGATTCTCAAGTCTTCTTCAACACCACAGTTCAAAAGCATCAAGTCTTCTGTGCTCAGCTTTATTTATAGTTCAACTCTCACATCCATACATGACCACAGGAAAAAACCATAGCCTTGACTAGACAGACCTTTGTTGGCAAAGTAATGTCTTTGCTTTTTAATATGCTGTCTAGGTTGGTCATAACTTTCCTTCCAAGGAGTAAGCATCTTTTAATTTCATGGCTGCAATCACCACCTACAGTGATTTTGGAGCCCAGAAAAATAAAGTCAGTCACTGTTTCCACTGTTTCCCCATCTATTTGCCATGAAGTGATGGGACTGGATGCCATGATCTTAGTTTTCTGAATGTTGAGCTTTAAGCCAACTTTTTATCTCTCCTCTTTCACTTTCATCAAGAGGCTTTTTAGTTCCTCTTCACTTTGTGCCATAAGGGTGGTGTTATCTGCATATCTGAGGTTATTGATGTTTCTCCTGGCAATCTTGATTCCAGCTTGTGTTCCATCCAGCCCAGCATTTCTCATGATGTACTCTGAACATAAGTTATATAAGCAGGGTGACAATATACAGCATTGATGTACTCCTTTCTCGATTTGGAACCAGTCTGTTGTTCCATGTCTAGTTCTGACTGTTGCTTCCTGACCTGTATACAGGTTTCTCAAGAGGCAGGTGAGGTGTTGTTCCATGTCCAGTTCAAACTGTTGCTTCCTGACCTGCATACAGGTTTCTCGAGAGGCAGGTAAGGTGGTTTGGTATGCCCATCTCTTTCAGAATTTTCCACAGTTTATTGTGATCCACACAGTCAAAGGCTTTGGCATAGTCAATAAAGCAGAAATAGATGTTTTCCTGGAACTCTCTTCATTTTTCGATGATCCAGCGGATGTTGGCAATTTGATCCCTGGTTCCTCTGCCTTTTCTAAAACCAGCCTGAACATCTGGAAGTTCACAGTTCACATATTGCTGAAGCCTGGCTTGGAGAATTTTGAGCATTACCTTACTAGTGTGTGAGATGAGTGCAATGGTGTGGTAGTTTGAGCATTCTTTGGCATTGCCTTTCTTTGGGATTGGAATGAAAACTGACCTTTTCCAGTCCTGTGGCCACTGCTGAGTTTTCCAAATTTGCTGGCATATTGAGACCTAGGTTCAATTCCTGGGTTGGGAAGTTCCCCTGGAAAATGAAATGGCAACCCACTCCAGTATTCTTTCCTGGAAAATCCCATGACAGAGGAGCCTGGCAGGCTACAGTTCATGGGATCGCAAGAGTCGGACATGACTTAGTGCTATCTTTCTTTCTTTCCAGTTTTAAAGGTAGACATGATTATGTTCATTTTACAGATGAGAAGCTGAAGCTCACAGGTATTAAGTGACTTCTTTCTCATAAAATAATTAGTATGAGAAATATGAGGTGCTATGGAACTTGAAGGTCTATTGTCTTTTTAGTGTAAATTAGAATGCCATGCTCTGCTCTAACAGTTTGAACTGTTGGAAGATTTGTTTTGGGAACGATATTTTCTGCATCTCTCTCTTTTACTTCTACATCCATTCTCATTCACTCTGTCAGTTGTACCATTTCTTGGGAATATGTGAAGTGTTGTCTAAAGACCAATTGTTGAAATATTTCCATTTATTAGAAATGTCACGAAAAGCTTAACTTTTACTGTTATTGCTCATGAAATACTCATATTAAAACTGAAGTTTTAATTATATTGTTTATTTTGAAACATTTATTCACTTAAAATGTTGCTTTCAAAAAACAAAATGAGGGAGGTGGAGGGATGGATTGGGAGTTTGGATTAGCAGATGCAAACTATTATATATAAAACACATAAATAATAAAGTCTTACTGTATAGCACAGGGAACTATATTCAATCTCCTGGGGTAAACCATAATGGAAAATAATGTATGTATATTAATAATTTTTTTTAATTTTATTTATTTTAAACTTTACATAATTGTATTAGTTCTGCCAAACATCAAAATGAATCCGCCACAGGTATACATGTGTTCCCCATCCTGAACCCTCCTCCCTCCTCCCTCCCCATACCATCCCTCTGGGTCGTCCCAGTGCACCAGCCCCAAGCATCCAGTATCGTGCATCGAACCTGGACTGGCAACTCGTTTCATACATGATATTTTACATGTTTCAATGCCATTCTCCCAAATCTTCCCACCCTCTCTCTCTCCCACAGAGTCCATAAGACTGTTCTATACACCAGTGTCTCTTTTGCTATCTCGTACACAGGGTTATTGTTACCATCTTTCTAAATTCCATATATATGCGTTAGTATACTGTATTGGTGTTTTTCTTTCTGGCTTACTTCACTCTGTATAATAGGCTCCAGTTTCATCCACCTCATTAGAACTGATTCAAATGTATTCTTTTTAATGGCTGAGTAATACTCCATTGTGTATATGTACCACTGCTTTCTTATCCATTCATCTGCTGATGGACATCTAGGTTGCTTCCATGTCCTGGCTATTATAAACAGTGCTGCGATGAACATTGGGGTACACGTGTCTCTTTCCCTTCTGGTTTCCTCAGTGTGTATGCCCAGCAGTGGGATTGCTGGATCATAAGGCAGTTCTATTTCCAGTTTTTTAAGGAATCTCCACACTGTTCTCCATAGTGGCTGTACTAGTTTGCATTCCCACCAACAGTGTAAGAGGGTTCCCTTTTCTCCACACCCTCTCCAGCATTTATTGCTTGTAGACTTTTGGATCGCAGCCATTCTGACTGGTGTGAAATGGTACCTCATAGTGGTTTTGATTTGCATTTCTCTGATAATGAGTGATGTTGAGCATCTTTTCATGTGTTTGTTAGCCATCTGTATGTCTTCTTTGGAGAAATGTTTATTTAGTTCTTTGGCCCATTTTTTGATTGGGTCATTTATTTTTCTGGAGTTGAGCTGTAGGAGTTGCTTGTATATTTTTGAGATTAGTTGTTTGTCAGTTGCTTCATTTGCTATTATCTTCTCCCATTCTGAAGGCTGTCTTTTCACCTTGATAATAGTTTCCTTTGATGTGCAGAAAGAAGCTTTTAAGGTTAATTAGGTCCCATTTGTTTATTTTTGCTTTTATTTCCAATATTCTGGGAAGTGGGTCATAGAGGATCCTGCTGTATGTCAGAGAGTGTTTTGCCTATGTTCTCCTCTAGGAGTTTTATAGTTTCTGGCCTTACATTTAGATCTTTAATCCATTTTGAGTTTATTTTTGTGTATGGTGTTAGTGTTCTAGTTTCATTCTTTTACAAGTGGTTGACCAGATTTCCCAGCACCACTTGTTAAAGAGATTGTCTTTAATCCATTGTATATTCTTGCCTCCTTTGTCAAAGATAAGGTGTCCATATGTGTGTGGATTTATCTCTGGGGTTTCTATTTTGTTCCATTGATCTATATTTCGGTCTTTGTGCCAGTACCATACTGTCTTGATAACTGTGGCTTTGTAGTAGAGCCTGAAGTCAGGTAGGTTGATTCCTCCAGTTCCATTCTTCTTTCTCAAGATCGCTTTGGCTATTCAAGGTTTTTTGTATTTCCATATAAATTGTGAAATTATTTGTTCTAGGTCTGTGAAGAATAGCATTGGTAGCTTGATAGGGATTGCATTGAATCTATAAATTGCTTTGGGTAGTATACTCATTTTCACTATATTGATTCTTCCAATCCATGAACCTGGTATATTTCTCCATCTATTAGTGTCCTCTTCGATTTCTTTCACCAGTGTTTTATAGTTTTCTATATATAGGTCTTTAGTTTCTTTAGGTAGATATATTCCTAAGTATTTTATTCTTTCCGTTGCAATGGTGAATGGAATTGTTTCCTTAATTTCTCTTTCTGTTTTCTCATTATTAGTGTATAGGAATGCAAGGGATTTCTATGTGTTGATTTTATATCCTGCAACTTTACTATAGTCATTGATTAGTTCTAGTAATTTTCTGGTGGAGTCTTTAGGGTTTTCTATGTAGAGGATCATGTCATCTGCAAACAGTGAGAGCTTTACTTCTTCTTTTCCAATTTGGATTCCTTTTATTTCTTTTTCTGCTCTGATTGCTGTGGCCAAAACTTCCAAAACTATGTTGAATAGTAATGGTGAAAGTGGGCACCCTTGTCTTGTTCCTGACTTTAGAGGAAATGCTTTCAATTTTTCACCATTGAGGATAATGTTTGCTGTGGGTTTGTCATATATAGCTTTGATTATGTTGAGGTATGTTCCTTCTATTCCTGCTTTCTGGAGAGTTTTTATCATAAATGGATGTTGAATTTTGTCAAAGGCTTTCTCTGTGTCTATTGAGATAATCATATGGTTTTTATTTTTCAATTTGTTAATGTGGTGTATTACATTGATTGATTTGTGGATATTGAAGAATCCTTGCATCCCTGGGATAAAGCCCACTTGGTCATGGTGTATGATCTTTTTAATGTGTTGTTGGATTCTGATTGCTAGAATTTTGTTAAGGATTTTTGCATCTATGTTCATCAGTGATATTGGCCTGTAGTTTTCTTTTTTGGTGGGATCTTTGTCAGGTTTTGGTATTAGGGTGATGGTGGCCTCATAGAATGAGTTTGGAAGTTTACCATCCTCTGCAATTTTCTGGAAGAGTTTGAGCAGGATAGGTGTTATCTCTTCTCTAAATTTTTGGTAGAATTCAGCTGTGAAGCCGTCTGGACCTGGGCTTTTGTTTGCTGGAAGATTTTTGATTACTGTTTCAATTTCCGTGCTTGTGATGTGTCTGTTAAGATTTTCTATTTCTTCCTGGTCGAGTTTTGGAAAGTTGTACTTTTCTAAGAATTTGTCCATTTCTTCCATGTTGTCCATTTTATTGGCATATAATTGTTGATAGTACTCTCTTATGATCCTTTGTATTTCTGTGTTGTCTGTTGTGATCTCTCCATTTTCATTTCTAATTTTATTGATTTGATTTTTCTCCCTTTGTTTCTTGATGAGTCTGGCTAATGGTTTGTCAATTTTATTTATCCTTTCAAAGAACCAGCTTTTGGTTTTGTTGATTTTTGCCATGATCTCTTTTGTTTCTTTTGCATTTATTTCTGCTCTAAGTTTTAAGATTTCTTTCCTTCTTCTAACCCTGGGGTTCTTCATTTCTTCCTTTTCTAGTTGCTTTAGGTGTAGAGTTAGGTTATTTATTTGACTTTTTTCTTGTTTCTTGAGGTGTGCCTGTATTGCTATGAACTTTCCCCTTAGGACTGCTTTTACCGTGTCCCACAGGTTTTGGGTGGTTGTGTTTTCATTTTCATTTGTTTCTATGCAAATTTTGATTTCTTTTTTGATTTCTTCTGTGATTTGTTGGTTATTCAGCAGCGTGTTGTTCAGCCTCCATATGTTGGAATTTTTAATAGTTTTTCTCCTGTAATTGAGATCTAATCTTACTGCATTGTGGTCAGAAAAGATGCTTGGAATGATTTCTATTTTTTTGAATTTACCAAGGCTAGCTTTATGGCCCAGAATGTGATCTATCCTGGAGAAGGTTCCATGTGCGCTTGAGAAAAAGGTGAAATTCATTGTTTTGGGATGAAATGTCCTATAGATATCAATTAGGTCTAACTGGTCTATTGTATCGTTTAAAGTTTGTGTTTCCTTGTTAATTTTCTGTTTAGTTGATCTATCCATAGGTGTGAGTGGGGTATTAAAGTCTCCCACTATTATTGTGTTATTGTTAATTTCTCCTTTCATACTTGTTAGCATTTGTCTTACATACTGCGGTGCTCCCGTGTTGGGAGCATATATATTTATAATTGTTATATCTTCTTCTTGGATTGATCCTTTGATCATTATGTAGTGACCTTCTTTGTCTCTTTTCACAGCCTTTGTTTTAAAGTCTATTTTATCTGATATGAGTATTGCTACTCCTGCTTTCTTTTGGTCCCTATTTGCATGGAAAATCTTTTTCCAGCCCTTCACTTTCAGTCTGTATGTGTCCCCTGTTTTGAGGTGGGTCTCTTGTAGACAACATACGTAGGGGTCTTGTTTTTGTATCCATTCAGCCAGTCTTTGTCTTTTGGTTGGGGCATTCAACCCATTTACGTTTAAGGTAATTACTGATAAGTATGATCCCGTTGCCATTTACTTTATTGTGTTGGGTTCGAATTTATACAGCGTTTTTGTGTTTCCTGTCTAGAGAATATCCTTTAGTATTTGTTGGAGAGCTGGTTTGGTGGTGCAGAATTCTCTCAGCTTTTGCTTGTCTGAAAAGCTTTTGATTTCTCCTTCATACTTGAATGAGATCCTTGCTGGGTACAATAATCTGGGCTGTAGGTTATTTTCTTTCATCATTTTAAGTATGTCTTGCCATTCCCTCCTGGCTTGAAGAGTTTCTATTTAAAGATCAGCTGTTATCCTTATGGGAATTCCCTTGTGTGTTATTTGTTGTTTTTCCCTTGCTGCTTTTAATATTTGTTCTTTGTGTTTGATCTTTGTTAATTTGATTAATATGTGTCTTGGGGTGTTTCGCCTTGGGTTTATCCTGTTTGGGACTCTCTGGGTTTCTTGGACTTGGGTGATTATTTACTTCCCCATTTTAGGGAAGTTTTCAACTATTATCTCCTCAAGTATTTTCTAATGGTCTTTCTTTTTGTCTTCTTCTTCTGTGACCCCTATGATTCGAATGTTGTAGCATTTAATATTGTCCTGGCGGTCTCTGAGATTGTCCTCATTTCTTTAATTCATTTTTCTTTTATCCTCTCTGATTCATTTATTTCTACCATTCTATCTTCTAATTCACTAATCCTATCTTCTGCCTTTGTTATTGTACTATTTGTTGCCTCCAGAGTGTTTTTAATTTCACTTATTGCATTATTCATTATATATTGACTCTTTTTTATTTCTTCTAAGTCCTTGTTAAACCTTTCTTGCATCTTCTCAATCCTTGCCTCCAGGCTATTTATCTGTGATTCCATTTTAATTTCAAGATTTTGGATCAATTTCACTATTATTATTCGGAATTCTTTATCAGGTAGATTCCCTATCTCTTCCTCTTTGGTTTGGTTTGGTGGGCATTTATCCTGTTCCTTTATCTGCTGGCTATTCCTCTGTCTCTTCATCTTGTTTAAATTGCTGAGTTTGGGGTGTCCTTTCTGTATTCTGGCAGTTTGTGGAGTTCTCTTTATTGTGGCATTTCCTCGCTGTGTGTGGGTTTGTACAGGTGGCTTGTCAAGGTTTCCTGGTTAGGGAAGCTTGTGTCGATGTTCTGGTGGATGGAGCTGTATTTCTTCTCTCTGGAGTGGAATGAAATGTCCAGTAATGAGTTATGAGATGTCTATGGTTTTGGGGTGACTTTGGGCAGCCTGTATCTTGAAGCTCAGGGCTGTGTTCCTGTGTTGCTGGAGAATTTGCTTGGTATGTCTTGCCCTGGAACTTTTTGGCCCTTGTGTGGTGCTTGGTTTCAGTGTCAGTATGGAGGCGTTTGATGAGCTCCTGTCAATTAATGTTCCTTGGAGTCAGGAGTTCCCTGGAGTCAGGGTTTGGACTTAAGCCTCCTACTTCCAGTTATCGGTCTTATTTTTACAGTAGTTTCAAAACTTCTCCTTCTATACAGCACCATTGATAAAACATCTACGTTAAAGATGAAAAGTTTCTCTACTGTGAGGGTCACTCAGAGAGGTTCACAGCGTTACATGGAGAAGAGGGAGGAGGGAGTTAGAGGTGACCCAAATGAGATGAGGTGGAATCAATAGTGGAGAGAGTGGGCTAGCCAGTAGTCACTTCCTTATGTGCACTCCACAACTGGACCGCTCAGAGATGTTCACGGAGTTATACAGAGAAGAGAAGAAGGAGGAAGGAGACAGAGGTGGCCAGAAGGATAAAAGGGGGAAATTAAAAAGAGGGAGACAGATCCAGCCAGTAATCAGTTCCCTAAGTGTTCTCCACCGTCTGGAACACACAGAAATTCACAGAGTTGGGTAGAGTAGAGAGGGGTTAGGGAGGAGATACAGGCGACCTGGTGGAGAAAACGGAGAGTCCAAAGGGAGAGAGAGCAGTCAAGCCAGTAATCTCGCTCCCTAGTGCAAATGGGTCCTGAAGATTGGGTTCTTAAAGGTACAAAATTGGTAACAAATACATAAAAGCAAAAATTAAAAATCTAGAGTAGAGTTTGGAATTTCAAAAATATGATGTTAATGAAAAGAAGAAGGAAAAGAAAGAGAGAAAAAACGAACAAAGAAAAACAAACAAGTTCGCGAAAATTATAAAGAAACTACAGGTACAAAATTGATAACTAATACCAAAAAGCAAAAATTAAAAATCTAGAGTAGAGTTTGGAATTTCAAAAATACAATGTTAAAAAAAAAAGAAAAATAAAAATAAAGAGAGAAAACAAACAAACCAACAAAAACAATGTCGCAAAAATTATAAAGAAAATACAGGTGCAAAATTGATATCAAATACCAAAAAGCATAAATTAAAAATCTTGGGTAGAGTTTGGAATTGCAGATATACGCTGTTATATAAAAGAAGAGAAAGAAACAGAGGGGAAAAAAAAGAAAAAAAGAGTCACAGAAATTATAAAAAAACTATAGGTACAAAATTGATAACATATACCAAAAAGCAAAAATTAAAAATCTAGAGTAGAGTTTGGAATTTCAAAAAATACAATGTTAAAGAAAAGAAGGAGAAGAAAGAGAGAAAAACGAACAAAGAAAAACGAACAAAGAAAAACAAACAAGATCGCGAAAATTATAAAGAAACTACAGGTACAAAATTGATAACTAATACCAAAAAGCAAAAATTAAAAATCTGGGGTAGAGTTTGGAATTTCAAAAATACAATGTTAAAAAAAGAAGAAGAAAAATAAAGAGAGAAAACAAACAAACCAACAAAAACAATGTCGCAAAATTTATAAAGAAAATACAGGTACAAAATTGATATCAAATACCAAAAAGCATAAATTAAAAATCTTGAGTAGAGTTTGGAATTGCAGATATACGATGTTATATAAAAGAAGAAGAGAAAGAAACAGAGGGGAAAAAAAGGGGGGGAAAAAAGTCACAGAAATTATAAAAAAAACTATAGGTACAAAATTGATAACATATACCAAAATGCTAAAATTAAAAATCTAGAGTAGAGTTTGGAATTTCAAAAATACGATGTTAAAGAAAAGAAGATGGGGAACACATGTGTACCTGTGGCGGATTCATTTTGATATTTGGCAAATCTAATACAGTTATGTTAAGTTTAAAAATAAAATAAAATTAAAAAAAAAAAAAGAAAAGAAGAAAAAGAAAACAAAACAAAACACGGTCAAAAAATTATAAAATATATATATGAAGTTTGCTGAAGAAGAAAAAAATAGGGTCTTTTTTTTTTTTTTTTGCAAAGTAATAGGTTATAAAAGTGAAAATTAAAGGACAATAGAGGACTTAAAATTTTTAAAAAAAAATTAAAAAAAAAAAAAAAAGAAAGATTGATCGTAAAAATAGTGAAAATATATCTAGGTCTTTCTCTGGTTTTGTTGTGAGTATTGTGAGTTCAGTTCATTTTTGGCTAGTTCCTTGGTCCGACTTATATTTCTCAAGATCTGTAGGCCCCTTCCTATGTAGTCCGTAGTAACCACAGGGTTTTAATCTATGGCCTGTAGCTTCCAAGGCGTTTCCCTCTGTTATAGCTTCTTCTGTTTGCTGGTCTCTTCAGTGTCTGGTTTCCGCCCTGACACAAAGGGGACGGTGGAGGACACTTTTTTTTTTTTTTTTAGGCTCACTTGTTCAGCCGTGCTGTGGGGAGGGAGGGAGGGATGCTGCAAACAGATAACACTGGCATGCGCTCACAATGCCTCAGCCACACTGGGTCTGCCCCTGCTCACAGCGCGTGTGGCCTCCCTGCCCACACTGCTCGGGCTCTAGGTTGTTCTGCCAGGAACAATCAGAGGCCGGCCCTGGGCTGAGCTCCCAGGTCCAAGCCGCTCAGGTTCAGGCACTCGGGTAGTCCTCAGAGGCACAGACTCGGTTGGGCCTGCGTTTTGTGCTCTTCCCAGGTCCGAGCAGCTCAGGTGATGAGGTGTTTGGCGAGCGCCAATGCTGCGACTTATCGCCTCCCCGCCACTCGGTTATCTGGGTGTAAAACCGGCACACCTTCTCAGGCAGATGTTGACCATCCAGACCCCCAAGAAGTTTTAGTTAGCAAAGAAGCCTGCTTACAGTTTTATAGATAGTGTCTCTCTGGGGCTGCGATTGCCCTCTTCTGGCTCTGGCTGCCTGTCACCGGAGGGGGAAGGTCTGCAACCGGCTATCTCTGTTCAGTCCTTTGTTCTGTGCGCGGGCCTGGCGGTGTCTTAGGTTAGGGCTGGCTTTTCGCGTGGTAGATATCCCACAGTCTGGTTTGCTAGCCCAAATTATTTCGCTTAGATAACGCTCAGGACATTCGGGCCAGATTCTTACTCTAAGCGATGCAGCCCCCGCTTGCTAATGGCATGTGCAGGCGTCTGCACTGCTTCTCCGCTGGGGGAGTTACCGTAGGGCTTGCAATCTGCGATTTTTAATTGTTTGTTTATTTTTTTCTCCCTGTTATGTTGCCCTCTGTGCTTCCAAAGCTCGGCACAGATTCGGCAGTGAGAGGGTTTCCTGGTGTTTGGAAACTTCTCTCTTTTTAAGACTCCCTTCCTGGGATGGACCTCCGTCCCTCCCTCTTTTGTCTCTTTTTTGGTCTTTTATATTTTTTCCTACCTCCTTTCGAAGAGTTGGGTTGCTTTTCTGGGTGCCTGATGTCCTCTGCCGGCATTCAGAAGTTGTTTTGTGGAATTTACTGGACGTTTAAATGCTCTTTTAATGAATTTGAGGGGGAGACAGTGTTCTCCCCATCCTACTCCTCCGCCATCTTGGCTCCTCCTCCATATATTAATAATTGAATCACTTTGTTGTACAGTGCAAATTAATACATTATAAATCAACTATACTTCAATTAAATAGATTTTTAAAAATTGAAATACAAAAACAAATGTTTCCCATCAGATAACCCTCATTGTTAAAAAAGGCTACAAAAGTATAGGAAGAAGTAGAAATTCTGAATATTACAGAAAGACATAAAACATGGCAGTCACTCCTCTTCACATGTGTTTCTCCTGATAATTCCTTTTCTGGGAAAGATAATTTTCTTGCTCAGTCTCTCTGTCTTTCCATTTTTATTGGAAAATAGAGCAGTTAGGGGATGTGTGCTGTGCTTAGCCTCTCTGTCGTATCTGACTCATTGCGACCCCATAGACTGCAGCCTGCCAGGCTCCTCTGTCCATCTGGATTCTCCAGGCAAAAATACTGGAATGGGTTGCTAGGCCTTCCTCCAGGGGATCTTCCCAACCCAGGGAGCAAACCCAGGTCTCCACATTACAGGCAGATTCTTTACTGGCTGAGCCATCAGAGAAGCCCAAGAATACTGGAATTGGTAGCATATCCCTTCTCTAGGGGATCTTCTTGACCACAGAATGGGGTCTCCTACATTGCTGGAGGATTCTTTACTGGTTGAGCTACCTGTCCCCTCTATTTTGTCATAGTGTATATATGACTTTTAGAGAATTCTAGAATGTCCTTTGCTTTGACTGTGAAATGCAAGTCATTTTTTTTCTGCCTGTGACATGTCCCCAAATCATCATTTGATCATCAATAGCAGAATCATTTAATATTCATAACCAAGCCTGTTTTTATGAGTTGCAATAGATCTTTTTTCTAGGAATGAAACCTGGTGGTTCAATGATTAGGACTCAGTGCTTTCACTGCTAAGGACCCAGGTTCAATCCCTGATGTGGAAACTAAAAACCCACAGGCTGAACAGCCATAAATACATACATCCATACCATTTCTTCCTAAGCTATTACTTTTATTATGAATTAGTTTGGAGTAATTCATTACTGAAAAAAAAAAGCATCCTGCGTTTGGTTTGTTTGCAGTGATTTTACTGAAAGAATCATTAGTATCATTTATAACTTCCATAAACAGTTGATTATGCTATTCCTTCTGAATCTGAATAGGATGGCTTAAAGGCCCTGGGAGACCTAGCCTCAGTTGCCTTTCTGATCCCTTCTCCTGCCACTCTACTCTTCCTTCTTTTCTTTTCGAACCTTACTGATCTACTTGCTTTCCTCGAAGAATGCCAGATATGCCCCTCTTCAGAGCATTTGTCCTCGTTTTCCCTGTGTCTGGAGTGTTTTCCCCTCAGCTCTCAGAATGCCTGGTGCTCTCCCCTCCTTCCTGTCCTCACTCAGACGTAACCTCAGTGAGCCATTCCCTGTTTACTTTGTTTAAAGTCATATTCCTCTCACTACAATGCTTATCCTACTCACTGCAGTGCTTTTTCCTAATCATTCACCTGGCGCAGAATTTTTAGGGGCATTTGTGGTACAAGTGGATGAGTCTCTGGTCCCTTGCCCCAGTGCTTATCCGTGGAGTGACACAGTAGCTGCTGCTGCTGCTGCTAAGTCGCTTCAGTCGTGTCCGACTCTGTGCCACCCCATAGACGGAAGCCCACCAGGCTCCCCTGTCCCTGGGATTCTCCAGGCAAGGACACAGTAGAGGCCAGATCAAATATCCTACATACAGAGCTGGACACTTGATAGGTGAGAGATCCAGAAAAAATAATATTTCTCTGCTTATAAAGGAAGACGCTGTCCTTCTCCTCAGAAAAGTAATGATGTCAAATTTTAACTAACCTTGGGCATGTAATTAAAATCTCTTCATGGGCCAGATACTCCCTTGTGTCTCTGCTTTTCCAACCTAAGTCTATCTTCAGGTTCCTGGCCTTCATTCCTCCTGGAAATCTAAATGCTTAGGGAGGCAGCCTTCAGTCTTCCTGGGAACCTGGGGCACCTCTAATAAGCTGTATCTGAGCAATTAACTAGACAGACTATTATGGATCTAATTCTCATGGTCTATGAGAAATCTCAGGAGGCTAAAATTCTTTTCAGCAAGACTAAGAAGTCTGGGAAAGTTTTATCCAACTTCAGAGCTGTTGGCGAATGCTGGCTTCCAGTGCCTTTCTCAAAGCTTGTTGTTGTGCTTTGTTGCTGATAGCCACACGTGCAAGTTCTGCCTAGGGTATCTGGAAAAGTATGAATGATAATTTGTTTCCCGATGATGTTAAAATTATTGTTCAGAATTTTATAGCATAAACATAGAACCATGCTTCCTCTACAACTCATTGGAGAGTAATAACAATACTCCTAGATTGTAATGCCTCTAAATATTGACTGCATCTCTGCCTTCCACATCATGTCTTCAGTTCAATTCAGTCACTCAGTCATGTCTGACTCTTTGCATCCCCATGAACTGCAGCACACCAGTCCTCCCTGTCCATTACCAACTCCTGGAGTTTACTCAAATTCATGTCAGTTGAGTCGGTGATGCCATCCAGCCATCTCATCCTCTGTCGTCCCCTTCTCCCGCCTTCAGTCTTTCCCAGCGTCAGGGTCTTTTCAAATGAGTCAATTCTTCGCATCAGGTGGCCAAAGTATTGGAGTTTCACCTTCAGCATCAGTCCTTGCAATGAATATTCAGGACTGATTTCCTTTAAGATGGACTGGTTGGATCTCCTTGCAGTCCAAGGGACTCTCAAGAGTCTTCTCCAACACCACAGTTCAAAAGCATCAATTCTATGGCGCTCAGCTTTCTTTATAGTCCAACTCTCATATCCATACATAACTAATGGAAAAACCATAGCTTTGACTAGACAGATCTTTGTTGGCAAAATAATATCTCTGCTTTTTAATATACTGCTTACGTTGGTCATAACTTTTCTCCCAAGGAGTAAGGGTCTTTTAATTTTCATGCCTGCCGTCACCATCTGCAGTGATCTTAGAGCCCAAAAGAATAAAGTCTGTCACTGTTCCCATTGTTTCCCCATCTGTTTGCCATGAAGTGATGGGACCAGATGCCACGATCTTCGTTTCCTGAATGTTGAGCTTTAAGCCAACTTTTTCACTCTCCTCTTTCAATTTCATCAAGAGGCTCTTTAGTTCTTTCTTCACTTTCTGCCATAAGGGTTGTGTCATTTGTATATCTGAGGTTATTGCTATTTCTCCCTGCAATCCTGAATCCAGCTTGTGCTTTATCAAGCCCAGCGTTTCTCATGATGTACTCTGCATATAAGTTAAATAAGCAGGGTACAGTATACAGCCTTGACGTACTCCTTTCCTTATTTGGAACCAGTTTGTTGTTTGTTCCATGTCCAGTTCTAACTGTTGCTGATATGGTATATTACATTAATTGATTTGTAGGTGTTAAACTAACCTTGGATAAATTCTACTGGTTCATGATTATATAATTCTTTTTATATATCGCTGGGGTTACTTTGATAGTATTCAGTTAAAAACTTTTGTGTCTATCTTCATAATACACACTAATTCATATCACTCTGTGGTTTTCTTGTGATGCCTTTGGTATTGATATTAGAAAGAAAGAAAGATAGCACTAAGTCATGTATGACTCTTGCGATCCCATGAACTATAGCCTACCAGGCTCCTCTGTCCATGGGATTCTCCAGGCAAGAATACTGGAGTGGGTTACCATTTCCTTCTCCAGGGGAACTGCCCAACCCAGGAATTAAACCCAAGTCTCCCACATTGTGGGCAGATACTTTACCAACTGAGTTATGTGTGAAGCCCTGGTATTGTCTTTGGTTTCAGGGTAATACTGGCAACAGGAAATGAGTGAAATGTTCCCTCTTCTATTATTTAAAATAGAGTTTGCAAAGAATATTTATTTAAATATTTGGTAGAATTTATCAGTGAAATCATCTGGAGCTGAGCTTATTTGTGGTGGGGGGAGGATTTTTATTAATGACTCAATCTTCTAACTCATTATAGAACGTATAAAATTTTAAAAATTTCTTTTATCATTTTTGGTAGTCTGTGCCTTTTTAAGAATTTAGATTAAAAGTAACCTTTAATCATTTTTTGGCATTGCCTTTCCCTGGGATTGGAAAGAAAACTGACCTTTTCCAGTCCTGTGGCCACTGCTAAGTTTTCCAAATTTGCTGGCATATTGAGTGCAGCACTTTCACAGCATCATCTTTTAGGATTTGAAATAGCTCAACTGAAACTCCATCACTTCCACTAGCTCTGTTTGTATTGATGCATCCTCTTTCTGCTTTATTGACTGTGCCAAAGCCTTTGAGTGTGTGGATCATAATAAACTGTGGAAAATTCTTCACAAGATGGGAATACCAGACAACCTGTCCTGCCTCTTGAGAAACCTATATGCAGGTCAGGAAGCAACAGTTAGAACTGGACATGGAACAACAGACTGCTTCCAAATAGGAAAAGGAGTACGTAAGGCTGTATATTGTCACCCTGCTTATTTAACTTCTATGCAGAGTACATCATGAGAAACGCTGGGCTAGAAGAAGCACAAGCTGGAATCAAGATTGCCGGGAGATATATCAGTAACCTCAGATATGCAGATGACACCAGCCTTATGGCAGAAAAAGCAACTAAAAAGCCTCTTGATGAAAGTGAAAGAGGAGAGTGAAAAAGTTGGCTTAAAGCTCAACATACAGAAAACTAAGATCATGACATCTGGCCCATCACTTCATGGGAAATAGATGGGGAAATAGTGGAAACAGTGTCAGACTTTATTTTTGGGGGCTCCAAAATCACTGAAGATGGTGACTGCAGCCATGAAATTAAAAGACGCTTACTCCTTGGAAGGAAAGTTATGACCAACCTAGATAGCATATTGAAAAGCAGAGACATTACTTTGCCAACAAAGGTCCATCTAGTCAAGGCTATGGTTTTCCAGTGGTCATGTATGGATGTCAGAGTTGGACTATAAATAAAGCTGAGCGGCAAAGAATTGATGCTTTTGAACTGTGGTGTTGGAGAAGACTTTTGAGAGTCCCTTGCATTGCAAGGAGATCCAACCAGTCCATTCTAAAGGAGATCAGCCCTGGGTGTTCTTTGGAAGGACTGATGCTGAAACTGAAACTCCAGTACTTTGGCCACCTCATGTGAAGAGTTGACTCATTGGAAAAGACTCTGATGCTGGGAGGGATTGGGGGCAGGAGGAGAAGGGGACGAGAGAGGATGAGATGGCTGGATGGCATCACCGACTCAATGGACGTGAGTCTGAGTGAACTCCGGGAGTTGGTGATGGACAGGGAGGCCTGGCGTGCTGCGATTCATAGAGTCACAAAGAGTCGGACACGACTGAGCGACTGATCTGATCTGAAATTTATTTCATCTTCATTTCTGAGTGGTAGTTTTGTTATATATAAGATGCTTCGTGAATAGTTTTTGTTGTTGTTCTTTCAGCCTTTGAGATATTATATCCCCTGCTTTTTGACTTCCATTGTTTCAAAGGTGAAGTCGACTTTTAGTTTGGTGTGGGTGAGTGGGTGGGTGTGTGAGCACACACGTGCGCAGTTGCTTCAATCGTGTCTGACTATTTGAAACCCCAGGGACTGTAGCCTGCCAGGCTCCTCTGTCCATGGGAATCTCCAGGCAAGAATACTAGAGTGAGTTGCAATGTCCTCCTCTAGGGACTCTTTTCGACCCAGGGATCAATCCCATGTCTCCTGCTTCTTCTGCATTGGCAGGCGTGTTCTTTACCACTAGCACCACCTGGGAAGCCCCGAAGGCTCCCTTGTGTGTGACAAGTCTGTTTCTCCTACTGCTTTCAGGATTCCTCTTTCTTGCTGCCTACTGCTGTGATGTGTCTGGATACCAACCTCTTTCTTGGATGTATAGGTTAATGCTTTTCATGAAACTTGGTAAGTTTTCAGTCATCATTTCTTCATTTTTTGAAGCTCTTACTCCTCCTCTCCTTTGATACTCTCATTACACAGTGTTGGTACCTTTGATGTTGTCCTCTCATTGTGTGAGTCGGTTCATTGTTTTCATTCTTTTATCATCTATTCTTGAGACAGTTCTTCAAGTTTGTCAATTTATGTTCTTCTCTTATTATTTTTCTAATTCCTAATGAATCCTAAGACTTTTTATCCTTGTGTCTGTTAACATCCTAAACCTGAAACCTCAGATGTCATTGGAAATGCAATGACTTATGGCATGGATTTTCCCCAGAAACTTTACTTTTCCCAACTTTCTAATCTCCCAGGTCCTAGTAATTTCTCTCATCATGATATTAGCTCACATCTCACTGTGGCTACCTGTTGGTCATAAAATGGCCTGAGTGACCCTTTGAACTTGGACTTGGATCTCAGCTCTAAATGGAACCAAAATATGAAGAGAAAGCACTTTGATCTGGGCAAGGAAGCTTTTGCCTTCTAACAACTGGCACCATCGTCAGCCTAAAATTTACTGATAACCTTTGAGGGGGCTCCTTTTCCCAATAAAAACTAGATCTGGCTCACTCTATGCAGTTTATGACCCATCAAGAACACGGCACACTAGCATCTGGAGGTGTAAAACTCTAACTGTCCAACTCCATCTCTGCGAAGACTATTGAGGTAGAATAATTTTTGACATAGTAATTCATTTTTCCCTATATTTACTTATTACTATTCTCTGCCTTCAAACAGCAGTCAGACTCTAAGCTTTGGCTGATGGGAGGTTTGTGGCATGGTAGGAAACGGAATTAACATGAAAACATGGCTGTTTTTTAGAACCATCTAATCCCTCTGAGGAGATTGTGGTAGGTCTTCACAGAAGATGAGCAAGAGAACCTTGGAAGAATGGGAATCTCCTTCAGAAAAAGAGTGATTCTTTGAGATTGGGATGGTGAAATTTCTGGGCTTCTTGAATGGCAGACCTGCATACCTTGCTTCTTTTCAGGACCCTCATGTAGATGGTAGAGAGAAGAATGGCTGTGTAATTCCCAGAGCCATTTGCTCTACACAAGGATGAGAGCAGTAGACTTACAGAATTTGTGAGACAATGAAACAATGGAAATTTACATGGTAATTAGCACAGATGCTTTACAACTCGATGGACATGAGTTTGAGTGAAGTCCAGGAGATGGTGATGGACAGGGAGGCCTGGTGTGCTGAGATTCATGGGGTCGCAGAGTCGGACACGACTGAGTGACTGAACTGAACTGAACAGAATGCCTTGATAATGATAAAACCATGAGGGTCATGGAGAAGGCAATGGCACCCCACTCCAGTACTCTTGCCTGGAAAATCCCATGGACAGGAGCCTGGTAGGCTGCAGTCCATGGGGTCATGAAGAGTCGGACAAGATTGAGCAGCTTCACTTTCACTTTTTACTTTCATGAATTGGAGAAGGAAATGGCCACCCACTCCAGTGTTCTTGCCTGGAGAATCCCAGGGACGGGGGAGCCTGGTGGGCTGCCATCTATGGGGTCGCACAGAGTCAGACATGACTGAAGTGACTTAGCAGCAGCAGCAGCATGAGGATCATTACACTAAAATGACTGAGGTTAAATTTCAAGCCAGCCTAGCCAGTTGAGGATTAAAATATGAAATCAGTTTGGGTTATTGTTAGTAAACAGATTTAGATTTCTTATTAAGATTTATTATTTCTTATTAAGATCGTAAGCTGAGATTCCTGTTTACTGTCTCGAAGTCACCCATACATGCAGCTGTCCCTGTAGTTTGGCATTGCTAAACAATCTAGATTCAGATTTAGCAAGGATCTCAAACCTTGTCAATATGAGACCTTAACTTACAGGTGAGTGAATGATTGTTACTCAGTTGTGTCTGACTCTTTGTGACCCCATGGACATATCCTTCCAGGCTACTTTGTCCATGGAATTTTCCAGGCAAGAATACTGGAGTGGGTTGCCGTTTCCTTCTCTTACAAGTTAAAGTCACTCAGTCCTGTCCGGCTCTTTGCGACCTCATGGACTGTAGTCACCGAATTCTCCAAGCCGGAATACTGGAGTGGGTAGCTGTTCCCTTCTCCAGGGAGTCTTCCCAATCCAGGGATCGAACCCAGGTCTCCGGCATTGCAGAGCCGGAGAATCTTGAGCCACCAGGGAAGCCTAAGAATACTGGAGTGGGTAGTCTATCCCTTCTCCAGTGGATCTTCCCAATCCAGTAATCGAACCAGGATCTCCTGCGTTGCAGGCCGATTCTTAACCAGTTGAGCTACAGGGAAGCCACAGTCAAATTCCTTGCAGTTGCAGGTTTCACCACGAGAGGCCTCCCTAAAGAAGAAACATCACTTGAAGGGACTTGGTCTCCTATGGCCCTGATCCCTGAACTTGTACTCACTTGGCCAGATAGTACAGTAGTGGTGTTAATTGATACTTGGGAAGATTAAAAGAGAAAGAAGAAATTTAAAAAGGTGGGGTGAGGATGAAGAAAATGAGAGAATGTGAATAAACACTTACACGTAAACTGAATTTTAAACCCAGGACATCAGACTGTTTTATCCCATGCTACCCAGATCCTCTAGTGTTTTTGCCTTTGCTCCTGGTGCATCTTTGGGAAGAGTGGCAGGAATTTTGAACACCCTCTGAAGTAGTAATGCCTAAGGTATTCGACTCTCTCCTTTACTAGACTTTAAGTGAATGCAACCTGAAACCAGGCGTGGGGTTTATTCAGAGACATACTTGCAGTACCTACCTACCACATTTTTGAACATCCAAGGTGGCTCAGTGGTAAAGAATCCACCTGCCAAGCAGGAGATGCGGGTTGGATCCCTGGGCTGGGAAGATCCCCTGGAGAAGAAAAGGGCAACCCACTCCAGTTTTCTTACTTGGAAAATTCCATGGACAGAGGAGCCTGGCGGCCTACAGTCCATAGAGTCACAAGAGTCAGAAATGACGTAGGAACTAAGCAACACCAACCACATTTTTAGACATATAGTAGATACCTGAAATCTTGCTGAGTAAATGAAGGAGCCATATCTTCAATTGTTGTCATAACAGGGGGACAAGTTTCAGGAGCTGAATAAATGAGAGATGGCAAGAAGTAACCTGCCATAGTTTTCTAAGGGACCAGGGAAACTACTTCAGTCTTATGCCTTTTCTCCACATTTTCTTGGAGACTCTGATGGAGTGTGGCTCTCCTGGGTTCAAGCCCTGGTCTTGCCACTGATGAACTTTGCAACTCTGTGCTCTCTGGACCTGACTTTCTTCTGTAATAAATGATCATGATAATAGCATTGTTATACTTGTGGAAATATGTTATGAACTAAAAATGTCTTGTAGTGTTAAGATGATATTACCACAGATAATCAGGGATTCTTTCTCTATAGTTGAACTAAAAGACCTGATAAAACAAATATTTTTGGAAGAATCTAAATATCCATTTGCATGGTGCTTACACATACACGCACACAAACACACACACCAGCACAAGCACATATCCCATCCCCCACATCTCTTCATACCACACACACATCACAGCTCTGAAAACATTAAATTTCTTTCCATATGGCTGGCAACATCTGGTGATTAACAGTTAAATAAAATTAATGAGGCCTTCCATTTTTATTAGTTACATAGTCATCCATTGCAGGCAATAGCTTTGTTCAAAAGATCTCTGTTTTCTAATTCCCTTAAGTTTCAAGTTTCCCTGGCTGACCTGGCTTTGAACTGTGTTCCTTTGTGCAGATAAAGGGAAAGTATTTGGCTCCCGGTAAAGGGCTAACCTTTATCTGTGCATCTCATTGCAACACTCATATCTGTCCCTGCTGTGCTTGCTGTAAATCACAGGCTCATCTGCTTTGATGTTTACTTCTTTTTATTTCTTTATTTCTTTTTTGTCTATAATACCAAGTATTCTACTTGTGTGTGTGTGTGTTATGTATGACAAGCTTTTCCTGTAGTGCATGCTTAGCTATGGGCTTTGGACTTGCTTAGCTATGGACTTGCTTAGCTATGGGCATTTTCTTGTGGTAGCCTCATGTTTAAATTGAGAAATAATTTACATTCCACAATGCCCTGGCAACATCCATTGCTACTAATATGGAAATAGTGTGGAATTGGACATTTTCTTGTGACATATTGCTTAATAAATTATAAACGTTATCCTATCAGATCTGACAGTGGTACATAAATGACAACATAAATGACCATTTGTAATATCAGGTGGCTTATGGTTAAGCATGAATATTTATTATGATTTAATATAAATACTTAATATCCAGTATAAAAAATGGTATATGTCATTACCAGTAGAATTAAACGTGTTTTGGTGATTTTAAGATTTAAAAGTCATAGAGTTTAACAGTCTCACTAGGATCTTCATATTTTACATGATTGATTTTAAGGCATCATAGGTTTCAAGAGGTGACTAGCAAACTCATTTCAATTGCATCAAACTACAAAGAAAATGAATCCTTAGACACCATCTGGCAACTTATCAAAACAGATAAGAACATTTTCACACTTACTGATTCAAATGAAGTGAATGCAATGTAAAAATTCTTTCTCTTAATAGATGAGATAAAAATATGCTAATTATTTTTTCTTACTTTTAAAATTCTTCCTTTGCCATCAAACAATGAATCTTACTTAACAATTCCTAGCATCCAAGAAGGTATTTTAAAATTCCCTAACTCATTACCACATTTGAGCAACTTGGCCATGGTTATGCCAGCTGGGTGATAGCGCTCTGAAATCCATCATCCATCTTTCTGGCCTCTTTTCACGCACTATTCTGCACTTCCATTGTATTGAAAGCAGAAAGAGATTTGGCGTCTTTACAGGTCTCTAAGATCTTGGAATCTGACCAATTTTTAAGTGATTAGAATGTGTTCATGTGTGACTCAACATAATAAAAAAATAACAGCTGCAATATGTACAACACGTTATAAAGGACTTTTCACATTCAGCATAATCCTAAATTCTTATAGCCATTCTGTGAAGCAGCTGTCAGTACTCTCATTTTCTTGGTGAAGGAATTTAAGCTCAGAGCAGTTGAATAAATTGATTGCAATCAGAGAACAAATGAACAGCAGTGTTGCAACTCAGTCATAGGACCACTGGTTACACAGGTGATATTCTTTCCACTGCCTCATTTTTACCTTGTAATTTGGGATCATTAAAAAATATATATAGTGTTTATAATTACCTTGAGGGACTAAATGTCCTAGTAGTTACATTGAAAAGAGTCCCTGTGTCCATGTAAAAAAAAGGTTAAAAATATCCTGAGCCATTTGCCCTATATTCTGAATTCTTGAGTTAGGCTTGCTGATCAGGAATTGCAGGAAGTGAAAAGGAAGTGAAAGCATCTAGGGAAGGATGATAGTTTATCCTAGTTTGGAGGAGAGTAGGCACTTGGAATGAAGCAGCAGAAAAGAGATTAAAAAAGAAATTGCAAGGAGGTGAGAGTACATCATGAGAAACACTGGGCTGAAGGAAGCACAAGCTGGAATCAAGATTGCCGGGAGAAATATCAATAACCTCAGATATGCAGATGACACCACCCTATGGCAGAAAGTGAAGAACTAAAGAGCCTCTTGATGAAAGTGAAAGAGGAGAGTGAAAAAGCTGGCTTAAAGCTCAACATTCAGAAAATTAAGATCATGGCAACTGGTCCCATCACTTCATGACAAATAGATGCGGAAACAGTGGCTGACTTTATTTTTCTGGGCTCCAAAATCACTCCAATGTTGATTGCAGCCACGAAATTAAAAGACACTTACTCCTTGGAAGGAAAGTTGTGACCAACCTAGACAGCATATTAAAAAGCAGAGACATTACTTTGCCAACAAAGGTCCATCTAGTCAAGGCTATAGTTTTTCTAGTGGTCATGTATGGATGTGAGAGTTGGACTGTGAAAAGCTGAGCACCGAAGAATTGATGCTTTTGAACTGGGGTGTTGGAGAAGACTCTTGAGGGTCCCTTGGACTGCAAGGAGATCCAACCAGTCCATACTAAAGGAGATCAGTCCTGGGTGTTCATTGGAAGGACTGATGTTGAAGCTGAAAGAAATGCCAATACTTTGGCCCCCTGATGTGAAGAGCTGCCTCACTTGAAAAGACCCTGATGCTGGGAAAGATTGAGGGCAGGAGGAGAAGGGGACAACAGAGGATGAGATGGTTGGATGACATCACCCACTCGATGGACGTGGGTTTGGGTGGACTCCGGGAGTTGGTGATGGACAGGGAGGCCTGGTGTGCTGCAGTTCATGGGGTTGCAAAGAGTCAGACACAACTGAGCGACTGAACTGATGCTCTGTAATTGTCCAAATTTGCTTTCTTAAACTGTGAAGACTGAATACACTGGTTAATAGCAGTATAAACTGCAAATGGCAACTGGGTCTTATAGCAATAACACTCTTAGGCAAGGAGAGGCCTAGGGAAAGAGAGTGAGTATTAAGATTTCCATCTTGTGGCAGGGATGCAGGTAGAAAAAAATGCTCAGATCTTTACAAAGAAAACAATCATTCTGCATCTACATTATTGTCCACTGAGGTTTGAATGCCAGTACTTCTTGATGAGGTTATAAGCCAAGAAGGAGATAGCTTGGGAGATGATGTATTAGTAATTTACTGTTAATTACCAAAACATTAAAGGCTTACCCTAACAATGTTTATTATTTCAAAGTTTCTGTGGGTTAAGAATTCCGGTGCAGCTGATCTGGGTGTTTCTGATTCAGGGTCTCTGATGAGACTGTACTCAAGGTGTTGGCTGGAGCTGCGGTTATCTCAGTGCCTGACTGGGAGAGGGGATCTCATTCACATGGCTGTTGGCTAGATCTCATTCACAAGGCCCTTGCCACATGGGCCTTTCGAAGGTCTGCTTCAGTGTTTTCATGACATATAGTTGGCTTTCCCCAGAATGAGTTAGGAAATGGCAACCCACTCCAGTATTCTTGCCTGGAAAGTTTCATGGACAGAGGACCCTGATGAGCTATAGTCCATAGGACTGCAAAGAGTTGGACATGACTGAGCAACTAACAGAATCTAAGAGAGGACCAGGCAGAAAGTACAATGTCCTTTATGACCTAATCTGGGAAATCAGTCCCTGTCACTCCCAGCACATTCTGTCTGTTAGAATTCAGTCACTGAGTCTGGGTTGCACTCAAAAGTGAAAATTGCTCAGTCATGTCTGACTCTTTGTGACCCCATGGACTATACAGTCCACGGAATTCTCCAGGCCACAATACTGGTGTGGGTAACCATCCCCTTCTCCAGGATATTTTCCCAACCCAGGGATCGAACCCAGGTCTCACGCATTTCAGGTGGATTCTTTACCAGTTGAGCCACAAGGGAAGCCCATGAATACTGGAGTGGGTAGCCTATCCCTTCTCCAGCAGATCTTCCCAACCCAGGAATCGAATCGGGGTCTCCTGCACTGCAGGTGAATTCTTTACCAGCTGAGCTACCAGGGAAGCCCATCTTGTGGACATATTTGAAAATTTTACAAATGGGTTAGACTGTGTGTGTGTGTGTGTGTGTGTGTGTATGTGATTTAATGCTTAGCTCTAGAAAAGGGACTTGAGACAGCACCATGTCCCAAACCCTCTTTTGACAGAGAAGAAAATTGATATTGAGTTTCAATGATTTCACCAGAACTCATGACTGTTAGTGACAGAGAAAGACCCCTATTTATCTGGATCCTAGACTCTGGCTTTTTCCCTTTCCAAATACATGAGTTTAATACATTAAAATGATTAAATTTTAATTATTTAAATCTAGTCTTCCTAGGCATTTGGAATAGCATAAAATTTTGCTAAATTAGTTTTAAGAAGGCCTTGGAAGCTTAATCACTTTCACTTTTCACTTTCATGCATTGGAGAAGGAAATGGCAACCCACTCCAGTGTTCTTGCCTGGAGAATCCCAAGGATGGGGGAGCCTGGTAGGCTGCCGTCTATGGGGTCGCACAGAGTCGGACACGACTGAAGTGACTTAGCAGCAATAGCAGGAAGCTTAATGACAAGTCTCCATGGTCAGTCAGCAAGGCTAATACAGTCAGAACAAGGAGCAACAAAACATCCCTTCTTGTCTCTTCCATCACCAAAAGACGTGTTCAGTGAGGCTAACCATACGACACATGGTGCTAAGATAACAACCATAAGTCTTACCTCTTCTGTTGACGCATTTGCTAACTTCATTACCCCAATTGGTAAAATCAGTGACCCCTTCCTCTGTGTTCTCACCTCTCATTCTTCTGTTTCAGGAACCCTAAAACTTATCACCTCTCTTTTTACTTGTCTACTTCTTCTGCCTTCTAGGACTTCAGTTCTGCCCACTCATCCTGTATTACCAGTGCCTTGCAGGATGATTGGTTCGTCATAGTCACAGTGATAACATATAACACAAATGATAGCATTGTTTTATGAAACTACTGAGTGTATTTGTCATTTAAAAATAGTTGACATTAAGCTAGCTCTTAAAAAGAGACACGTTTTGTTTGTTTTAGGACTTTGTACTGTGTGATCACAGGCTCCACAACCTCCTAACCAGACTGCACATTTAAAAATTGTATGTATGTATTTTGGGCTTCACAAATGGTTCAGTGGTAAAGAATCTGTCTGCCAAATGCAGGAGATACAAGGGATGCATGTTTGATCCCTGAGTCGGGAAGATGATCTGGAGGAGGAAACGGCAACCCACTTCAGTAATTTTGCCTGGATAGTTCCCATGGATAGAGAAGTCTGGTGGGCTATAGTCCATGGGGTCACAAAGATTTGGACATGACTGAGCAAGCATGCCTGGACATGCATGTATGTATTTAGCTATAATTTATGTGTAATGTGTAAGCTTAAGGTATATAATATATTGATTTGATATTTTCCACTGCAGTATGCTTTCATGGCAAATAGATGGGGAAACAGTGGCTGACTTTATTTTTCTGGGCTCCAAAATCACTGCAGATGGTGATTGCAGCCATGAAATTAAAAGACACTTACTCCTTGGAAGAAAAGTTATGACCAACCTAGACAGCATATTGAAAAGGAGAGACATTACTTTGTCAACAAAGGTCCATCTAGTCAAGGCTATGGTTTTTCCTGTGGTCATATATGGATGTGAGAGTTGGACTAGAAAGAAAGCTGAGCGTCGTAGAATTGATGTTTTTAAACTGTGGTGTTGGAGAAGCCTCTTGAGAGTCCCTTGGACTGAAAGGAGATCCAACCAGTCCATCCTAAAGGAGATCAGTCCTGGGTGTTCATTGCAAGGACTGATGTTGAAGCTGAAACTCCAATACTTTGGCCACCTGTTGCGAAGAGCTGCCTCACTTGAAAAGACCCTGTTGCTGGGAAAGATTGAGGGCAAGAGGAGAAGGGGACGACAGAGGATGAGTTGGTTGGATGGCATCACTGACTCAATGGACATGGGTTTGGGTGGACTCTGGGAGTTGGTGATGGACAGGGAGGCCTGGCGTGCTGCAGTTCATAGGGTCACAAAGAGTCAGACACGATTGAGCAACTGAACTGAACTGAACTGATTGCAGTATGCTTGTCATTGTAGCCTTATATTACACTCTAGCCTGTCACATATTATCATTGTTTCAGAGGTGGGAAAAATTAAGATCTAGTCTCGTAGCAAGTTTAAGGTTTATAATACAGTTTTGCTGTCTATCAGACTACATATATTTTTAAAGAGTTTGAGACAAGTTCTCATATAGAAATCAAATAATAGTTTTTAATTTTCTTCTCTGTGGCACCTCTGGCCCAGTTGAAAGTTACATATATAGCAGGCATCTGACAGTGTCTTCTGGTGAATTTCTCATGTGTAATTGGGAGACCCAGTTTGTGTTAGAGGAATATGGCACTACTCTTGACCACCACTAGGTGTCCTCTGTCAATTCTAGTCTCTTTCCAATACATTTTCACTTGATTTCTATCCTTTTTAAAAAAACAAAAAACTTCTGTAAGATTTCACAAACCAGATATGTTTTAATGATTTTTTTTTAAATGATCAGTTAGGAAAGGATGATAATGGCACAATTAAAATTGTGAGCCAACCTAAATTAACTGAAAAGGTATGAAAATAATGAGAGATGTTCACATTCTGAAAAGAAATTTTGTGAATTATTAAAGCTTTTTTTAATGACATAGTTTTCCAAGAAAATTCTCCAAATGGCTTTTGCTTTCTCCCTCTCTTAGCCAGTCTCTTTCCTCCCACATTTATATATTTCTCTATTCATAGAGATAAAGTGAAAGGGTCATCACCATTTAAGCCGAACTGTGTCTATTTCATGTTCTGGGCTTTGAAAATTGTCCATCATTCTATATGCTTTTCCAGAAATAGAAATAATTGGATACTGCTGTAAGTGAAAATGAAAGCATGTCTAAGTATTTTATAAGAGCAAAGGATGATAAATTGACATAAGAGCTGGCTACTTATGGGCAAGTAATGTTCAGTAAGCACCTCAAAGTTATAAGTTTTTTTCACATGTCACTGAAAACAATTTTAATTTATGGATTTAATATAGGATACTCCATTGTGCCTTTTTCAGAGTCTCACCTAAATATTTATTGTAACCTCAAAATCTCATTGACTATCTTTGGCATCAACTCTATTTTACCTCCTTCTATTTTAATTTCAGGCTTCCCTGGTGGCTCAGAGGTTAAAGCGTCTGCCTTTAAAGCAATGCAGGAGACCTGTGTTCGATCCCTGGGTCGGGGAGATCCCCTGGAGAAGGAAATGGCAACCCACTCCAGTATTCTTGCCTGGAGAATCCCATGGACAGAGGAGCCTAGTGGGCCACAGTCCACGGGGTTGCAAAGAGTTGGACACGACTGAGCAACTTCGCTTTCTCAGCCCTATAGTCAATATAAAGATGAAGTCCACAATGTCTTCAACTTTTTTTTTCCTGTTTCTTTACACCTTCCATTTTTAAGATATACTCTTTCAGAATATGGTCTTTTCACTTTGTGGAAAACTTCTGTCAAGTTCTCCTTTTTTAACTTCCAGTCATTAGTTTTCTAATGCCAGAAATCTATACCTTTAAATCACAAACAGCTTACAGAGAAAAGTTAATCATGGAATTGTATTTGCCATTATCCCTAAAGGCTAATGAATTTAATCAGTCATTTCTAATAATATTTGGATAATATAGAAATCTAAGTTGGTATAGAGTGGCTCCAAAGTTTATTTCATATATCAGTTCAGTTCAGTTCAGTCGCTCAGTTGTATCCAACTCTTTGCAACCCCATGGACTGCAGCACACGAGGCCTCCCTGTCCATCACCAACTCCCAGAGCTTACTGAAACTCATGTCCATTTAGTCAGTAATGCCATCCAACCATCCCATCCTCTGTCGTCCCCTTCTCCCGCCTTCAATCATCCTCTGTCATCCCCTTCTCCTTCCGCCTTCAATCTTTCCCAGCATCAGGGTCTTTTCAAATGAGTCAGCTCTTCACATCAGATGGTCAAAATATTGGAGTTTCAGCTTCAACATCAGTCCTTCCAATTCTAAACCAATCCTTTAGAATGGAATGGTTGGATCTCCTTGCAGTCCAAGGGACTCTCAAGAGGCTTCTCCAACGCCACAGTTCAAAAGCATCAATTCTTTGGCACTCAGCTTTCTTCACTGTCCAACTCTCACATCCATACATGACCACTGGAAAACCATAGCCTTGACTAGACGGACCTTTGTTGGCAAAGTAATGTCTCTGCTTTTTAATATGCTGTCTAGGTTGGTCATAACTTTACTTCCAAGGAGTAAGCGTCTTTTAATTTCATGGCTGCAATCACCATCTGCAGTGATATTGGAACCCCCAAAATTAAAGTCTGACACTGTTTCCATTGTTTCCCCATCTATTTCCCATGAAGTGATGGGACCAGATGCCATGATCTTTGTTTTCTGAATGTTGAGCTTTAAGCCAACTTTTTCACTCTCCTCTTTCACTTTCATCTAGAGACCTTTTAGTTCCTTTTCACTTTCTGCCATAAGGGTGGTGCCCTCTGCATATCTGAGGTTATTGATATTTTTCCCGGCAATCTTGATTCCAACTTGTACTTCCTCCAGCCCAGCGTTTCTCATGATGTACTCTGTATATAAGTTAAATAAGCAGGGTGACAATATACAGTCTTGACGTACTCCTTTTCCTATTTGGAACCAGTCTGTTGTTCCATGTCCAGTTCTAACTGTTGCTTCCTGATCTGCATATAGGTTTCTCAAGAGGCAGGTCAGGTGGTCTGGTATTCCCATCTCTTTCAGAATTTCCCACAGTTTATTGTGATCCACTCAGTCAAAGGCTTTGGCATAGTCAATAAAGCAGAAATAGATGTTTTTCTGGAACTCTCTTGCTTTTTCCATGATCCAGCGGATGTTGGCAATTTGATCTCTGGTTCCTCTGCCTTTTCTAAAACCAGCTTGAACATCAGGAAGTTCACGGTTCACATATTGCTGAAGCCTGGCTTGGAGAATTTTGAGCATTACTTGACTATCATGTGAGATGAGTGCAATTGTGCGGTAGTTTGAGCATTCTTTGGCATTGCCTTTCTTTGGGATTGGAATGAAAACTGACCTTTTCCAGTCCTGTGGCCACTGCTGAGTTTTCCAAATTTGCTGGCACTGGTCAAATAGAGCCGTCATTTACTTAGTAGGTGAAAACTTCTGAAGAGCTGCTGGCTAGAGAACATAACATTCAGATTATTGTAAAAGAACAAAGAGTTAGAAATTGCTAAGGAAGTTATCTTTTTAAAGTGATACATTTTAAAAAATGAAGAAGAAAAAACTGCCGAGAAGCAATGGATCAAGAAGTGCAAATGATAGAATGTATTTCCCATCCTAGGTCCGACGTCTCAAAAATGCTTTCAGAGTGTTCGAGCAGTCATAAGAAGCCACAACAGCTAGGAAGATGAATGTAGAAAGAGAGAAAAAGGATGTTATAAGGATGAGACTGTGAGAGATAGACACACACATGCAGAATGATGATCCATTATAAAAACTCAGGACAACTAAGACAACATTTAAAAAAAAAAAAAAGCTTACAAAAGGTATTGTGTGTGTGTGCATACTGGCTTTCATCTTGTTTCTTCATAGTCTTACACCTCCCTCAGGCAAAGATATTACAAGTTTGGGAGTGAAGAGACTGATGTTGAAAGGAACAAAGACTGTTTTTAATAAGTTACTAAGAAGATTTTTGGAGGAAATTTTTGGTGACTGTGTGTGTTGCCCAACGTTTCCTTTGCATTTGGTGTTGACTTTGATTCTGAAAAACTAAGGCATGAGAAGTTTCCAAAACAGAATTAGGAAGATTAACAGTGAGTCTTACTTCTAAGACTTTGAACTCAGATTTTAGGCATTGAAAATAAAAGTGAAGAAAATGTTAAGATCTTAATCCCTTTTCTGACTACAAATATCACTGGAATCTGGAATATACACTGTGGCCAGATAGTTAGAAGTGACCTTCAACAGTATCAGGCAGTATGAAAGCCAAAAATAAGGAAAGACCCATCAGAGAACATTTCCTGGCCAACCTGCTTTTGAGCACTTTTTGAAATAAGGGACACAAGGAGAAGCAGAGAGAAGGATGAGATGCCTATGCTGTGACCCCAAATGGATCATCTGATCCAAATTCCAATATTTACAAAGAGGACATGAGTTCACCCAACCAGTTTTTGAAATAAATAACTGTATGTATAAAAATAGTAAGTACATTTCACAGGATTTCTGAAGTGAAAAGAAAATAAGAGATCATCTGATCAACTTTTGTCTTCCAGTGTAATCCTTTTACTGTATCTTTGATAATGAAAACCATGTCTCCATTTGAGTATTTCCATTCTGCATTAACTTTCTGTCTTCTGCCAGACTACCAGTTTCTATTCTGAGGCAGCTCCTGTTGTGAACAAGTTTAATCTTGGATTCTGCTTCTCTTTATAACTATTTGTCCTGCCTCCCTTCTCTGGATGCCATTTCCATTTAAGTATTTATACCATGTATAATGCCCTCCCCAAACTCTTTGTTTCCTGCACTAAGCACTCGTGAATCGTGCATGCGTTACCTATATATTTTCATTTGTAGATTTCTCCCCATCTCTGGATTCTTCGGATTCACTTAGTTGAACACGAGAAACGAAAATTTAAAAAAAAGTGAGACTGCTGTTGAGTTAGTAGAAAGCATTAAGGAGTGAAATAATGATACTATGACAAAATTGGTTGACAAAATCAAAGTGACAACTAGATAGTAAATTATCATGTAAAATTATAGTTAGTGTAGATAGCAAGCCACATCATAGATAATATTAAACCACCGTTGGGAAGATTGATCTGACATTTGCTTCTAGAACCAGGGGTTCAAGAATACACAGAGAGGGAAGTGAACAAGGACTATTTGTCCAGATAACCAGAGTGAGGAGAGTGGGTGATGGAGGACACATTGTAAAACCTCCAGTAAAGCAGTTTAGATTCAGGGATTACTTTTTTTAAATGGTGTGGGGGCATTAAAATTGTACAGAATAGATGTGGAAAATGATTCTGACAGTTGGTTCTTTTTAACAAAGTAAATGTTTCTTTTTTCCCCTACATTTTGTAAATTACACACATGCATTGAAAAACTCAAAATTAAAAAAAAAAAACTCAATGGAAATATGAAAAATTACCTGGAAAAATTACTCTACCATGAGAAAATCATAGTCACCATTTGGTGATTATTTTCTTTAGCACATCTCTTTTTGCACGCACATGTGCACATACAGAAACTTGAACCCATTATGTTACTCATTTGAGTCATATCAAATACACTATTTTCTATGAACACTTTAATTTTTCAAACTTTTTTAATGAACATCCCTCTTTCTCTTGTTTTCTATTCTTTTGTCCCCTCTTCGTTAGGTGATCTATGTTATAAACTGCATGTGTAACTTTCCATGTATATTTTCATGCTCAAGCTCATATATACATATGAGAGTTTTGAAGTTATGAAGGTAATATTATATTATATATACGTTTCTGCAACTTGATATTTTTCTTTCTACTCCTCCAATTCACTTGGTGGGGCTGTAACCATTCTTTTTTTTAATGGTTGTATAATACCCCATGGTAGGAGTGTATTACAATTGAACTATTCTCCTACTGAATGATATTTGCTTTGTTTCATCCTTTTGCTATGATAAATGTGAATAATCACCTTTG
The DNA here is from genome assembly GCF_019923935.1 of Bubalus bubalis. Classification (NCBI taxonomy): domain Eukaryota; kingdom Metazoa; phylum Chordata; class Mammalia; order Artiodactyla; family Bovidae; genus Bubalus; species Bubalus bubalis. The sequence goes on along the minus strand of NC_059163.1, from coordinate 110,182,990 downwards.
TATATTTAGCCTTACTCGCTGACACTTTTATTACAGTTTCCCAGGGGTAATTTCCCAGGAGTGGAATTGCTTTCAGACATACACATTTAAAAATTTTTAATAGACACTGCCAGATGGCATTTCCAAATGCCTGCAACAATTCACATTTCCACCTTTTTCCCCTATATCCCTGCCAGTAGTAGATGTTATTATTGTTTCATTTCTAGCAGTGATAGCAGGTATTACTATAATCGGCATTTTTAAAATTACTAGTAACTGCCTATTCATATCTTTGGTTGTTTTTATTATATCCCTGAGTATTTGGATTTAAATAAAAGTAATTTAATACATATTTTGCATCATTAGGAATATATGCCGTATGTGAAGGAAAATAAAATTGTTAAATATGCTGTTTATAATAATCATTTTATGATTCTCTGATATCATTTAATCTTGAGGCAACTGGAGAGTCTATCAAAGTCTATCAACATCCCAGAAGCAGGGGCAGATAGTCTTAAGGGAATGCATTCACTAGTAGAAAGCTGATGCTAAAATTAAGTGTCTGTTCTATGGGATACATATAAGTTTAAATATAATACATGTTTGGGCTAGAGGATTTAAAGATAAAAGAAAGCAACTGCATGGGTGGTAGGTGAATGTGGTTGGACTCAGCTTGCCAACACAAAATGCCCAGATGCTGAGAGGGAGATCCATTGAACATTCTACAGAACTGGTTGGCATGAAGGGTCATTTGCCAAAGCTAAGGTGAAAAAATGCAGACATTCTGATATAGAGAGTGTACATTTGTGCCAGAGGTGGCTTTTTCAAGGCATACTTCTAGTCACCTCAATTCAAAGCCAACACTTCTCAGTATGCCTCCTGACAGCCGGAGTCTTGGGATGATCATCTGACTTCTCAACTCCAAGGAAGTATTGTTTTCCATTACCATGCAGATGGCTATTTGCAAAATAACTAGGATTTGCTTTGGGTCAAATGTTAGGCTGGGGTATCTTTATTCTGAACCTCTTATCAGTTTGCGTGTTAACTGTAAATTCTTACAGATTACTGAATTCACGTATTTTTGACTCAGTCCAAAAGTGAATTTTTCAAAATCAGTTTGACCATCTGACTTCCACTACAGGGATAAAATGCCTTCATACCACTTATGGGAGCTCCTTAGGATTCCTTGAACTTCAGTAATTTAAATATGTCTAAACATCATGAGAAACGCTGGGCTGGAAGAAGCACAAGCTAGAATCAAGATTGCCGGGAGAAATAACAATAACAGATATGCAGATGACACCACCCTTGTGGCAGAAAATGAAGAGGGACTCAAAAGCCTCTTGATGAAAGTGAAAGAGGAGAGTGAAAAAGTTGGCTTAAAGCTCAACATTCAGAAAATGAAGATCATGGCATCTGGTCCCATCACTTCATGGGAAATAGATGGGGAAACAGTGTCAGACTTTATTTTTGGGGGCTCCAAAATCACTGCAGATGGTGATTGCAGCCATGAAATTAAAAGACGCTTACTCCTTGGAAGGAAAGTTATGACCAACCTAGATAGCATATTGAAAAGCAGAGACATTACTTTGCCAACAAAGGTCCGTCTAGTCAAGGCTATGGTTTTCCAGTGGTCATGTATGGATGTCAGAGTTGGACTGTGAAGAAAGCTGAGTGCCGAAGAATTGATGCTTTTGAACTGTGGTGTTGGAGAAGCCTCTTGAGAGTCCCTTGGACTGCAAGGAGATCCAACCAGTCCATCCTATAGGAGACCAGTCCTGGGTGTTCTTTAGAAGGACTGATGCTGAGGCTGAAACTCCAGTACTTTGGCCACCTTATGTGAAGAGTTGACTCATTGGAAAAGACTCTGATGCTGGGAGGGATTGGGGGCAAGAGAAGGGGACGAGAGAGGATGAGATGGCTGGATGGCATCACCGACACGATGGACATGAGTTTCAGTGAACTCCGGGGATTGGTGATGGACAGGGAGGCCTGGCGTGCTGCAATTCATGGGGTCGCAAAGAGTCGGACATGACAGCGACTGAACTGGGCTGAACTGAAGCGTATTGAGTTTATACTCAGTTTGACAGAATTTTAAGAAGGGAAATAAAAGTAAAGCAACTGTGAAAATAAATTGGATTTAAAAAGAAAAACCTCCTTCCTTACATTACATATTTTGACTGTAAGTTTGAAAATGTGCTTTCACACTCAGATCCCCTTGGTGAAGGGTAGAAAACACAGGAACAAGGCATTTAAGGAAATTGTCTGATCCGTCATTAGTGGACCGCTAAGTTACGCTACAGTCCATGGGGACACAGAGAGACAGGACTGAGCACACGCACACACACACATGAGCGACACTGATACAAGCCTGGCCCGCCCCCCCCCCCCCCCAGGCTTAAATAAAACACAGTGCGTTAGATATGCCAAGAGATTGTAAAATGGATTCTTCCAGCATGAGTTTATATGAGTAGAAACAGATCAGTAGAGAGAAAAGTTTCACTCAATAAGAATAAATAAGGGAGCTGGGCCGGATGTTATTTTTCACCTGAGGCTGGGTGAGGACTCTACACACAAAAGCTACCTTGAGGGGCAAAGTAATACAGCAGCCCTGGGGCTGAGGCGAAGGCAGTACCAGTGAGGCAGAGAATGTTCTCACCAAAGCTGCTGAGAATCCCACTGCCAGAGGATAATATGTAAAGCAGACTCCAAAGCTCGCTTCCTCTGGGACAACAGCTGAGTTGGAAATGACAGCTGATAAATGGGCCTTGGGCTACCAGGATAAAGCCCTTCCCCTAGGACCGGCCCACTCTCCCACTTCTGGCATCTCAGCCTAGAGGAATATAAACTGGGAGAACAGGTAACTAAATGCAGTCACAGTTTGGTGTCACCAGCGGGGAAGCCAAACTAGAGGTTCAGGAGATTAAAGGGAAACCTGGTGTGCTGCAGTCCAGGCGGTTGCAAACACTCAGACGTGAGTGAGCTACTGAATATCAACCAATGACTCGGACAGTAACTGTGAAGAGTACTTGACTGCAAAGTTGGAGGAACTGTTCACACAGGACTACCTTCACTTCCGACTCCAGCTGCAAACTTGGGGTCCCTGGGGCCACTTTCACTTCTATCTGGCCACAAATATGGGGCCCCTAGGGACTCCCTCAGCTTTGATAATTCATTAGAACAGTGCACAAAACTCAGGAATGCGCCATACCTAAGATTACAGTTGTTGTTGTTTTTAACAACAAAAGGATACAAGTTAGACCCCACCAAAGGAAGAGATGCAAAGGGGAGACTTGGACCTGGGAGTTCCAAACGTGAAGGTGCTGTGTGCTCAGGGGCACGTTACTCTTCTGGCATCAGTGCGGTGGCAGTAAACGCAGAGTATTGACAACATAGGGAGCTCCCCTCACTTTGGGGTCCAGGGATTTTGAATCACGGCTCGTGTGGTAGAGCTGGATCTCTGGCCCCCTCCCTGCTGGAGGTCAGGCTGATGTCACCTGGCTCAGAGTTCCAACCTTCTAACCATGGTTGTCTTTCTGGCTTGGCCATCCCAATCCTAAGACTATTGATGTGACCTTACCCACACTGAGTCATCTGGTTAGTATAAGCTATCAAGTATGGTCCAGAGGTACACCATGAATATCAAAGATGCTTCAATCACCTGGAAAATTCCAGGGGATCTTTAAACCCTTGAATCTCCCAGGAGTGAGGGGGTTGGGGGCTCAAAAGACTAGACTTCTCTTTGCATATGTGCAGGCACAGATGCTTCAGTCATTTCTGACTCTTTGCTACCCTATGAACTGTAGCCCGCCAGGCTCCTCTTTCCCTGGGATTCTCCAGGCAGGAATACTGGAGTGGGTTGCCATACCCTTCTCCAGGGAACCTTCCTAACCCAGGCGTTGAATCTGCCTCTCCTGCACTGCAGGTGGATTCTTTACCATTTGAGCCACCAGGGAACCCCTAGACTTCTCTATTCTTCACTACACGGATGTTGTTATTTTAAAGCATGTCATCATGGCACAACACTGCTTTTGTGAAATGTGACTAAAAGTGATTAAGAAATCCAAATACAGGGAAAGAGCCCAGTGAGAGGATATGAAAAGTCAGTGGGAGGATGGATAGTTGCTTATGATTATTTACTCTTTTCTTTTGTTGTTTTATTTTGTGTTTAAACTTTCTAAAAATTTATTTTATTGAAGTATAGTTGATTTACAGTGTTGTGTTAATTTCTGGTATACAGCAAAGTGATTCAGTTTCATATATATGTTCTTTTTCATATTTTTTCCATTATGGTTTATGAGAGAATGTTGGATAGAGCTCCCTGTGCTATACAGTAGGCCCTTGTTTTTCTACCCTTTCTATATACAATGGTTTGCATCTGCTAATCCCAAACTCTCGATCCACCCTTCCCCCAGCCCCTCTCTCTCGTCCACCACAAATCCGTTCACTCTGTCTGTGAGTCTGCTTCTGTTTCGTACGCAAGTCCATTTGTGTCACGTTTTAGATTCCACATGTAAGTACTATCGTATGGTATTTGTCCTTCTCTTTCTTTCTTTCTTCACTTAGTATGATAATCTCTAGGTCCTTCCATGTTGCTTCAGATAGCATGACTTCATTCTTTTGTATGGCTGAGTAGTATTCCAGTGTGTGTGTGTGTGTGGTATCTTCTTTATCCATTTATCTGTTGATGGACATTTAGGGTGTTTTCATGTTTTGGCTATTGTAAATAGTGCTGCTATGAACATAAAGATGAATATATTTTTTCTTTTATTATTTTAAAATTTATTTTATTGAAGTGGTTGATTTACAATGTTGTGTTAGTTTCCGGTGTACAGCAAAGTGATGCAGTGAGGCACATATTTATGTGTGTGTGTGTGCAAATATATATACATATTTTCTGTATCATGGTGTTTTGATTACATACCCTTGATTGAGTTCACTCCTAAATACACCTGATACGTAAGAAAGATGGGCATATTTTGAACCTGGTTTATACAAAATCAGAGTCCAGTCCCTTTCCATTATGTCATGTGGTGATACTTTATGGTTTTCTACAGAGAGGAAATTACAGTTTCAGCTGGAAGACTGAATAAAACTCTGTGAGCTGCATTTGTCATATCCGTGGTAGGAAACTTTTTCCAGTGCATCTGAATGTTTCACTATGTAAATTCATTATAGGACCTCACTATTGTGAAAACTTTATAAATAATTCATAGGATTTTCTAAACTAGCAAGAAAAACTGGATTAACAATGTTTCAGTATAAACTACTTTAAAAGCTATTTTACTAAAGTAAACTTTAAAAAGAGAATTGTATTAATACTGTGAAGGAGATATGATATTGCTTTTGTCACTCTGCTCATAGCCTGAATATCAATATTATAGTATTAAAAAAGTTGAATAAGTCAGAAAGCCAATTTGCAAAACAGTGTGAAAGAATTATGTTAGCAAATTCTTTTCATCATGTAAGAAAATGATAATAGACTGCTCCCATATGAAAAGTATACTTTCTCTTCATGTAGGGAGAGAGTTGAGAAAGGGAAAGATTGCTTTCATTTGATGTTTTCATATTTTGTTTTGGAAAAATCTTTGAGCCATTAATATTCATTTATGTTGGAAAAATTTGAGTGGTTTTTTAGTTAGTCATTTTAATACATAATTACCCAACATCAAGTTTTCTCCTTTAGATAAGATTTTGACATTGAAAGTAAAAGTTGTTAAAGTATGAATTTCGTATTACAAAGGAAAATAGATTGGAGTTCTTATGTCTTTTGCTGGCTTATCCAATAATAGGATACTTGAAGAAGCTATGTCTTTAACTGATCCAGGGAAGGCGTTTATTTTAAAAAGAAAATCCCAAGTTTATTTTAATCTTCCCCTTTACTGCAAACTTCACCTGCCACTTTCTTTTTCACTTCTTGTTCTCCTCTGTTCTCATCCTCTACTTTTACATCGATTCCAGTGACTTCTGTCTACCCAAGTCTACCCTCCTCTGTATGTTCCTGTGTAAGAATTGACATTCTTAGGACACTTCCTTTTTATCCTCCTTCCTGTTTAAAGTATTTACCTCTTCTCATTGGTGCAAATGGATTAAATTATCCATTCCAGATAATCTTGTTTGAATTTTAAGAAGGATTTATTCTCTGAAAATAGTGGACCTCATCGAAATGCTAGAAACTTCATATACTAGTTGAATTTTTAATAAACAGAATCACTGTTCCTGTGTGGAACGTACTTGATTTCCCACTCATCTGAGCAGCTCTATGAGACACGAAGAGGCAAAGTTTAAAAAACCAGGCACTGCTTTGTTTCATAGCTCCTTCACTTACTAACTATGCGACCAAGTGGAATTTAAGCTTGTTATGCTTAATAAGGTTACCTACCTCATAGATGTGTAGTAAGGATGAAATGAGATAATGTGTGTAAAGTATTTCTCCTGGTGTCTCCCTCACAGTAAATGCTCAAGACATGTAAGCTATTATGATTATCATTATTCATGTTTTATCTGGAAGTACTTGGGAATACTAATGAATAGAACAGAATTCATTCTTACTTTCCAAGTTCAAAAAACACCTTTGTTGGTCTGGTTCAACTTGCCAAGGTTAAATAATTACTAGATTGGTGCCACTGAAAGAAGCACATGATTTGTGTTTTCTAGTCTGGCAGCCAGAGGTTTGGCTGCAGGGTTTTCTTATTAGCTGCAGCAAATTATGCTCTGCATAATAGGATGGTGCTGACTCCTGTCTGGATGCTTGGTGCATGCTTGCCAGCGTGAAGGGAATCACAGTTTTCTATCCAGTGAAAGGTAAAATTAGCTTTCGTATCGGATCTTGCATTATAAAGAATAGCACAGCTATTCATGCTGCCTCTTATTCCTGGCATATGTTAAACAAGTACTTAAATATCTCTGTTTCTGGTCCCAGTGCAATTTTTAGTGTCTATTCTTTGCCCAGTTCAAATTAATGTAAGAGTCATATGATTAACTTATAATGTAAATAGTGCCTAATTATTTTCAGATAAATGTATGTACTGTGGAGACACAAATACAGTCATTGCAAATACCATGAACTATTTTAGTGACAGATATTCACTCTCTTCCTAATCTCATGGTAGTGAAACAGCTGAATTCCCAGCCTTGCTTCCCTTTACTGGATCAATATATAATATTCCCAGAAAGGCACTTACACATAAGTTGTTTTCCCCATTTAATTATCCTATGAATGTGATAATGGCTGCCTTGAAAAATTGACTTAGAAACATATAAGAAAAGAGAAATGTTTGAGAAATTTTCCTACTTTCCTGGCATGGACTTGACCATTAAAAATGAGTACAAGGGAGGAGTTTGGGGATTAGACATTAGGTTCTTGAGCCATTCTGTAGCCCTGTTGCCTGAGAGTATATAATATTCCTAGTGAGCCCAGTAAAGACTATCTATTGAATATTATGATGCCTTACCATTCAATAGCTATTTTCAAGTTAGTTGACTGATATTTCTCTGACACTGATGAAATTCCTTACCAATAGAGCTCAGAACATGGTGTGACTTCTTCTTGGGAGCTGTGATTGTTAGGAGCAGCAGCTCTCTTCAGATCAGTTGTTAAATATTTCAGCTACTTTCAGAAAATCAGACTAAAACACAGTTCACTGTTCTTTAAGTAGTGTAGGCTCTTTCCAGGCCTTCAGGGATATGAAATTTCTTTTTCTGTTGGGACCACAGCATTCCAAAAGGAGATTAAAATGCAACATATTATGTTATTATAGGGCAGGGGTGGGGACAGTTGTTTCTTCCTTAAATAAGAATGTAAACAGAGGAGAAAATATAAGTAAGTCCATAAAAATAAAACTTTGTTTCTGATAGAATGTTCCTAATATAATGAAACACATACAAAATTAATGTTTTGGCACCATCGATAAATGGTTTAATTGTGAAAAATCTAATTGAGCAGTCTAATGGAATATATTTATAACACTGGGTAGACAAAGCCATTGAGAGGTACGTCAGGTTTTCTCATCCTTATTCAGAAGGAAAACTTTTAACTCTTCTGGTGACTCGGGTTCCATTCCAGCCCTCAGTAGATTATTGATTTTTTTTTAAATGCCTTTTTTTTTCTGCCTTGATATACTGACTCATGAAATTTTGCACTCTTTCCCTAAAGTAGCCTCTTGGGCTTAAAACCTAACCAATGATTGCATTTTGTGGCAAATCTCATGCTTGCATTTCATTTGCATACTCTGTTCTCCTTACTATCGTGCTCAGAATTAGGAGGTAAGATTCAGGTTTCTGGTTTCCTTTTCAAGAGTAAAAGGGATAAAATGGTACTTATGCTAAAGCACCAGGAAGATATTGAGGGAGAAATAATTTGGTGTTCACTATTCATTTATTTCGTGAAGTGAAAGACCAGATATCTACAACAGAAGCCTCAGAGTCAGAGAGATATAGGTTCTAGCCCCAGCTCTGCTACTCACTACTCCACGACCAGGACAAGTTATGTAATTCTCCTAGGTCTCACATTCTTCACATCAGAAGGAAATAGTCTTTTCAGCATTTTAGGATTCTGAGAGAAGTAAATGAGAGACTGTTGTAAAATGCATTACAAAGTACCTACTCAATTAATTACTGTAAGTGAAAAAACAAAATGTACCCTCTACCCCTAGCAAATGAAGCCGTTACTGATGAAGATATCAAAAATGAACCCCATGGCACTACAATCTCGTAATAATGAACTAGAAAAACTATGCTGAGAATAAAATGGGGGTGGGGCAGAATACATTGTCTTTCACATGGTAGGCATGTAATGTTTCCCTGTTAAATGAATGAATAACCCAAGTAACAGATGAACTAAGTCTTGCAATGCTAACTGCTGCTGCTAAGTCGCTTCAGTCATGTCCGACTCTGTGCGACCCCCATAGACGGCAGCCCACCAGGCTCCCCCGTCCCTGGGATTCTCCAGGCAAGAACACTGGAGTGGGTTGCCATTTCCTTCTCCAATGCATGAAAGTGAAAAGTGAAAGTGAAGTTGCTCAGTCGTGTCCGACTCTTAGCGACCCCATGGACTACAGCCCACCAGGCTCCTCCGTCCACGGGATTTTCCAGGCAAGAATGCTAACTAGCTACCCTCAATTTGTCAGAGAAGACTAATGTATTTCAGGCCCAGAATTCTATAAATCAATTGGTGTGCCTTGCTATTTCTGGCAAAATACTTAAAGTTTTTACTTTACACAAAAATGCCAATTCCCAAAAGTGTCTGTGTAGTCTCTTCAGGCCATGAAGAACACGTTACTGCACCCATTGGCCACTTACTCTACAGCTACAAAGAAAGTGAGGAAACCCCAGGGAAATCCCTTAGGCAGCCAAGGAATAGAGCCAAGGAATAGAGCAGCCGTAGTTTTATAAAAGGAATGAAAACAATTCACTTTTTAATTTCAAAAAAAGAAAGAAAAGAAATGGCACTATAATTTTTATCTGAACTAACTGTGCAGGTTAATTTTGGTTGTAAGATGAAACAGGTAAAGATGCAATAAAACTGAAGACACAACAAAACTACCTCCACAAACCCATTTGTCTACATTTTGATTTTCAAAGGAATTTCTTCAGTGAGACTGGATTTGTCTTCACCAGATTTCAGTCCTCCTGTGGAGAACCTCTACTGCCTACCTAATTATCCATTTACTCTCATAATAGGTCTCCTATTTTTGCTCAGTTGAAACAGTTCTTTCATGCTGAACAACGTTTTTTTTTTTTTTTTTTTTTTAAGTATATGATTTAATTCTTTTGGCTTCTAATGTTAGATTTATGTAATATTCCTTATGAACAAAAGCATTACGCTGAAAGGGCAGAAACCATCTAATGAGGATCCTTGAGCTGTAGCAAAACTTCTCCTCACTGCATGTTCTGCTCACTCCCGCCCTCCTTTGCAGTCCTCAGGGGTTTCTGCCTCAGCTCCCTCTAAACTATTGGCTTTCATTACTTAAAGGGTCAGAGTGATGCCTCTTCTCAACACCTCCTGAACAGCTTCTGTTCTGTGCTTGAAGCTTTCATTTCTTTGAAGCCTCTGTGTACCATTTCTACTTGACCAACACCACAGGGAGTTGAATTATCAAAGAATCAATCCCTTCTGAGAATTGTTAAAGGAAAACCTCCCATTCTGAGATAAAATAACAGATGCAACGAGTTTCCCATTCACTGTATAGGATACTAAACAACGTCAAATTGAATTCTCTGCTGTGCGAGGTTTGGAGTGGATTTTTTTCAGCGGTGGGTGGACAGGGCCCTTCCACATAATGCCAATGGAGGCAAATTTCCCGGTCCATTCTCATGTTGTCTCTGGACTCTTCTGAATGCCAGAGTGCCTTCTCTCTCTGCCCAGGACATTCCTGATCCATTCTCTGTGGTTCATCATCAGTACTCTCCAGTGCTCCCTGTCAGCAGGGTTAATGTCTCATTAAAAAGGGCTGGAGGAAGGGTATGTCTTGTGATGTACCATACCATTTGTTAGAATAAACAAGTATTGAAACAAATGGCTGCAAAGTGTTGCGTAGGTTTTTTTTTTTTTCCTAGTACAGTGACTTATATTCGAATATAGTTTTGAAAAACAAAGAGGAAAAGACACTGATTTATTCAGGGTTTATTCTATGTCAAGTATTTGTTGTCTCCTTTAATCATCACCACATTCCTGTAAGATAGATGTTTGTAGGTCACAATTTACAGAAGAGAAAGGGGCTCCAGGGCAGGGAAGAACTTGCCTGGTGTTACACACTGGAAAGAGTCAATGCCTAACCAAGTTTTCTGGGCTCTTCTGTGCTCATTTAGGTGACTCTTCCCTTATACTAACATCATTCCAGGGGTGGAAAGATAATTCTGTCTTATAAAATTCAACATTATGAAACCGGATTCTTGGTTACGATCTGCAAATCTGAAAAGATGAGAACATGAAATCTATAGGTAAGAATGCAGTGTTCATTCTTCTGTTTAGAATAGAATAAAAGTTGAGGACTCATACCAAAGAGTAAAGTTGACTTTGTTCTCAGAACATTTCAGTGCAAATTGGGTTAAATAATGAATGAGAATCAGCTCTTTGGTATTTTCTTAGGAAATATGAGCACCTGTTTAATATTCTGAGTTAGTGGTTACAGTGAGCACGTACACACACACACACACACTACATTAGAGGGACACATCGTATAGAGTGCTGAATCCCCCAGTATCTTCAAACTCTGCTCACAGGGAGTGGTAATTATGAATTTTAAGTATAAAGGCTGATGATCTAGATCATTTCCTGGTGCTACTAGATGACTGACTTTAGAAAAATCATGTGGCATCTTAGCAAGATTTTTCCTTTTATTGTAAGTAGAGATAATATAACTCATAGAAGATGTATGTGCATCAAATTGAATGCATGTATTTTTAAGCAATAGAAATCCCAACTCAAAAAGGAAATTTTATCCTCATAGAATTGAATGTTCCAAGAGAAGTTCTGGCTTGAGACATAACTTAATCTAGAACTTCATCAAGATCATCAGGATTCATTTCTAGGATCTGGTTCCTTCTTATCTTGACACAAAACTCAAATATAAAAGTGGGCCTCTGGCAAATATTGACTACAGCAGTTTCAAGCTCCAAATCCATATGCCCAGTGGAGAACATGTGAATTTATGCCCCAGAATTTGCACAATGGGTACTGAGGCTTGTAGTTATTGAACTGACTTATATTGCATGCATGCATGCGTGCTAAGTTGCTTCAGTCGTGGCCGACTCTGTGATCCTATGGATTGTATGTAGCCTGATAGGCTCCTCTGTCCATGAGATTCTCTAGGCAAGAATACTGGAGTGGCTTGCCATGCCCTCCTTGATTTATATCACATAAATTAAGTCATTTCAGTTGTGTCTGACTCTGTGCTACCCTGTGGACTGTAGCCTGCCAGGCTCCACTGTCCTTGGGATTCTCCAGGCAAGAATGCTGGAGTGGGTTGCCATGCTCTCCTCCAGGGGATCTTCCTGACCCAGGGATCGAACTTGTGTCTTTTTATGTCTGCTGCATTGGCAGCGGGTTCTTTACCACTAGCACCACCTGGGAAGCCCCTTATATTGCATGCTCATCCCTTAATCAATTGCTGTTGCCAGTCAATAAGATAGTCTGAGTGGCTTCAGCCATAACATTCTTTTTTTTTTTTTTTTAATTTTATTTTATTTTTAAACTTAACATAACTGTATTAGATTTGCAAGAAGACTGGGCTGAAGATATACATTTTGGAGTTGCTAGCATGTGGAGGATATTTAAACTTGTGGGCTTAGATAGAATTACCAAGGGTGTGTAGATAGAGGAGAGAGGAGGACCAGGGCTGAGCATAATAGTGCTTTAATACTAAGAGGCTGAGGGAGGGAAACCAAAAAGGGATAGCAAGTAGGAGCAATCAAATGAGCTATGATAAAAAAAAATCAGGAGAATATGTTATTCTGAAAGGTAATTTTTTTTTTTTTTTGGAAGAGAATGGTTAACTGAGTCAACTATTAGGGATAGATTAAGCAAGAGTAATTTCAATAACTGAGCTGCAAGGAGGAGGTTAAAAATTGATGACATTGATACCAATGATTGAAGTGAAATAGTGGGAGCAAAAGCTTGATTGAAATGGATTTATAAGAAAAGAGAGGTGAGAAATTGGAGAAAGGAAGAAGAGAGAAACCTTTCATGGAATATTGCTGCAAAAATAGGCAAAGTAATTAGAGTAATGGGCTTCCCTGGTGGCTTAGACTATAAAGAATCTGCCTGCAATGCAGGAGACCCAGGTTCAATTGCTGGGCTGGGAAGATCTCCTGGAGAAGAGAATGGCTACCCACTCCAGTATTCTTGCCTGGAGACTCCCATGGACAGAAGAGCCTGATGAGCTACAGTCCATGGGGTTGCAAAGAGTTGGACACAACTGAGCAACTAACACTACCAATACTACTAATCAGAGTTATAGCTGGCAAAGAAAGTGGAATGATAAAAATATTTTTCTAAGATAAGAAAGATAAAACTATATTTAATTGATGGTAAGAACTATTTGGTAAGAATGTAAAGTTAATGATGAAGAAGAGAGAGGAGGATTGCTGTACTGATGTGATAAAGGAGATAAAAAAAAGATGAGGTCTTGCAGAGGAGTTGACTTTGGGCAGCGGCATGGAAAATTCACCTGTCCCAACTGGAGAGAAGACAAGAAGGGGGCAGGTACTGATGTACAGTTGGTTAGAGGCAGTGGCCGGGATCTATGGAAGTCTCCCTCTGACTATTTCAGTTTCTTGCTGCTGCTGCTGCTGCTAAGTTGCTTCAGTCGTGTCGGACTCTGTGCGACCCCATAGATGGCAGCCCACCAGGCTCCCCCGTCCCTGGGATTCTCCATGCAAGAACACTGGAGTGGGTTGCCATTGCCTTCTCCGTCAGTTTCTTGGTGATCTTATAATCATGAGAATGGGGCAGAAGTTATTGGGAGTTTGTAGAGAGGGGATAGAAAATGAAATTGTTTCTTGTTTTGTTTTTAGGACATCCCTAGGAATGCAAAGGGTGAAGAATATGATTCCCAAGTAGCATTTTAAGGGCCCACTGGCAGCTATTTTTAAGAATTTAAATTGAGTCCAGTTGGCTTAGTTGTATGTTTATCCAAGTCCCTGTTAGCTTCTTGGGTACAGGACTGGAGCTGACAGAGTTAGATTTAGTGAGGTTATGGTATTAGCCCTATAGATGAGTGGGAAAGAGACAAGGAAATCAAGGGAGGAAGAGGAGCAAGGATTTGATGCCATTTTCTTGACTTAAATGATCATCTTCTCTTACTAAAAGTTATACAGCAATCTCTTGAATGACTTTTACCTGCATCCTGGTTCTCTCAAATCCCTTCTCTACCCTACAGCAGGAGTGATTTTTCTGAAGAACAAATTTGGGATACTCCTTTACTCAACACCATTTAATGGATCTCCATTGCCCTCAGGATGAAGTCTGATGTTCTTAATGTGTTTTCTGGGGACCTTTATGATCTGGTATTGCTTATTTTCTTAGGCTCCATTTCTTTCCACTTCTCATTATTCTTGAATTCAACCAGATACTAAATCACTTTAGTTTTCATGCTCTTTCTAGCCTCTGGAACAATCTTCTCTCATTTCCATACTCTTCTCCTGAGTAGCTCCCAATTTTCTTCCAGATTCAACTAAAGCATAGATTCACCCCCGTGGTTTTCTCTGCAATACTAAGGCTATTTGTGGTTCTCTACTATCATTTGTTTCTACTCATAAGCTTTCTTTGAAGAATGTTTTTGCCCTATTTAAAAATGGAGAAAAAAGAAAACCTAAGAATACAGGTTAATCCTTTCATTTTGTATTACAGAGTGCATGGTTCTATACCTAGACTCCTCTGACGATCAGAACTCTATAGCTTCCTCAGATAACTTTTAGGGTGGAGGGGAGATAGATCCAACAAGTAATTATTAAATCATGCAGGAGGTGCAATATTAGACATGCATAGTGTGTAGGTTATAATTCTAGTTTATCACCTGTTGTTCTCATGTGTTTTGATCAAACTGCGGTGGAAACTCTGTGTACAATGTGCTTTTTAGTTTCCTTTGCGTCTTCTCTCGTTTCTGCTTAATGTCTAGCACTGGGTTTGTCTCATACTAGGACTTCAATAAAACTAACTGATAGCACGAGGCTTATCTACTGCTTTCTATTTCCTATAAAACAAATATTGTATGGCTATGCCTAGCAAGAAAAGTACTTTTTGAATCAGAATGCTTCTAAGCATGTTAAAAATGATGAAAATTAATTTGAAAGAAAATTCTTGGACTTGAAGGGAGGAGGAGTAAGAAAAAATTAATAGTACCTAATACTGAGCTATATCCTCCAAATGTACTTTATTTATACTATCTAATTTAATAGTCACTGTGTTCCAATTCTGTCATTATTGTTATCAATACAGTTTTGCAGAAAAGAGTGCTAAAGTACAGGGATTTTAAAGAAACTTTCAGTACCCCAGAGCCGAAAAGGCATGGAGTTGGGATTTGAACCCCAGCAGCCTCACATAGATACACGTGTATGCGTGCATGTTCAGTTGTGTGACTGCCTTTGCGACCCCATGGACTGCCAGGTTCCGCTGCCCATGGGAGTTTTCAAGCAAGAATGCTGAAGTGGGTTGCCATTTCCTCCTCCAGGGGATCTTCCCAACCTAGGGATCAAACACACGTCTCCTGCATTGGCAGGCAGATTCGTTATCACTGAGCTACCTGCGAAGCCCAACATAAAGGCACACATTTAACCAAATTACTATAGTCTTTCCGTTGAACTCCTTCAGGTCCCAGGCAACAGACCAAAACACTTTTAATGCCCTTTTTTGTTTTAGATTTACTTTTTTTTTATTCAGAATGATTATTTCTGGTTAGAAGCAGAGACATTTTCTTGTATTTCGTATAGCACTCATTTTTTACCACCTGCTTGATATTAAAATAATTATAATGCACAGGATCATATTTTCTCACATTTCTTATAAAATTCGAATACTTGAAAACAGGACTTTTCTGGAAGAACTGAAAAGAATAATCGGAAGAAATGAATATTTAATCAATCTGGATAAAATGCAATTGCTGTATTTCCCTCAAATAAAACTAAATAGTTTGACATACTTTCTGTATCCTGAAGTCTGTTACACAGCGATTAATGGTGAGGGCAATTTGTTTTCCATCATGTAGAAGCTGATATTAGTTAGCCAGTACTCATAAGCCGACAGGCTGCTTTAAATTTTCCTTTCATAACTGGGCCAGCTCTCTGGGGAACCCAAGCTCCCTTATTTGGAGATAAATCTATGAAATGACGGGTACTCACTCGTACTGAAAAGGCTTTGGGGAAATCCTTTGAGAAAGTTGATCTTCCCACATGCTGCTCACTGAAAGATAAATGAGGACTGTTTTTATAAGATATTTACTTTTTTGGATGAAAGTGTATGTATGCACTCACATATGGGACTTGCTATACTTAGAGTACACTATACTCACACGCTTGGTCTTCCTATAGTATGGACTTCAACTCAGGTTTCAATTTTCTGCTGTTAGGACAACCCTTCCATACACATTTTCCTTGTAATATTTGTGGTATCTTAGAGATGTTTTACAATACAGTTTAACACATCCAAGAAGACAGCAACTCTGGACTTGCAGTCAGCTAAAGGGCAAAGGAAAAGCACTATTGCCTCTGAAAAGGAAAAAAGACTGAGAATGTAAGGACGATGAAGATATTTAAGGAACAAGTGGCAACTTGACAAGACAAACAGTGGTCAAAGGTGAATGAAAACTGGTGAAAAACTATTGCCTTTTGAACCATCAAAAGCATCATTTCTGCTATAAAGTCTTAATCTTATTTAGATAAGGATTTGTCAATGAGCTCAGTGGGGAAATTTGATTTTACTTTGACCCGTGGTTGGATGAGTTGCAGAAATATCTTTCAGGACAAGAAATTAAATACAAACAAATTCAATTCTTCTTCGATGTGGGACATAAATGTTCCCAGCCTCCATCGTTTATCTTACCAAAAACAGTAAAACGCTACTTAAATTAAGAACTATAGTGAATGTAAAGGTACTCTCCAGGAGTAAAAAAAAACCAAACTTTTCCGCTCTACTGAATTATTACGTGAAGTCTTAACCATTATTTCTAGTGTTTTCTTTCCTCAGGTATAGTCTCTTGCATTTTCAGTCTTTAAATTTCTCCATCACTGTCACAGACGTTAGTGATTATTTGTTAATAGCTATCTCTCTCTTCTTACTAATGGAACTCTTTTTTATGTTTATTTTCTAGTTGTCATTATCCTAACGTGAGAGGAGATGCTTCAGGGAAAGCTGGCCCTTAACCCAGGGCAGAAATCTTGATAACTCAATTATGCTTATTGGATAATTATGGATTGATTAAGCCAATTTTGGTAATTTCATTACTTATTGACAATGACTGACTGAGGAGTACCCTGTGACCTTATTCAGGTCAATAAAACTGAGTCAAGAAGGCTGAGGAGAACATGGCTAGGGATTCTGAAAAAGACTTTCTAGATCTTATAGCAGCACACAAGAGATTTGTTCCCTCTTTGTTTTGCCTTTGGACATTGCTATTTGTGCATGGACTGTGTGGTATTGCTATACCATAGCACTTAGAGCTTGCTGACAAAATGAGAAGAGGAGAATGGAAAACAGGCCTTTCAGTACTGATTTGGTTTTCCACAGTAAATCACAACACTTCATCAAAATGATTTGAAATGAGAGCATGGAGAAATAAAACCAACATCTATTGTTACTAGACATAGAAAAGAATTTTCAAGTAGTTTTAAGGAATAAAAGAAGAACTACATAATGGTAGAACAAGCCAAGCTGATACATTTCGTCGTCATTTCTGGCACGGCGTGCCAGCATGCACTTGAACCCCCCGTGTGCACTAGGAGAGTCAGAACCCAGAGACTCAGGATGCTCACAGTTTTCTTATGGCAATTCTAATTATTCTCAAAATTCTTGCTCTGTTCACAGAATCCCTCCAGGCATTTTTAAGATATAAGCACTTTTACTGAATAGCTTGTTCCTACTGTTTTTAATAAGTTCCTCTAAATTAGCAAAATAAAACATGTGGAATTCCTTATTGGTCAAGGTCCCATCAGGAAACAAAAAACACATTGGGTTTATTTGAGGAGTTTTTAATACAAGGATCAGTTACAAAAATATCAGCAAAATGTAGGGAAACCATGAGAGAGTAGATCCTCTAGGCTAGTAACAGGATGCTGTTACCACCCCTAGGTTTAAGGCACAGAGCAGTCACTGGAACCCAGAGAGAGAAGGCCACCGGACAGGAGCTGTGACTAATTGCTAGAGGGGTGCAGACAGCCTTAAGTGACCCTGAAGGAAAAAGAGTGAGGGCATAAATAACTTAACCTGCTCTGTCCCTTCACTCTGATATTTTGCTGGTACCTCCTATTGACTAAATCCAACCAGCAGCCAGGAGGCAAAGGAGCTTGTTGATCCAGTTCATGGAGGTTAGTCACCTGGGGCCCAGTGCAAGATGGAGGGGAGAGCAGGCATACCCGCCACAGCCCCTCTTAGGCTGCCTCCTTAGCAAGCCCTAATGATGTAGTCCCGAGTAGACATTTGAACAGAGTGTGTATTCTGCCTGAAATGCTCCTTCATTCTCCATTTTTCTAAGTCACAGCAATCTGCCTACCTCTAACCCCAGCTCCATCTGGCTAAAGATCTAGTTCAAGACTCAAATCATGTTACCTCCCCTGGGAAGGCAGGAGCTATTGGTGCCTAATTTTGATAACCAGCTGAACCAGTTAGAATTAAAATCAGTTGAATAAAACAGAAAACCCAATAAAAGAATAGTTAAAACATGATAGAAGTTTCTTTCTTTCTCATGCAAGTTGAATCTACTTAGGAAAACCCACAAATCTCTGGAAACTGTCTTACAGAAAATGAATGAACTTACCCTATGTACTAGGAGTCAGAGTCCAAGCAGAGGTAGTCTGCAAAGCTTATTATCTGCTCACAAATTTAAGATGGAGAGATACTAGTTTCTACAGACTTGCAGAAATATGTAATAAGAGTTATTAGATAATATTGAAACTGAGTTATTTTATGTTTAAAAAAAAAACAAAATAAAAACAACAGTGGGAAAGAAGAACTTGAGACACATGGTAATCACATATTTTCCCTCTCAAGTCTATACAGGAAGATAGTAAAAGAGGAATCTAATTACGTGAACTTTTTAAAAATAGCTCTCTCAATATTCCCTCTCCAGTAAGGGTAATCATTGTCCAATTATGTGATTTTCCAATTGCAAGAACATTTTGAGGAATTAGCATGATGACTATGAAGAGTTTGCTAATGATGGTCAATATTTTCCAACTAAACTTGACACTCAAGCAGGGAAGGCGCAGGAACACCAAATCCTGTGTAGTTGAAAATCCACATAAAGCTTTTGACTCCCCCTACACTTAACTCCTAAGTACCTACTGTTGACCAGAATCCATACCAATGACATAAATAGACGATTAACATATATTTTGTATGTTATATGTATTTTATAGTGTATTGCTATAATAAGCTAAAGAAAATAAAATGCTTTAAGGAAAATCATAAGGAAGAAAATATACATTACAGGGCTTATTATCGTTCAGTTGCTAAGACATGTCTGACTCTTTGTGACCCCATAGACTGCAGGATGTCAGGCTCCTCTGTCTTCTGGAGTTTGCTCAAATTCATGTGCATTAGGTCGGTGATGTCATCCAACCATTTCATCCTCTGTTGCCCTCTTCTCCTCTTGCCCTCAATCTTTCCCAGCATTAGTGTCTTTTCCAGTGAGTCAGCTCTTCGCATCAGGTGTCCATTTATTGAGCTTCAAAATCAGTCCTTTCAATGAATATTTGGGATTGATTTCCTTTAGGACTGACTGGTTTGATCTCCTTGCTGTCCAAGGGACTCACAAGAGTCTTCTCTAGCATCACAATTCAAAAGGATCAATTCTTCGGCGCTCAGCTTTCTTTATGGTCCAACTCTGACATCCACACATGACTACTAGAAAAACCATAGCTTTGACTATGCAGACCTTTGTTGGCAAAGCAATTTCTTTGCTTATTAATATACTATCTAGGTTTGTCATAGCTTTACTTCCAACGAACAAGCATCTTTTAATTTCATGAATGCAATTACTGTGCACAGAGATTTTGGAGCCCAAGAAAATAAAGTCTGTCACTGTTTCCATTGTTTCCCCTTCTATTTGGCATGAATTGATGGTACTAGATGCCATGATCTTAGTTTTTTGAATGTTGGGTTTTAAGCCTGCTTTTTCACTCTACTCTTTCACCTTCATCAAGAGGTTTTTTTAGTTCCTCTTTGCTTTCTGCAATTAGGGTGGTGTCATCTGTTTATCTGAGGTTATTGATATTTCTCCCAGAAATCTTGATTACAGCTTGTGCTTCATCCAGCCCAGCATTTTGCATGATGTATTCTGCAGAGAAGTTAAATAAACAGGATGACAATATATATCCTGTATATACAATATACAGCCTTGACATACTCCTTTCCCAATTTTGAACCAGTTCATTGTTCCATGTCCAGTTCTAACTGTTGCTTCTTGATCTACATACAGATTTCTCAAGAAGCAGGTAAGGTGGTCTGGTATGCCTGTCTCTTTAATAATTTTCCACTGTTTGTTATGATCCACAGATTCAAAGCCTTAGTCAATGAAGCAGAAATAGATGATTGTTTTGAATTCCCTTGCTTTTTCTATGATTCAATGGATGTTGGAAATTTGATCTGTAGTTCCTGTGTGGTTTCTAAATCCACCTTGTACATCTGGAAGTTCTCGGTTTATGTACTGTAGAAGCCTAGTTTGAAGGATTTTGAGCATTACCTCGCTGGTAGGTGAAATGAGTGCAATTGTGTGGTAGTTTGAACATTCTTCGGCATTTCCCTTCTTTGGGGTTGGAATGAAAACTGACCCTTTCCAGTCCTGTGGCCACTGCTGAGTTTTCCAAACTTGCTGGCATATTGAGTGAAGCACTTTAGCAGCAGCATCTTTTATTTTTTTAATCTTATTTTTATAATTTTTTAAATATTTTTACTTTACAATATTGTATTGGTTTTGCCATACATCAACATGCATCCACCACGGGTGTACACATGTTCCCCATCCTGAACCCCCCTCCCTCCCCATACCATCCCTCTGGGTCATCCCAGTGCACCAGCCCCAAGCTTCCTGTATCCTGCATCGAACCTGGACTGGCAATTCGTTTCTTATATGATATTATACATGTTTTAATGCCATTCTCCCAAATCATCCCCCCTCCCTTTCCCACAGAGTCCAAAAGACTGTTCTATACATCTGTCTCTTTTGCTGCCTCACGTACAAGGTTGTTGTAACCATCTTTCTAAATTCCATATATATACGTTAGTATACTGTATTGGTGTTTTTCTTTCTGGCTTACTTCACTCTGTATAATAGGCTCCAGTTTCATCCACCTCATTAGAACTGATTCAAATGTATTCTTTTTAATGGCTGAGGAATACTCCATTGTGTATATGTACCACAGCTTTCTTATCCATTCATCTGCTGATGGACATCTAGGTTGCTTCCATGTCCTGGCTATTATAAACAGTGCTGCGATGAACATTGGGGTACACGTGTCTCTTTCAATTCTGGTTTCCTCGGTGTGTATGCCCAGCAGTGGGATTGCTGGGTCATATGGCAGTTCTATTTCCAGTTTTAGTTCAGGTGGAATTCCATCACCTCCACTAGCTTTGTTTGTAGAAATGCTTCCTAAGGGCCACTTGACTTCACACTCCAGATGTCTGGCTCTCGGTGAGTAACTGCACCATCAAGGTTATCTGGCTCATCAAGACCTCTTTTATACAGTTCCCCTGGTGTATTCTTGCCACCTCTTCTTAATATCTTCTGCAGCTATTAGGTCTATACTGTTTCTGTCCTTTATTGTGCCCATCTTTGCATGAAAGTTTCCCTTGGTATCTCTAATTTTTTGGAAGAGATCTCTAGTCTTTCCCATTGTTATTTTCCTCTATTTCTTTGCATTGTTCATTGAAGAAGGCCTTCTTATCTCTGCTAGCTATTCTTTGGAACTCTGCATTTAGATGGGTATGTCTTTCCTTTTCTCCTTTGCCTTTGTCTTTCCCTTCTCTTCTTTTCTCAACTATTTGTAAGGCCTCTCCAGACAACCATTTTCCTTGTTGCATTTCTTTTCCTTGGGTTGATTTTGATCACTGATTCCTGTACAATGTTATGAACCTCCATCCATAGTTATTCAGGCACTCAGTCTACCAGATCTAATCCCTTGAATCTATTTGTCACTTTTACCATATAATCATAAGGGATTGATTTAGGTCATACCTGAATGGCCTATTGGTTTTCCCTACTTTATTCAGTTTAAGTCTGAATTTTGCAATAAGGTATTCATGATCTGAGCTGTGGAAAATTCTTAAAGAGATAGGAGTACCAGACCACTTTATATTACAACACTGTATCATACTTATTGATACCATAAGTTTACATTGTCTGTTTGCAAGATGAATTATTTGTCAGTACCTATGTCAATATTGTCTTATGTGACGCAAAACACTGTAGCTCTTATACATATTACCAACACTAGACATTAAAATTGAAAAGATTATGCAAAAAAAAAGAAATTGTTATTTGTTTATGGGTATAACTATTCATGCATTGATAACAAAGCCTAATGTGTTAATAATTGATATGGTTAGTTCCTGAGGGCCTAGCCAGTGCACCAATGAATGAATTTTTATGAATTTTTTCTATGGCATGCAGTATTACAGTCATGGGCTACCATGGTAGCTCAGTGGTAAAGAATCTGCTTCCCAATGCAGTAGACATGGATTCGATCCCTGGGTCAAGAAGAGCCCCTGTAGAAAGAAATGGCTACCCACTCCAGTATTCTTGTCTGGGAAATTAGGTGGCCAGTGGAGTCTAGCAAGCTATAGTCCATAGGGTCGCAAAAGAGTTGGACATGACTTAGCGACTAGCCAACACCAATAACTTTACAGTCATATTCATAATACAATATTGGAAACATTGTTACATTAAAAGAAAACACTTAGCTGTGCTCATAGGTTATTAACACTGTGTCTCTAATTATGAAAAAGACAGGCATATTGTACAGTAATATAATTATTTGAAAGCAAAGTCATAAAACACTATGAAAACAAGCATATTGTTATACTAAATAACACTCACTTTATGCATATGGAAATAGAGACTATCCACTACAATACAAGTTTGACAAATGATGTTCTATACTGTAATATTAGGCGATGATGATGGCACATAAACATCTAATATGGTTCTTGCCCTACTTTACTAGATTTTCACACAAAGGTATACATGTATGCATAATAGATAAGTTTATTAACTGTATGGCATTTACTATTCATTAAATGGAAATGGATCATACAGGTCTTCATCCTCGTCTGCATGTTGAGTAGCCTGAAGAGGAGAAGGGAGAGAAGCTGCTCATCTTGCTGCCTCAGGGGTGGCAGAGGTGGAAGGAGGGGCAGGAGAGGCAGACTCAGACAGTGTAACTTGACAAATACATCACATATTTTTTTTGCATTTGCATTCTGATTTCTCTAAAAATGTTTCTATGCAGTACCAATCCTTCTTTCACTGTTTGCTTTAGTTTCAGTGCCTTTATCATGGAAATGACCATGTCATAGAAGTCCAAAGCAGTCTTGAACAATCAGAACATTGCCAGATTGTCTAATGTCAATTTGTTTTCTGGCTCTGCTTCTTGGCTCTGCTTCTTCTATGTCTTCTTCCTCATCATCTGGCTCTGATTCCAAAGCACTCATCTCTATAGAGTCATCTTCTGTTAATTCCTCTAGTTTAGTGCCTACTAGCACTTGAATTTCTCTAAGATCCATATCTTGAAACAATTCACCTCTCACCTTTTTTTGCCATATCCACAATCTCTTTTTGTTGTTTCCTTGATCAACTCTCATAAATTCTGTGAAATCATACAGAATATCTGGACATGGTTTTCTCCAGAATGAATTGATTGTTTGGGGTTTCATGGGGTTACATCTTTTCCTGTAACGAAGATAGTATCTTCAGTGTGTGATCGTTTGAGACTTTCTCATGTTTTCTCTGTTAGGGTTCTCTTTCACCATCGACAATCCTTTCTGTAGAGTACCATGCATAGTGAGTCTTAAAGATCCTTATGACTCCCTGATCTAGAGGCTGAATTAGAGATAGTGTTTGGAGTCAAGTAGACCACTTCAGTGCCTTTGGTGTTGAATTCATGGGGTTCTATGTGGCCAGGGGACATTGTTCAACATCAAAAGAACTTTAAAAGGCAGTCCTTTACTGGCAAGGTACTTTCTGACTTCTGGGACAAAGCATTGATGGGACCTTCTTCCAGGCCAGGCCTTTTTATTGTACAGTGAGAAAGCTGTCAGCTAGCCTTTATCTTTTCTTTTCAAGGGGAAAAGCTGTTTAGGAGTTAGCAGCTTTATAAATAAGGCAGTTCTGATCATGAACTTGACTGCATTTGCACGTAACAACAGAGTTAGCCTAACCCTTCCTACCTTAAAACCTGGTGCTCAATTCTCTTCCTTATTAATAAATGTCCTTAATGGCATGTTTCTTTCCCAAAATATGGTACTTTCATCTGTATTATAAAAGGATTTCAAGCAGATATCTTTTCTCTTTAATAATTTCCTTAATGGCAGCTAGGAACTTGTCTGCTGCCTTTTGGTTAGCAGAAGCTGCTTCTCCTGTTATTTTGACATTTTTAAAGCCAAATCTCTTTCCAAAATTATCAAATATTCCTTTGCTACTGTTAAATTCTCCAGCTCTAGATCCTTCATCTTTTTTTTTTTTTTGCTTTAAGTTGTCATATAATGACTTTTTATTTAAATCATATTAGAGTCTATAGGTATCCTTTCTTATAGCCATCCTATACCCACATAAACTGCATTTTTAATAAGAGATAAAAAGTCATTTCACCAAAAGTGCACTTGGGTTTTGTTTTTGTTTTAATTCTACATGTAAGTGAGATCATACAGTATTTGTCTTTGTCTGTCGAACTTATTTCCCTTGGCGTAATACCTTCAAAATCCATCCACATTGTTGCAAATGGCAAGATATCCCTATTTTTTATGGTAGAAATTCTTCCATTCTGTGTGTATGTGTATATACCACATTTTCTTCATTCATTCATTTATCGATGGATACTTAAGTTCTTTCCATATCTTGGCTATTATAAACAATGCTGCAATGAATATGGAAGCCCATATATTAATATCTTTTCAAAGTAGTGTTTTTATTTTCTTTTAATAAATATTCAAAAGTGGGATTGCTGAATCGTATGATAATTATTTTTAATTTTTAAATAAATTTCCATACTGTTACTAGTGGCTGCACTAACTTACCTTCCCATCAGTAGTGCATGAGGGTTCCATTTTCTCCACATTCTCACCAACAGTTATTTGGTGTATTTTTGATAGTACCCATTGTAATAGGTGTGAGGAGTTATTTCATTGTGGTTTTGCTTTGCATTTCTCTGATGAAGAGTGATGCTGAATACCTTTTCATGTACCTGTTGGTCATCTATATGTCTTTTTTGAAAGAAAATGTCTATTCAGAGCCTCTGCCCAGTTTTTCATTGGATTATTTGTGTGTGTTTTTTTGCCATTGAGTTGTATGAGTCTTTGGATATTCATTGCTTATAATATATGTAATTTGCAAATAATTTGTCCTGTTTCATGAGTTGCCTTTTCATTTTGTTGATGGTTTCCTTTGTTATAGGAAACTAGTTGTAGTTCCTTTTTTTTTTTTGATTTATTGTCTTTGCTTTTTGGTGTCAAATCCAAAAAATCTTGGCCAAGACTGATATCAAGGAACTCACTGCATATGTTTTCTTCTAGGAGTTTTATGGCCTCAGGCCCTATATTCAAGTTTTTAATCCATTTTAAGTTAATTTTTTGTTTGTCGTGTAAGAGAATAGTCATTTAAGTTTTCATGAACTCTCTCTCTCCATCTAGTTCTTGCTCCTCCTCTAATTCTAATTTCTCTCTTGCTTTCCCCATCCCCTCAATCTCACAGATGTCTCTTATGCCTCATATTTTGCACTATACAACATTTTCTATTAATTTATAGAAATATAACAATCTAGTTTCTGGAAGAAAATAGTTTGAACTATCAGCAGAAAAGAGGTTCAGTATTTAAACACTGTTCACACTTGAATGCCAACTTTACTACCTTATAAGAGTTCAAGGTTTTTTCTTGAACTCTTATAAAAAGGAAGGGAGAGAGGAAAAGAGGGAGGGAAATATGGAGAGTGATTGGAAAGGAGGAAGAAGAGAATGGGGGAAAGAGAAATGGGGGAGGGAAGAAGGGGGAGATACCTCATCAAATCATAGGAGATGTCTCTGTGAGAGACTGAATGAACTGATTCTGAGGATCCTGTGGCATTTAAGAGTCTATGACAGAAGTTTAACTTTTTTAAAGACGTTTTAAAAATCAGTAAAGCGATAATTTTAAAAAGAAATGTAATGCTGCCTCGTTACACTTAGAAATATACTCAATAAAATTCTGAAGTTTTATTCAATTGGCAGAGACTCAAACACATTAAGCCTATCTATTAAGTGTAAAGAGAAGAGGTGAGACTAGCATTCTCACTATACTTTTTAGTGCATTTGATGCCATAATGGAAAAATATATCTCTGTGCATTCATACACTGTTCTCAGGCTGGCTTAATAGACCTGAATTTAGATTACACTTCACTGTGTAGGAGTTTGCCACAGGTGTTCTGGAAAGGAAATATCCTTCTGGTTTAAATGTTAACTCAAAAATACAAAAGCCCCAGGTTTGCTTTCATATGTCACAGTGAAAATCAGCTAGAAACAGTTTTATCTGTCCTTGAAAAAAACGTTTTAAAATTGGCTCTAAAGTCTCATCTTCCAGATGGGCGGCCTCAAGCAGGCCCTACTGAGATGGCGTATTAAAGACCTAAATATACTTTCAGTCTACACACGGATCCCTCAGGTTGACAATAAATATTTAAAGAGTTTCTGGTGTGTCATGAAAACAAAGCTGCACCTTGTGTCTATGTGGGATGGTTTATAAATAAATCTGCTTTCTACTTTTTCCTGTCTAGTCATTTTTCTTTAAAGGTGCTAAACCCAGCTGCGTTTCCAAGGGCTCACCAGTGTGCTGAGCCACGTGGCTGAGTTACATGGTCATCAGAAGCTACAAATAGGTGACTCTTGGACTCATACATATGTTCTGTGGGTGCTGCCACTTATACACATTCCTGTTTCCCAAAGAAAACATTGCTCTCCCTTGGAGACCCAGAAACAACTCACCCAGCAGTAAGACTACAACTACATTCATTCATTCATGTGCAAACATTGCTCTAGGCACTGCTAAGAGCTGGAGTTACAAACATGAGGATGGCAAACATAGTAATAATGATGATATGAACAGCTAAACAACCACAGCTGTTCACTGAGCAGCTACTTGAAGGCAGCATAGAATTTTACATCATTTAGTCTTCTCCAAAATTCTTTGACATGGATATAACCTCCTTTTTTATACATATGAAATCTTAGGCCCAAAAGCAATGTTTTTATCATCACATTCAAGGGTAGCTTAGCTGGTAAAGAATTCTCCTGCAATGCAGGAGACCCTGGTTTGATTTCTAGGTCAGGAAGTTCCCCTGGAGAAGGGATAGGCTACCCACTCCAGTATTCTTGGGCTTCCCTGGTGGCTCAGATGATAAAGAACCTGCCTCCAATGTGGGAGATCTGGGTTTGATCCCTAGTTTGGGAAGATCCTCTGGAGAAGAGCGTGGCAACTCACTTCAGTATTCTTGCTTGGAGAATCCCCATGGACAGAGGAGTCTGGCAGGCCACAAAGAGTTGGACATGACTGAGTGACTAAGCACAGTACAGAGTGATAAACCATGGATCTAAGATAGAGCCTTCAAAGCAAGACATACTATATTTTTTCAAAATTAATTGTGTATAAGTCACATATTGGCTTTAAGGAAGGCCACTTGCACCAAAGATGAATTGGCACCCTATTGGATGGTGACAATTTCTCTTACAGGAGAAAGACGACTGGTATGTACAAAAAATAGAAGGCAGAGGGGAGAGGACAAAGGGTGCTTCAAGTCTAAGTGCACAATGAACGGTACAGAGTAATATGGAGAAGGCAATGGCACCCCACCCCAGTACTCTTGCCTGGAAAACCCCATGGGTGGAGGAGCCTGGTAGGCCACTGTCCATGGGGTCGCCAAGAGTTGGACACGACTGAGTGACTTCACTTTCACTTTTCTCTGTTACAATCTCTTTTTGAAACTTTCAATTTCCAGAATTACCAAAGACTTCTTTTATCAAAGGTATTCAGGATAACAGCAGGAAGATTTACTACTGTTTATTGAATGCTAACTCTGAATTTGGAATGATAGTGAATGCTTATATACTTTATTTGACTCAATCCTGCCTGTGAGGTGTCTATTATTTCTCTCATTGTTTATTGATGTTTATTGATGTTCAATGAGATGAAGTGGCTTCCTTAAGTTCATGTGGTTTATAAATGCAAAACCAAAATTTGAATCCAATCAGAGATTGTCACCACTACTCCTACTTCTTCCAACAATGCTACATAACTATTTTTAATATAATTTTATATATTTTAATTGGAGAAGAGATAATTGGCACAGGAATGTATTCAATTTGTTTTAAAATTGAGGTAAACTACATTGGTTTCCAGTTATGACACATTGATTCCATCTTGTGTATATTGTGAAATTATCACAACAGATCTAATTAATATCTGTGATTGTGTGTGTGTGTGTGTTAAGTCACAGGGTATTCGAAGCGGGGACGGCATCGGCGAGGATCAGGATACAATAGCTTCAATTAGATATTAATTAGAGATGTAAAGAGTAATAGAATGAGGATAGCTCAGTAGGAAAATTCAGTGGAGAAAAGAGGCTGAGTAGCTTGGTTTACGCGGGAGACCAATAAAACTTCAAGACAAGAAGTTTGCACCACTTACGTAGGCCGCAGGCGTCCTTCCGTTCTCCCGAAGGAGAGGAGACACTGAGGCCTCCCTGGTCGGATCTTAGAAGCCCAGGCATAATTAGCAAGCATGGTGGGTTCCGCGCTCCAGATGGAGACTCAGCCAGAATTTGAGAGAGAGAGCGACACGGGGAGACCAAGTTTCGGTGAACAAGGCATGCACTTTATTTTTCAAAGTAGTTTTTATACCTTAAGTTGTGCGTAGAGGATAATGGGGGAAGGGGTGGAGTCATGCAAGGACAGCAGTTCCTGGTCCTAATTGAAGCCAGGCTTTCAAACTTATCATATGCAAAAGTTCAGGTGATTGACATCATCTTCTGGCCCGGAGGCCTGTTAACATTTTAAGAAACTTATTTTTCTCTAAAGGTGATTATTCCAAAGTCAGGCACCAGCCTCCAAAAAAGCATTGGACAAAGCTGCATTCCTACAGGGCAAAGGTGAGGTGGGCTCAATCAAGAAAAGAATTAACTCAAGGGTCCAAGGTTACAAACATTGAGGCTACTACTTACATTTCTATACACCCGTTATATCAATCAATACACTGCCAAGGACACAGTAGGTAAGGAGTATGGAGACTTAGCAGCAAACATTGGCCCAATAAGTGAAAAACCCTTCACCAATACAATCTCTAATCAATCTTTTAACTACTCAAAGGAATCTGTGTTTAGACAGTTTAGAACATCTCCTGCCTCTCAGAGTTGGGAGGCTCTGAACAATCACATGTGGCCGGAAAAACCCATTCAGGCAGGCTAGAGGATTTCCAAAGGAGTTTGTAGGTTGAAACACTGTCACACCCAGGAATTATTAACTGGAGCTGTAAGCTAACTCTTTTTTCAGAGAGAGGTAGTGGGGGACAGCCCCCATAAAGTCAGAGGTGTAGGTGAGAGCACAAAGCAGAAAGTAGGCAGACTCTGGTTTGGAGGTAGATGCTTGAGAATTTCCAGGGGGACTCCTGAGGCTCGATCCCGCCTTTGCGTGTGCCGAGCCTCCTTCCTCATGACCTTTGCCATGGGCGGAGCTCCTGCTCCCGGCAGTGATAGAATTCCAGTTGAGCTATTCCAGATCCTGAAAGATGATGCTGTGGAAAGTGCTGCACTCAATATGCAATTTGCAATATGCACTCAATATGCAATATTCCGGCTCCCGGCATTCAGTTATGTCTGACTCTTTGCGACCCTATGGACTGTAGCCCACCAGGCTCCTCTGTCCATGGGATTCTCCAGGCAAGAATACTGGAGTGGGTTGCCATGCCCTCCTCCAAGGGATCTTCCCAACCCAGGGATTGAACTTGCATCTCCTGCATTGCAGGCAGATTCTTTACTGCTGAGCCACCAGGGAAGTCCATCTGTGACCATACTTAGTTACAATATTTTTTTATTGTGATGAGAAATTTTTAAGATTCACTTTAACTTTCAAATATGCAAGAGTATTTTAACTATGGCCACCATACTGTATATTCCGCATCATGGCATTTATTTTCTGATTTGAAGTCTGTACCTTTGGACCCACTTTACCCATTTCACACATCCCCTACCCCCTGCCACTGACAATTAATAGTCTATTCTCTTAAGTATGAGCTTAACTTTTCTTAGAGTCCACATATACATGAGGTCTTATGATATTTGTCTATCTCTGTCTGATTTATTTCACTTAGCATAATGCCCTTAAGTTCCAGCTGTATTTTCACAAATGGCAAGATTTCCTTCTTTTTATGGCTGAATAATATTCCATTGAGTATACATACCATATTTTCTTTATGCATTCATCCATCAATGGACACTTGAGTTATTTCCATGTCTTGACTACTATAAATAATGCTGCCATGAATATGGGATGCATATATCTTTTCAAGTTAGTGTTTTTGTTTTCTTTGGATAAATACCCAGAAGTGGGATTGCTGAATCAGGTGGTAGTTCTATTTTTAATTTTTTGAGGAACTTCTATACTGTTCCACAGTAGCTACACCAATTTACATTCACACCAATAGTGCACAAGGTCTCCCTTTTATCCACATCCTCACCAACTCTAGTTATTTGTCTTTTTGATAATGGCCATTCTAACATGTGATATCTCATTGTGGTTTTGATTTGCATTCCCTTGTCGATGAGTGAAACTGAATACCTTTTCATGTACTTATTGGCTATCCATAAATCTTCTTTGAAGAAGTACTTCTTAAGATCCTCTGCCCAGTTTTAAATCAGTTCATTTTTTTGTTATTCAGTTGTATGACTTTTTATGTATTTTAGATATTGACTCCTTAATCAGATATATGACTTGCAAATATTTTCTCCCATACAGTAGATTGCCTCTTTTAATATGTTGATATTTCCTCTGCTGTACAGACTTTCTGGTTTGATATGGTCCCATTTGTTTATTTAATTATTTATTTATTGCCTTTTGTTGCCTTCGCTTTTGGTAGTGAATCCAAAAATATTATCACCAAGACTGATGTCAAGGCATTTACTGCCTATGTTTTCTTCTAGGAGTTTTATGGTT
Organism: Bubalus bubalis; assembly: GCF_019923935.1. Taxonomy (NCBI): domain Eukaryota; kingdom Metazoa; phylum Chordata; class Mammalia; order Artiodactyla; family Bovidae; genus Bubalus; species Bubalus bubalis. Next base: position 110,151,917 of record NC_059163.1, on the reverse strand, counting down.
TCAAGTATTACATTCAAGTCTTTAATCCAACTTGGGTTAATTTTTTATTTGGTGTAAAGTAATGGTCTAGTTTCATTCTTTTGCATCTTGCCCAGTTTTCCCAGTGCCATTTATTGAAGATTGTATCTCCGCTGTTGTATTTACTTAGTCTCTTTATCGTAAATTGACAATGTGTGCCCGAGTTTATTTCTGGGCTCTCTACTCTGTTCCTTTGATCTATGTTTCTGTTTTGGGGCAAACGTGCTATTTTGATTACTGTAGCTTTGTAATAGAGTTTGAAATCACAGAGCGTGATGTCTTCTATTCTACTTTTTACTAATCTGCATGCCCCTGAGACAGCAGCTTTAGACATGCTAGATAGGACACTAATACAGAAAAAATTGTGTTTACCCAGTTACCAGAGGGATGGAATGGGGAGGGAGGAGGGAGGAGGGTTCAGGATGGGGAACACATGTAAACCTGTGGCGGATTCATTTTGATATTTGGCAAATCTAATACAGTTATGTAAAGTTTAAAAATAAAATAAAATTAAAAAAAAAAAAAACAAATGAGGAAACAGGCTCAAAAAAAAAAAAAAATAGCAAATGATACATAATTGAGTACTTACTACATGAATAGCATTGAGATCTTTTATTTAATCCTGACAAAAAGCCCATAATATAACAATTTCCATTTTTTTCTAACTTGACAATTGGGAAAGTAGGAGATACTCATTTGTTTATTCCATAGATATATCAGTTTCCATAGATAAATCAGTTATCTATTGCACTGTAACAAGTTACCACAAATTTAGCAGCTTAGAACAGCATACATTTATTATCTCAGTTTCAGCAATCCATATATGAGTTAGCTGAGTCCTTTGCTGTAAGATCTCATAGGCTGCAGACCAGGTGTCAACCAGGGTCAGAGTCTAAGCCAACGCTCAAATGAGGACGGGTCCACCCACCAGCTCTAATGAATATTTACAAGGTTTAGTTCTTCTGGGCTGTTGGACTGAGGGTTGCTTTCTGAACATTGGGCAGAGCTCCTTTCAGTTTCTTGGCATGAGGGATTATCCATATAGCTTCATCAAAGCCAGCAAAAGAGAGACTACTGACAAGACAGAAGTTACTCTCTTATGTAACCTAATGACAGAAATGACATTCCGTTACTTTTCTAGTATTGGTTATGTGCAAATTACTAAGTTCGCCCTAAATATCAGGTAGCAGAGATCATTGAGACGCATCATAGAGTCTGCCCAACACACACAAAAATAGTCTTGAGCACCTACTATGTGCTCAAGAAACTCATGTTCTAGAGGAGTTTAAAGTAATTAAGCAAATAGCTGAAGGTGAAAAATTAAATAATTGAGAAAGTTAGTCTGATTCTAAAACAATCAGAAAAAGGAAATCATTTGGGTGGGTGTTTAAACAGTATCTAAGAGTTCTCTCATAAATTATTACACAGTAAGTCTGAAGCCAGTGAAAAGCTAAAATTTCACATTAAAAGTTGAGATGTCATTTACATGTACTATTAGGCAACAGTGACTGTCCTATTTCAGTATGTAGGACACCTGTCATGGGTTTAGATATGTTTTGCTCAGGAGAGTGGAATGTGTTCCACCATTCTAAGCTGATGAATATAAAATTATTTATTTGCAGTTATCAATATGTTTTCTTTTTAAAAATTACTTAATGATTTTTTAGTATGATATAGCTGATTTACAATATTACTTTCAGGTGTACAGCACAGTGATTCTAATTTATAATAGATTATACTCTGTTTAAAGTTACTGTTAAATATTGACTGTATTCCCGATGCAATACAATATATCCTTGTAGCTTATTTATTTTAAACTTAGTAGTTTCTTCCTTTTAGTCCCTTACTCAATCTTGCCCCTGTCCTGTTCCCTCACCTGCTGATAACCACTAATTTTTTCTCTCTATCTGTGAGTCTCTTTATGTTTTTATTTATATTTTATTTTTTAGATTCAGCATGTAAGATATTTGTATCTGGGTTCACTCATTACTTATTCACTTAATTATTGCTTGTCATCACCGCTAGAATTTAAGCATCTTGAGTGAGAGCAGGGACTGGAATTTTTTTATTTCACTCACTACTATATCACTAACTTCCCTGGTGGCTCAGATGGTAAAGCATCTGCCTACATTGCGGGAGACCTGGGTTCAATCCCTGGGTTGGGAAGATCCCCTGGAGAAGGCAATGGTACCCCACTCCAGTACTCTTGCCTGGAAAATCCCATGGATGGAGGAGCCTGGTAGGCTACAGTCCATGGAGTTGCAAAGAGTCGGACACGACTGAGTGACTTCACTTTCACTATATCACTAGATCTGAGAACAACACCTGGCATGAATAGCTGCTTAAGTTTTGTTAAATAAATGAATAAACAATTGAATTAAAATAATAAGCTTAAATATAATATTTCATGAAATATAATATTTCATTTATTCTGTATTAATAAATATAAACTACATCATTAGGTTTTTTCCCTACATGCATACTCTCCTATTGTATCATAGACTATTCAACCTACCCATATTTATGTTTTCTTACCCTGAATTATCCAGATTATAAATAATAGTGTAGAATGGTATTATACATAAATGTCACACAAACACACACTTATGTATTTAGCATAATTTTCTAGAAATGAGATTGTTAATTCAGAGTATGCTGATTCAAACAGAGTAATATATTCTATAAAAATATCTCCCAGAAATATAGTACCAATTTATATTCCTTCTAACAGAATATGAAATGATTATTTTTTTCACATCCCTGGTAAGACCTAATATTACCAGGAATTTAAAACTTTGCCAACCTGAGAAGTAAAATACAGTATGTTTTTTTTTAAATGTTTATCTCCTAAGTTATAAATGAATTTGTACATACTATATTTTTAAGTTAACATTTTATGTATTGATTGGCTCATTGTTTTGTCTTTAGTTAAATTGTTTGCCAGATGAATTTCAAAATATACTTCAGTTTGTTATGTACATTTATATTTCATGGTAATTTTTATTTAAATAAAAAATTTTAATTTGTTTAATCACATTCATATTTCTAATCAACAAAAAGTTCATCTTAAACAGCTTAAAGTTATGGTCATAAATGGGACCATGTGTGCTGATCAAATGTGCTTGGGAACTCAAGTTCGAGATGATGTTACATTTTTAATGTTAGTATATTTTTCTACTATAACCACCTAGCGCATTAAAAGAGCTATGTCAACATTTCTCAATATTTGCTATACTCAGTCATTCAGACTACAAAACTAATTTTAGAGTGTCAAGTTGAAACTTTAGGGGTAAATGAAGTAATATTGACCTAGTTGTAAGTTGTAAGTATACCAACTCATTACATTAACTTGGTGCCCTTATTTCACTAGAGGTCTGGCTAATCAGCCCACTCCTTTATACTTCTAATGTTTAGATTCACCGTTTGCTAGTTAAAATCATATTGTTATATAACATTATGACTTTTAAAAACGTTAGGGATCGCTTCTTGCTTTCATTTCTCAAATGACATTAACAACTCACATAAGTTGAGTATCTTGATCAAGATTGTTCTGCAGCGAGATTAAAAACTAGTTCTTCTGATTTTCACACCGTGCTATGCTTACCCTCCATGAATCACCTTAGAGATATTTGCCGATTTAATTTTACCCAACTGTTTTCTGGAAAAAAAAAATAAGAGTAAAATTCTCTGGAGAGGTTGAGAAATTAAGGGATAATTCTAAAAGGAATCTGTTTCTTTGTTGATTGTAGTCCAGAATAGGGCTTCTCAGTTGCTCTATTTTCACTCTAGGAAAGAAGAATCTCTGTATGGGAAAGAAGCAGGAATATAATTCGCATTTTTTTAAAAGCCCATCATAAAATAGGGATATTATAAATTAATCCAAATTCCAAAGCCCTGTAAACAACACTAGGCCTCAGTATTATAATACAGGTGACTCAAGATATGCCAGACAAAGGAGGGGACAGAATGTAGCTGATGAGGATGAAAGCAAGCATGACTCAGGTGCAGAAGCAGGGGTCAGGGGAAGCTCAAACTCAACAGAAACTGGCAGTGGAGTCAAAGATCAGAAAGTCAAGCTAGATCTTTAAAATGTCTTAGAAAGGCTGTCTGATCACTTGGAGGGGGAATTTGGACTTCACTGTCTCTTTTTAAAATAGTCAAAGGGTGAATGCCTTGGGGAGATGCTTGGTCCTAGCAATCCCATTTAATCAACTGGGATCAACCTAAGTCGTTCAGATACCAGGGAATTAATGTTGTCCCCATTTCATGGGCTTTGGAGTCAGAAAAATTCAGATTCAAACCTCATATTAACTATGTAACTATGGCCAATTTGGTTAAGCATTTGAAGCTGTATATGTATAAAGTTTCATTTCAGTTCAGTTCATTTCAGCTGCTCAGTCCTGTCGAACTCTTTGCAACCCTTTGGACTCCAGCACGCCAGGTTTCCCTGTCATTTACCAACTCCTGGACCTTGTTCAAACCCATGACCATTGAGTCAGTGTTATTGTCCACCCGTCTCATCCTCTGTTGTCCCCTTCCCTTCCTGCCTTCAATCTTTCCCAGCATGAGGGTCTTTTCTAATGAGTCAGTTCTTCTAATCAGGTGGCCAGAGTATTGGAGCTTCAGCTTCAGCATCCAATGAAGTCAGTCCTTCCAATGAATATTCAGGCCTGATTTCATTTAGGATTGATTGGTTTGATCTTCTTGCAGTCCAAGGGAATCTCAAGAGTCTTCTCCAACACCACAGTCCGAAAGCATCAATTCTTCAGTGCTCAGCCTTCTTTATGGTCCAAATTTCACATCCATATGTGACCACTGGAAAAACCGTAGTTTTGGCTAGATGGAACTTTGTCAGCAAAGTAGTGTCTCTGCTTTTTAATAGGCTATCTAGGTTGGTCATGACCAGATGCTTGATACCAAAATCAGATTAATTATGTTCTTTGCAGCCAAAGACAGAGAAGCTCTATACAGTCAGCAAAAACAAGACCGGAAGCTGACTGTGGCTCAGATCATGAATTTCTTATTGCCAAATTCAGACTTAAATTGAAGAAAGTAGGGAAAACCACTAGACCATTCAGGTATGATCTAAATCAAAACCCTTATAATTATACAGTGGAAGTGACAAATATATTCAAGAGATTAGATCTGATAGACAGGGTGCCTAAAAAACTGTGAACAGAGGTTCGTGACATTGTACAGGAGACAGGTTGCAAGACCATCCCCAAGATAAAGAAATGCCAAAAGGCAAAATGGTTGTCTGAGGAGGCCTTACAAATAGCTGAAAAAAGGAAAGAAGGAAAGGCATAACGATTTGAATGCAGAGTTCCAAAGAACACCAAGGAGAGATAAGAAAGCCTTCTTCAGTGATCAATGCAAAGATATATAGAAAAACAATAGAATGGGAAAGACTAGAGATTGCTTCAAGAAAATTAGAGATACCCAGGGCACACTTCATGCAAAGATGGGCACAATAAAGGAAAGACATGTTAGGAACCTAACAGAAGCAGATGATATTAAGAAAAGGTGACAGGAATACATAGAACTGTACAAAAAAAGATCTTCATGACCCAGATAACCACGATGGTGTGATCACTCACCTAGAGCCAGACATCCTGGAATGCAAAGTCAAGTGGGCCTTAGGAAGCATCACTAAGAACAAAGCTAGTGAAGGTGATGAAATTCCAGTTGAGCTATTTCAAACAATAAAAGATGATGCTGTGAAAGTGCTGCACTCAATATGCCAGCAAATTTGGAAAACTCAGCAGTGGCCACAGGAGTGGAGAAGTCAGTTTTCATTCCAATCCCAAAGAAAGGCAATGCCAAAGAATGCTCAAACTACTGCACAGTTCCACTCACCTCACACGCAGTAAAGCAATGCTCAAAATTCTCCAAGCTAGGCTTCAACAGTACATGAACTATGAACTTCCAGATGTTCAAACTGGATTTAGAAAAGGCAGAGGAACCAGAGATCAAATTGCCAACATCCACTGGATCATTAAAAAAGCAAGAGAATACCAGAAACATCTATTTCTGCTTTATTGACTATGACAAAACTTTTGACTCTGTGGATCACAACCAACTGGAAAATTCTTAAAGAGATGGAAATACCAGACCACCTAACCTGCTTCCTGAGAAATCTTTATGCAGGTCAGGAAGCAACAGTTAGAACTGGACATGGAACAACAGTTCAGTTTAGTTCAGTTCAATCGCTCAGTCGTGTCTGACTCTTTGTGACCCCATGAACTGCAGCACACCAGGCCTTCCTGTCCATTACCAACTCCTGGAGCCCACCCAAACCCATGTCCATTGGGTTGGCATCCATAAGATGCCATCCAACCATCTTATCCTCAGTCGCCCCCTTCTCCTCCTGCCCTCAATCTTTCCCAGCATCAGGGTCTTTTCAAATGAGTCAGTTCTTCGCATCAGGTGGCCAAAGTATTGGAGTTTCAGCTTTAACATCAGTCCTTCCAGTGAACACCAGGACTGATCTCCTTTGAGATGGACTGGTTGGATCTCCTTGCAGTCCAAGGGACTCTCAAGAGTCTTCTCCAACACCACAGTTCAAACAGACTAGTTCCAAATCGGGAAAGAAGTACATCAAGGCTGTATATTTTCACCCTGCTTATTTAACATATATGCAGAGTATATGATGAGAAATTCTGGGCTGGAAGAAGCACAAGCTGGAATCAAGGTTGCAGGGAGAAATATCAGTAACCTCAGATATGCAGATGACACCACCGTTATGGCAGAAAGTGAAGAAGAACTAAAGAGCCTCTTGATGAAAGTGAAAGAGGAGAGTGAAAAAGTTGGCTTAAAGCTCAACATTCAGAAAACTAAGTTCATGGCATCCGGTCCCATAATTTCATGGAAAATAGATGGGGAAACAATGAAACAGTGGCAGACTTTTTTTTTTGGGGGGGGGGGGCTCCAAAATCATTGTAGATGGTAACTACAGCCATGAAATTAAAATACGCTTGCTCCTTGGAAGAAAAGCAATGACCAACCTAGACAGCATATTAAAAAGCAGAGACATTACTTTGCCAACAAAGGTCTGTCTAGTCAAAGCTATGGTTTTTCCAGTACTCATGTATGGATGTGAGAGTTGGACTGTTAAGAGGGCTGAGCGCCCAAGAATTGATGCTTTTGAACTGTGGTGTTGGAGAAGATTTTTGAGAGTCCCTTGGACTGCAAGGAGCTCCAACCAGTTCATCCTAAAGGAAATCAGTCCTGAATATTCACAGGAGGAACTGATGCTGAAGCTGAAACTCCAATACTTTGGCCACCTGAGGTGAAGAACTTACTCATTTGAAAAGACCCTGATGCTGCGAAAGATAGAAGTCAGGAGGAGAAGGGAACAACAGACAATGAGATGGGTGGACAGTATCACTGACTCGATGGACAAGAGTTTGAGTAAGCTCTGGAGGTTGTGTTGGACAGTGCAGCCAGGCATGCTGGAGCCCATGGGGTCGCAAAGAGTCAGACATGACTGAGTGACTGAATTGAACTGAATTGAGATTGGTCACAGCTTTTCTTCCAAGGAGCAAGTGTCTTTGATTTCATGGCTGCAGTCACCATCTGCAGTGATTTTGGAGCCCAAGAGAATAACGTCTGTCACTGTTTCCATTGTTTCCCCTTCTATTTGCCATGAAGTTAGGGGGTGGAACTGGATGCCATAATCTTAGTTTTCTGAATGTTGAGTTTTAAGCCAGCTTTTTCACTCTTGTCTTTCACTTTTATCAAGAGGCTCTTTAGTTCTTCTTCGCCTTCTGCATTAGAGTGGTGTCATCTGCATATCTAAGGTTATTGATATTTCTCCTGGCAATCTTGATTCTAGCTTGTGCTTCATCCAGTCTAGCATTTCACTTGATGTTCTCTGCATATAAGTTAAATAAACAGGGTGACAATATACAGCCTTGATGTATATTCCCAATTTTGAGCTGGTCCATTTTTCCATGTCCTGTTGTTGCTGTTCCTTCTTGACCTGCATCCCAATTTCTCAGAGGGCAGGTAAGGTGGTCTGGTATTCCCATCTCCTTAAGCATTTTCCACAGTTTGTTGTGATCCACACAGTCAAAGGCTTTAGCGTAGTCAGTGAAGCACATGTAGATGTTTTTCTGGAATTTTCCTAATTTTTTTAACGATCTCTGTTTCCTCTGGCTTTTCTAAATCCATCTTGAACATCTGGAAATTCTTAGTTCATGTACTTTGGAAGCCTAGCTCGGAGAATTTTGAGCATTACTTTGCTAGTGTGTGAGATGAGTACGGGAACTCAAAAGCCTCTTGATGAAAGTGAAAGTGGAGAGTGAAAAAGTTGGCTTAAAGCTTAACATTCAGAAAATGAGGATCATGGCATCTGGTCCCATCACTTCATGGGAAATAGATGGGGAAACAGTGGAAACAGTGTCAGACTTTATTTTTCTGGGCTCCAAAATCACTACAGATGGTGACTGCAGCCATGAAATTAAAAGACGCTTACTCTTTGGAAGGAAAGTTATGACCAACCTAGATAGCATATTCAAAAGCAGAGACATTACTTTGCCAACAAAGGTTCGTCTAGTCAAGGCTATGGTTTTTTCTGTGGTCATGTATGGTTGTGAGAGTTGGACTGTGAAGAAGGCTGAGTGCCGAAGAATTGATGCTTTTGAACTGTGGTGTTGGAGAAGACTCTTGAGAGTCCCTTGGACTGCAAGGAGGTCCAATCAGTCCATTCTGAAGGAGATCAGCCCTGGGATTTCTTTGGAAGGAATGATGCTAAAGCTGAAACGCCAGTACTTTGGCCACCTCATGTGAAGAGTTGACTCATTGGAAAAGACTCTGATGCTGGGAGGGATTGGGGGCAAGAGGAGAGGGGACGACAGAGGATGAGATGGCTGGATGGCATCACTGACTCGATGGACTTGAGTCTCAGTGAACTCCGGGAGTTGGTGATGCACAGGGAGGCCTGGCGTGCTGTGATTCATGGGGTTGCAAAGAGTCGGACACGACTGAGCGACTGATCTGATCTGATAGAGAATTTAGCTTCCTAAATGACACATAATAAGTGTCCAATAGAGAATATGACTGTTTCTATCATAAGTCTAATTAGTTAAACTTTTAGCTTGTTTTAAAATCTTTAGTTCATGTTCAGTGGCCCTGTTTTGCTTCAGTCAGTCAATTCAGTTGCTCAGTTGTGTCCGACTCTTTGCGACCCCATGGACTGCAGCGCACCAGGCTCACCTGTCCATCATCAACTACTGAAGCCTACTCAAACTCATGTCCATCGCATTGGTGATGCCATCCAACCATCTCATCCTCTTGTCCCCTTCTCCTCCCGCCATCAATCTTTCTCAGCATCAGTGTGTTTTGAAATGAGTTGATTATTCGCATCAGGTGGCCAAAGTATTGGAGTTTTAGCTTCAACATTAGTCCTTCCAATGAATATTCAGAACTGATTTCCTTTAGGATGGACTGGTTGGAGCTCCTTGCAGTCCAAGGGACTCTCAACAGTCTTCTCCAACACCACAGTTCAAAAGCATCAATTCTTTGGTGCTCAGCTTTCTTTATAGTCCAACTCTCATATCCATACCTGAGTACTGGAAAAACCATAGCTTTGACTAGACAGACTTTTGTTGGTAGAGTCATGTCTCTGCTTTTTAATATGCTGTCTGGGTTGGTCATAGCTTTTATTCCAAGGAGCAAGCGTATTTTAATTTCATGGCTGCAGTCACCATCTGCAGTGATTTTGAAGCCCCCCCCCCCAAAAAAAAGTCTGACACTGTTTCCACTGTTTCCCCATCTATTTCCCATGAATTGATGGGACCAGATGCCATGATCTTCATTTTCTGAATGTTGAGCTTTAAGCCAACTTTTTCACTCTCCACTTCTCACTTTCATCAAGAGGCTTTTTAGTTCCTCTTCACTTTCTGCCATAAGGGTGGTGTCATCTGCATATCTGAGGTTATTGATATTTCTTATGGCAATCTTGATTCCAGCTTGTGCTTCTTCTGGCCCAGCATTTCTCATGATGTACTCTGCATATAAGTTAAATAAGCAGGGTGACAGTATAGAGCCTTGACGTACTCCTTTTCCTATTTGGAACCAGTCTGTTGTTCCATGTCCAGTTCTAACTGTTGCTTCCTGACCTATCTTTAAGGTCCTTGCTTATTGCAACACAATCATAAAATCCTTCAGAAGGAACAGGAATAATAAGACAGTGGGAAGAAAAGATCCAAAAGTAAATGAAAAAAGATTATCTAAAGAGATATCTGAAAATTAATTGTTATATTATATCAGAAAGATGTTAATTATCACTAGAGTCTGTTCTAGAACTGATCTTTCTCCCATCTCAGCCCTCCCCCCAAAAAAAGCACAACAGCTGATATATTCCAGTTACTGTTTTTAGTTTTCAGCTGTCAATGTATGACCATTCAGTTCAGTTCAGTTCAGTGTGATTATTGATTTTCCTTTTGATGCCCTGCTGTAATAATTGCAGTATTTTTGCCTGGAGAATCCCCATGGACAGAGGAGCCAGATGGCTACAGTCCATGCAGTTGCAAAGAGTTGGACATGACTTGGTGACTAAGCACAGCACAGTGATAGAATAAGTAATTAATAGCTTAGTAGAATTAAACAGATCCCAGAAATGAATTCAAGAAAATAACATGTAATTTGAAATAAAATATTTTTCAATATTTTTAAAGCCTATCATTATGTATTTAAAAAATACTTGTGAGACAACTTTGTTTCAAATGGCAGTTTTGACACAAGAATGACTACATATTCAAAAATAAAGTGATTAGCCAATTAAGAGATTAAATATTCTTTCAGAAATATAACTGGTTCATATTTGGGCTTTCAACTTATGTTGTTTAAAAACAAACAGTTGGATGTATTTCTGGTAAGATGTCATCATGTAAAACATTAAAACTAATAGGTATCAGACCTCTGCACTTGAACCCATTAATGGGTTCAAGGTAAAGTTGCTAAAGTTGCTAAAGTAAGCTCTGATAAACCACACAAATTTGGATATGGTGTGGGCAAAATTTGCTCCTGAGATGTAATAGAACAATGAAGAGGCCACAAGTTCTTGGAAAAGTCTAAATGTGTAGATTTCCAATTCTTCGAAATACTAAGTTTATAACCTTGGACGATTTGTTCTTATATTTTTTACATGGGAGTATAGTTCCCTTACAATGTTGTGTTAGTTTCTGTTGAGCAGCAAAGTGAATCAGCTATGTGTATATATACATACCCTCTTTTTTGGATTTCCTTCCCATTTAGGTCACCATACAGCACTAAGCAGAGTTCCCTATACTACAGATTTGGCTCTCATTAGTTGTCTGCTTTATACATTCGTTTACATGTATCAATCTCAATCTCCTAAGCCATCCCACCTCCCCCTTCCCTCTTGGTATCCATATGTTCGTTCTCTATGTCTGTGTCTCTATTTCTGCTTTGCAAAGAAGTTCATCTATACTGTTTTTCTAGATTCCACATATATAGGTTAATGTATATTTGATTTTCTTGTTCTTACATTTAAATAGACATGTTATGACAGCTCAGAATTAGAATAAAATATATCATGAATAAACCTAGAATGATATATGGTTACAAAAATGTTTTGCACACTCATTTAGACATCCAAGTACTAAGCACATGTTGGGGGTGGGGAGAGTTAATGTGACAATTATTAAGTACTGTATCATCAGTTCAGTTCAGTCACTCAGTCGTGTCCAACTCTTGGCAACCCCATAGACTGCAGCACACCAGGCTTCCCTGTCGTTTAGTAACTCCTGGACCTTGCTCAAGGTCATGTCCATTGAGTCGGTGATGTCATCCAACCATCTCATCCTCTGTCGTCCCCTTCTCCTTCCATGTTCAATCTTTACCAGCATCAGGGTCTTTTCCAGTGAGTTGGTTCTTCACGTCAGGTGGCCAAAGTATTGGAGTTTCGGCTTCAGGATCAGTCCTTCCAATGAATATTCAGGACTGATTTCCTTTAGGATGGACTGGTTGGATCTCCTTGCAGTCCAAGGGACTCTCAAGAGTCTTCTCCAACACCACAATTCAAAAGCATCGATTCTTCAGGGCTCAGCTTTCTTTATAATCCAACTCTCACATCCATATATACTGCTGCTGCTAAGTCGCTTCAGTCATGTCTGACTCTGTGCAACCCTATAGATGGCAGCCCACCAGGCTCCCCCACCCCTGGGATTTTCCAGGCAAGAGTACTGGAGTGGGGTGCCATTGCCTTCTCCGATCCATACACGACTAGTGCAAAAACCATAGCCTTGACTAGACAGACCTTTGTTGGGAAAGTAATGTCTCTGCTTTTTAATATGCTGTCGAGGTTGGTCATAACTTTCCTTCCAAGGAGTAAGTGTCTTTTAATTTCATGGCTGCAGTCACCATCTGAAGTCATTTTGGAGCCCGCCCCCCCTGCCAAAAAAAAGTCTTCCACTGTTTCCCCATCTATTTGCCATGAAGTGATGGGACCAGATGCCATGATCTTAGTTTGCTGAATGTTAAGCTTTAAGCCAACTTTTCCACTCTCCTTTTTCACTTTCATCACTTTCATTTTAGCTCTTCACTCTCTGCCATAAGGGTGATATCATCTGCCTATCTGAGGTTATTGATATTTCTCCTGGAAATCTTGATTCCAGCTTGTGCTTCCAGCCAGCGTTTCTCATGATGTACTCTGCATATAAGTTAAATAAGCAGGGTGACAGTATACAGCCTTGACGTACTCCTTTCCCTATTTGGAACCAGTCTGTTGTTCCATATCCAGTTCTAACTGTTGCTTCCTGACCTGCATACAGATTTCTCAAGAGGCAGGTTAGGTGGTCTGGTATTCCCTCTCTTTTAGAATTTTCCACAGTTTGTTGTGATCCACACAGTCAAAGGCTTTGGCATAGTCAATAAAGCAGAAGTAGATGTTTTTCTGGAACTCGGTTGCTTTTTTGATGATCCAGTGGATGATGACAATTTGATCCCTCATTCCTCTGCCTTTTCTAAAACCAGCTTGAACATCTGGAATTTCATGGTTCATGTATTGCTGAAGCCTGGCTTGGAGAATTTTGAGCATTACTTTACTATCATGTGAGATGAGTGCAATTGTGCGGTAGTTTGAGCATTCTTTGGCATTGCCTTTCTTTGGGATTGGAATGAAAACTGACCTTTTCCAGTCCTGTGGCCACTGATGAGTTTTCCAAATGTGCTGGCATATTGAGTGCAGCACTTTCACAGCATCATATTTTAGGATTTGAAACAGCTCAACTGAAATTCCATCACCTCCACTAGCTTTGTTCGTAGTGAAGCTTCCTAAGGCCCAGTTGACTTCACATTCCAGGATGTCTGGCTCTAGGTGAGTGATCACACCATTGTGATCATCTGGGTTGTGAAGCTCTTTTTCATACAGTTTTTCTGTGTATTCTTGCCCACCTCTTCTTAATATCTTCTTCTTCTGTTAGGTCCATGCGATTTCTGTCCTTTATTGAGCCAGTCTTTCAATGAAATATTCCCTTGGTATCTCTAATTTTCTTGAGGGGATCTCTAGTCTTTCCCATTCTATTGTTTTCCTCTATTTCTTTGCACTGATTGCTAAGGAGGGCTTTCTTATCTCTCCTTGCTATTTGGAACTCTGCATCATACTGACAATAATAATGATAACAATAACAATAAAGATGATGGAAAAAGGAGAAGGAGTGGGAATGGGGAAGGCAGAATAGAAGGAGGAAGAGGAAAGAGTAAGAGTAAGCAGAAATATTCAGATAATCACTTATTTGAATAGTTTTTAACTTCTCTTGATTTTCATCGAATACTTTAACTTTTGTAATATTTAGGCATAATTGTATTAACATGGATTCTGAACATTGTGTTAATTTGATTGGGCTGTTGTGGCAATATACCAAAATTTAAATGGCTTACCCAACAGACAATTTTTTGTTTATTTTCTCAAACATTGGGAACTGAAAGTACAAGACTGGAGTACCTGCAGTATTGCTTCGTGAAGAGACAGACCTCTCATTCTGGCTTCCAGACCACCACCTTCTCTCTACCGTTACATGGCCTTTCCTTGGTGCACATACGGGGAAAAAGAGAGAATGAGCTCTGATGTCTCTTCTTCTATAAGGAAGTCAGTCCTGTTGGATTAGCCCTACCCTTGGGCCCTCATTTAACCTCAATTATCTTGAAGTTCAATGTCAAAATATAGTCAGATTGAGGGGGTTAGGGTTTCAATATACAAGTTTTGGGGCCACACAATTCAATCCAGAATGCAGGTGGAGAACAGAAAGGGGGTTATGAGTTACAGTGAGTATTTAGTTGCTCCTGAATCAAGGAAACTAGTTAGAAACCAAAAGAATACACTTTCTCTAATTCACAGTATCATTTGCCAACTCCCCATTCTGACAAATAATATTATTTTAAGGCTTGTCCCATGTTATTTTGTCTCATTTGTATCATTTTGCAAACACTGAACCCTTATACAATTTTATTTTTAATTTTACATGTTGAAGGAAATTGTAATGTCATCAAGTAAGGGTTTCTTACTGACTTCCACAGTGGACATGAATATTTACATGTACTACTTAAGAAAAGGCATTTTTGTCCCCCAATTTACAATTTTCATTAGTGTTTATGACTGTGCCATTTATCTCCAAAAGCTGTGGTGCTACTACCCTGTCAGCCAACACTCTCATCACCATACAGAGAATGTTTGATATTAATGAAAAACCTAGAAAATCATTATGCTGATTGATTTGCTTGACTCCTGACATCAGCAGCTCTGTACATTTGAATTAATGTTTTTTGGACCAACTTTTAATCCCAAGCTGTCTGTGGGGGCTCCTTAGCCCAGGTAGCAAATATCTGTGCATGAATTGTGAACTTCAGCCAAATGGGTCCCCTTGTGATACTCAGTGTTGACAGCCTTGGTTCAGTCTCTACTCCTCGGACGAAAAAAATGAATCTAATGGTTCTGACCCTCATTTTCTATTCCTCCAGGCAACTAATAACATTTTTCTTTAATATTTAATGAAGATGCAGTTATTAGTACTCTTTAATTTTATAATTAGATGTAGTTACTCTTAAAGTATTTCTCCTGTTATTTATTCTTGTTTGCCTCATATTTTACTCAGCTTTAGCAATATAGCAAACTGGGCTTTATCATCATCTTAAATCCAAAATTATGAAATAATTTTCTTCTTAAATATCAGTCTATGCATTTAATGGATGTTAAGTGATCAGAATCATCAAAGGTTCAGCTCCAAATGCAGCTGACATTTTTACTGTTTTATTTACCACATAGATATATGATTCTCAGCCCTAATTATTATGGATTAAGGGAAGAACTTTTGAGTTCATATTTACAATTAATACATAATTTTGTTGCCTTAAATAATTTCAAAAATAAAATTAGGATTTGCGTTAAAAGAAAGTTGATATTTAAAACATCTCCCTTAAAAGTCACATTCATCTTCAAGATTCCTTAATCTTAGATGTATTTGATTATTGTTAATCAGTCTTACGGTTATGGTTCCAGGTAGCCGTAGTTAATTATATCTGCAGCTTGTGATGAGGGATATATTGCCTAGGAATCATATTATTGATGAACTGAAATATTAAGGTCTCCTATAATCTGATGGTTCAGTGAACAATGAAAGTGCCTTTAGGGCCTGTGGTCCCAAGGAAGGCAATTATTAAGGGGTGAGATTTGGGGCAGCTGACTGAAATCAAATCCACATGAGACATAAAGATCCTGTCTTGTGAATAGATACTTACTGACTTGAGTTTTATAGGAAAAATAGTATTCTAAAGCTCTAATACATTTACTTATAAACTGAGCTTTTATTTGGGATATGTCATTGCCATAAAATTTAGTGTTATTTTTGCATTAGTATGTATCAGTTCATGGTTTGAGCCATGCTACCTGCTGCCTCCTTCTCACTCAATACTGAGCCTCAAGTGACAAAGATGCCAGGAAGCTGCAATGCCAGACTTCTGGAAGAGGCAGGTCATTATTGGTGGATGTCCTAAACACGCGGGTCATTCTCCTGCTGCCTTATTCCAGAGGCTAAAATGTTTCTTCTTATGTTACAGTGATGCTGAAGACTACTCAGTGCCATCAATTTATTACGTTGCAATATAAAATTTTTCCGGTGAAGGAAATAATTTTTAAAAAAAATTAGAAAATGCTAATGTGCTATGAATAAATTCTTTTGTATCAACTTGAATATGGCTGGTTCTAAGACCCTGTGTTCTTGGTCGCTTACGAAGATGGTACCGTTATTAAATTGAAACAGCTGTATGTTTTAGATCAAGGTTCTACTTCTGGCTCTTCACTGAGCCATTATATATGGTTCAGAGTAGAGAATCAGTTTAGATGTAAAGTGAGTTTTCCCACCAAGTCTTTTTACTCAATTCTGTCTCTTTATAACAAAAACTCAACCAGCAGATGGCACTATTTATTTCAGTGAGACATTTTGCTGCAGAAATAAGCAATTAACTGCTAAATGGGAAAATGAGTGGAATCCTTCACATTTTATTGTGAGTCTCCCCTTTAGTTTATTTGTATTCAGATACCATGAAAAGATGAAAATCAACACAGATTTCCTTGTTTAAGGATGGACAGATACTTGCTTCTGGGAATTTGTGTTTTTCAAATAATGATATAAGGAAAGACATGATAAATTTAAAAATATTAATTTGAGGACTTTGCTATCAGCCTTTAAAATGTAAAATGCATATATATATATATATATATATACACACACATACATATATAGACATATAAATTTATAAAATTTAAAATATAATTCAGTCATATGATACAATGTGAAAATTGTTTCCTCAATGCTTTGATCAAACACAGTAAGTGTACATTCTGAAGATCTCTTCTCCCAACATAGCAGTAGATTTAACATAAAAAGTAAAAGTTATAAAGATTTAGCTACATTTAGAAACAAGACAGTGTTCATTGTGGACCATAAATGGAACCAAAACACAAAATGATAAATGAGGTAGAACCTACAGCCCTGCTGGGCTTTGGGGCCTGAAACAAGCTGACACTGCCAGGAAGCTTTGATCCTTTTGGTTAATGGAAACCAAATGTACCTCTTGTGGGATAAGCACAGAACCCTGTTCTCTTCCTGAAACCGAAGACTCCTATTCAAGTGGAAAAGAGCTCCCCCTCCCCCCAAAAAAAGCTGTGACTTGCCCCTGCAGCTATGGTCTGAGGAATAAGAAGGAAAAAGCTGCTTAGTCAATATCTGAGGCCACCTGTCTACGGGCTCAGTGATTGGTCTAAGATATTATCAACATCACTGTGCACACAAGCTCAGAATCACCAATATTGTACTGGTTGCCAGGTAGAGGCAATTTTAATACCTCCAGGCTGGAAGGTTGTGGTTAAAATGGAAACTTTGGTCAACATTAGCCTGAAAATCAGTGTTCTTGATGATGTCAGGAGAAATTATGAAAGAAAGCCAACACACCCAACAATGTAAAATAATGAAACATTCTATTTTAGTTTTGGAAGAAAAGTAGGAATCAATATTATGTAATTGTTTCCAAATTTTAATAAAATGAGCCTTAATCTTGGCAATTAACTTTGAGGGCTAATCAGGATAACTAAAAGTATATCCACTGGGAAACACAGCCTAGAGAAATATCAGAATGTCAAAAATAAAGGAAAAAACCTTGAAATCTACCAAAGAAGACAGATCCCCATGAAAGAAGAACAGTTAGACTTCATAAGAGCAACAAAGATGCCAGAAGACAATGATAATTTACCTTTAAAGTACTGAGAGAAGCTAATTGTCCACCTAGGATATATTGAATGGAGAATAAATGTATTTTCACACAGACAGAATGTAAAATTTACTATCCATATTTTTCTAGAAGGAATTACTCAAATGTATACTGTAGCAAGAAGATTAAATCCAAAGAAAAAGAGAAGGATGTATGAAAACAACAGCAACCCTGAAAATTGGTAAAACACATTAGCAAATTCAACTGTTAATCATGAGATAGAAGAATAGCCAATCTAGGAGCTAAAAAAAAGATGAAACTAAAATACTTGTCAATAATAACAGATTGGTTGGGTGGGAGGCAGAAGGTAAAGCCAAGATCCTTGTTTGATTTAGGAGGAAGATAAGAAATAATTTTGTATATCAAAGGAAAAATACTTACAGTCAGGAAATAAAGAAAAACCAGAACACAGGAAGTGAACAAAGGGCTTCAGGTTATATCTTAACCTTTTACACATTAAAAGACAAAATATATGAATTAAATATGCTAGAATATTAACATTTATTAAATGTGGGTGGTAGATACATAGGTACAGTATTCTTTATATTATTCTCTGTACTTTTCTGAATGACAGAAATATTGCAAAATGTAAAATACCAAGGGAAAATAGAAAGAAGGAAATGTTTCATTACACCATAAATTCATTAATTCCTCCCCTTCTCAGACCCAGCTACTGAAGACTGAGAAATGAAGAATTTTCCTAATGCTAATATATTAGAGATCCCTGGAAAATAAGTTTCCGGAAAGAAATCAAGCAAAAAGAAATAAAAATGAGAGACAAAATCTGCTCAGTTTATGTAGTATACTGTCTGCTTCTTCTCAGTTTTGAAATCCTTAGTCTTCTGTTCATTTTGCATTTGTTTTAATTGATTTCTGCTAATTAAGCAGATCATCATTGGGACACTTTGTGTCACACATAAAATTATCTGCCTGCATAAGTGCAAATTAATAATCTTTTTCTAAGCACTAAATTTGCCTTAGGAAATAATACTGCAAGTATAACTGTGCATTGTGTGTGTGTGTGTGTGTGTGTGTATGTGTGTGTGTATTTGTGTGTGTTTCTATGAACCAGAAAATCTTAACTGGACTACTGTGGCATTTTGAAAACATCTAAATTGGCAGTTTTATTATAAGCCTTCTCCCAAATTTAGGGGCTTACATGGATACATATGACTAGTTGGGAACATAAATACATTTAAACCTGGGCATACTAAAGGTTATTAAAGGATTATTCTTGGTAGGGGATATTATCCAATACCATACAACCTCTATTTCTAATATAAATGAGATTATTAAAATTTCAGCTTGTGTAAAACAAATTAATTATTTTCTTATAGAGGGAAAAATATTTTTGGAGGCAGTCACAAATTATGCTTGGATCCTAGACAAAGTAAAAAAGTAAAAACAAAACTACAGAAAAGCTTTGAATACCAATATGGTTTGAAGGCCTGATGGGAAAATACATATCTGGGTAAATAAATAGATTAAAAACTGTCAGTGACTTGACTCAAAATGATAGACTGAGCACACTCACTCCCTGTCCTACTGACACATCTATTCATGCAACAAAAAGGAAATAAACTTATGAAATGTAAACCTGTAAAACAAGAATGGATTTTGATACTAGGCCATAAGTTGTGAAAGAAACTTAGAAGACAGGAAACCAGTGGAATCAGCTGTTAGAACAAGGACAGAGAAAATGATGACCATAACATATGCAAATACGTAGTTTTGGATGGGAAAAGGCAGTTTATCCCACAGGCTCAGAGAAATTCCATGTTTAGAGTGAACACAAACACAAAGGACCTCTAGAACAGTAGTCAGGATCATTCAGTAAAGGCTCTGTTCAAACAGATTCTGCAAGCAGGCCTTTTTTCTGCTCATGAATGTGGCGTGACTAACAGTCAGCGCAGTCAGGATAGTTTCCCTTCATGAGACAGTGTGTTCCAGAAGGAGAGAACATAGAGAGTGGAGGGAAGACATTGAAGATCAACATTTTCAAAAGTAAGAAAAGATCTCTATAGATGTACATTCAGATGGGTATATCTTTCCTTTTCTCTGTTGCCTTTCACTTCTCTTCTTTTCTCAGCTCTTTATAGGATCTACCTAGTGTTAAATAGGGTCAATAAAAGAAGAGTCATAAATATATATAACATAGAGAAATTTTTGGAGAAGGCGATGGCACCCCACTCCAGTACTCTTGCCTGGAAAATCCCATGGGCGGAGGAGCCTGGTAGGCTGCAGTCCATGGGGTCGCTAAGAGTTGGACATGACTGAGCGACTTCACTTTCACTTTTCACTTCGATGCATTGGAGAAGGAAATGGCAACCCACTCCAGTGCTCTTGCCTGGAGAATCCGAGAGACGGGGAAGCCTGGTGGGCTGCCATCTATGGGGTCACACAGAGTCGGACACGACTGAAGCGACTTAGCAGCAGCAGCAGCAGCAGAGAAATTTTAGAACCATGATGTATCAGCTTCCTAAGGCTTTCATAACAAAGAACAGTGAGTCTTAAAGCAGTATGTCATTTTTTTTTTTTTCTAGATTAACAATTCTTTATTAGGAGTCAGGTTCCGAACAAGGTAGAAAACAGCAGCAAGAGGAGTCCAGGTAGGGGGATGAAGAGGAGGACAGCAGGCCTGGCTAGTTGGGCCACTGCCAGGGGTCAAATAGGAGCCCTGGGATGGAAGGGATCTGGAGAGGGGGGCTGGGGTCAGTCTACAGGAGAGGCCACGGATCAGCAGATGGTGTATTGTACATAGGGAAGCTCAACATCCTCGCTGCTCTCGTCCTTATGGCACAGCTCAAGTACCAGTGCTGTGGTACACATGGCGGCCAAGCTTTTGTTTCCACACACAGCTTACAATCTGGGTCATCAGCTGATCCAATCATTCCTTGAGGTTGGTGACTGGCATGAAGACAGAGAAGAGCATAGACACGCCCTGGGACAGCATAGTGCTCTCGAGCTTATGCTCTATCTTGAAGTAGTCAAGGGCTGTTTGAGGGTCATCTCCTCGCCGTTAGGCTGCAAACCCTGTACCTCAAAGTGATCCCACAGTGTCCACTCTTGGTTATAGTAACAAGTCTATTCTCTCACAGATCTTAAGGCTGGAAGTCTTAAATAAGTTTGACCAGGCCATGTTCTGTTTGAAGGCTCTAGAAGAGAATTTTTCCTTGTTTCTGCTGGTTGCTTGGTTGCTGTCAATACTTGGTGTTCCTTAGCTTGTAGATACATCATTCCAATCTCTGCCCCTATTACCATATGGCATTCTTCATATGTGTGTTTTGCTTAAATTTTTTCTTATAAATAAATCAGTCATCAAACTAATACCCACCCTAGACTAGTATGACCTTATTTTAACTTGGTAAGATATGCAGTGACCCTATTTCCAAAGATGGTCACATTCACAAATACCAGGGGTTAAGAACTGAATACATCTTTTGGGGGAACACAATTCAACCCATAACACATCAAAATAATTTTTTAAAAGAATGAAAGTCCTCCAGAATTATCATTATCACCAAGAAAAAGAGAGGTTACTTATACAGGAATAAAAATAAAATTTACAATGATCTACATCATCAACTATACTGCATGGGAGAATAAAATGAAGTAATATCTTCAAAATACTGAAGATATATAGTTTGTACCTAGAATACTATATCCCCAAGAAATAGCTTTCAAGTTGAGGACAAAATAAAGAGTTTTTCAGTCATGTAAGTCTTCTAAAATTTAGCCCCTTGGCAAATTGCTGTTTATTGGACCCAACTATCATTCCCATCCTCATTTCCCATAGCCTTGTAACAGCCAAGGTTGCCCACATTATATATTTCTGACCAATAATAAGTAAAATTGTTTCATGGAGTACCTGGGAAAGTTTTTTTTTCCTTGATACAGATTCTCTTGTTTCTCTTGTTCTCTCTTGTTTTCCTCATCTTTCCTACTATAAGGCTTGCATGAGACCTGTATCAGTAGCTATCTGTAACTATAAAGAAAGGAAAAATTGCAGAAATGTTGACCTAATATTATGTATATCTGAACCAACATCTTGTAGTTACAAGACACAAATAACTCTCTATTTGTCTAAACTATTATTATATGGCTGTTTTACTTGCAGACAGGGCACTCCCAATTAATACATTACCATTAGATCCTTTGAAATAATTATTTGAAAATTTAATCTAGCAAAAGAAAAAGAGTCTAAGAGGGAATATGATGCAAGAGGAAAACAGTGATGATCAAAAGAATTATTAAATTTATAGTTAAATATATACAAGTGTTGGTGGAATTATGAACAAATTAGTAACATTTAAAAATTTAAATCCAAGAAGATTTCAGGTGATAATTTGGGAGACTAGTAAAGGAGAGTGCAAATGGGATAGTGCTTTTGATGTATTTGGAGAATCAATATTAACTGTACACATGTAGAATTAAACATAGAATTAAGATGGTCACAAGAAGAATAAAAAGTCAATTATTTAACTTCTAAACCAACAAACACCCAATCAATGAAACAGACAACAATACTTTGCCTAAGGTTTGTGTTGCTTGTGGTCACCTGGGTGGAGATGAAGCAATGCTGTATTTAAAGAAACTTTGTCATGTTCAGCTGTGAGTGTAAGCAACTCTGCCTTGAATAAGACTTGATTATAAAGGCAGTATTTTAAAGACTTGATTATAAAGGCCACTGCTTGAGAACATTATATTAAGTATTGTGGGATGGTCAGGGTGATCTAAAGAGGGACTTCCTATAGGGCAGAGAAGGGGAGACCCCTGTAGAGGAAGCAGGGGACAGAATGAGAAGTGCTGGCAGACAGGTCAGTGGGGTTTCCCTCTCCCTATGTACCTTGGTACATCAGCAGATCACTTGGTCAGAAATAAAAGTTGCTTGGAACATCACTGAATTTAAGTGGAAGGCCTATATGCAAAAGAGGGATTCTTGCCTCTAGTAAAACTGGAGTCTTCATCTAAAAGTGTGTCTGCTCTGAGATCAGATTTGAAATACTAATAAATCCATTTCTCCTGAGATCCTTATATCTCTGTTATGTAACCTAATTTTTAGATAGTGTTCTTCTTTCAGACAAAAGCCAGCTACAGTGGTGAGATGGGAAACTTTGGTTTGGGCTCCTCTTCCTCAATTCATGTAACTTTCTTTCTCAGACCCATTCCTCCAGGTGCATAGAATACTCATGCTGTCACTTCCAAGTTTACCTTGCCTCCTGCCATCACAATTGCTTGTCCTTTGTTCATTCTCTTACTAATCCCACTGGAAGAAACCCTAACCTGTGCTGGAAGATGATAAAGGTGAATGTGTGATATCTAGTAGGGATGTTTGTGTTTTTAACTAAAGATACCTAAATGCCTGAGATCCTTGTGATGTGCCAATAAATATTTAATAAGGGAATTTCAGGTACCCAGGTAGGCTATGGCAAGGAGATTTGTAAAGTTGATTTTTTTTTTCTTGTGTGATTTTTTTTAATCTACAAAAACTGAGAGAAATAGACCAAAATTTCTTTATAGTTAATGTGGGAACTAATACTTTTGATCTGCATGGTTGATGATGCATTCCCTCTAGATACAGCCCTAATTCTAACGCAAAGGAGCATGACAAAGCTGCACACCTCACCGTACATAAAGCAAGCTCTAGCTACTGCTATCAGATACATAATGCAAATAGTGCCAACAGCTAAGTTTACTACCTTTTTATCTACAGGTCAAAGAAGCGCTATGAACTGCCGTTACAGTTTTCAGGAGAGACATGAGGACACAATTCAACAGAATGCATCGCTTTCCTTCATTCATTGGAATAGCTTTTCTTTATTTTGGGAGGGAGTCCAGAAAGGTGATAGCTATGACAAGTCACCTGAAAAATTAAAATAGCCATCTGTTTAAAAAAAAAAAAACAGTTTTCAAAGGGTCAGGTATAAATATGAAAAGCATGGTTAGGATTGGTATTTTTAGTAATTGTCATTCTTCTTGGAATAACTCCTTTCTGCCATTCTTCAAAGCACAGTGGATTCCATTCTTTTTATATATATAAGCACATACATTCTTATTGGGCTTTTTATAAACCATGACACATTTCTATCCAACTGCCTCCTTTTCCCATTTTCAGACTAACTTTGATGACTTCATGATTGCTAGCAATTTAAAGTAATTCCCTGATTGACATTCTCCCTACCAAAATGGTAATTTCTCAATGACAGATGGTATCTAGCCTAAGCTCAATTATTAATTGGGGAATTCTTTTTCTTGTAACAAAAATTTGGCCCAGTCAACTGGTTATTGAGCTTCTACCATGTGTTCACATTTGGATGACAAAATATAAAAGACTCTAATCATTCCTGAGTGTCTACTATGGCTTCAGAACTTAAAAATTAATGACTTTGCTTAAAATTCAGAGAAATGTAACCAGCTTCCCAGTTCTAGAGATATATAGTTTTGAAGTAATGGATTCAAGGTCAGCTTCAAATCTATATAATTTGAAGACTGAGAAAAGACACAACAAAACATGCTACCTGCAGGCATAGAGAGACCCAAGTACAGAAAGCCAGGGGCGAGACTACAGAACAAAGAGAATGCCTGGCAATCCAAAGGACATCAGAAACACATGCAAGAGGACAAGGGTATCCCAACTGCTGGTAATTCTGTGACAGAAAATGTGGTGTACCCGGCTTTTCTAGAAGCACAGAGAAGAAAAAGGGACTTCATGGAGATTTAGATCCTGGGGCTGGAAGTAGGAGTTTATGGCTGGAAGAATGGTTTCATTGTTGGGTATGAGGTGCTCTGGACATCAAAGAAAAGCCAGGACTGAACAATACTGTCACTGAGTCTCTGGGATGCCCTCTCTCAATCTCCTCATCCCGTGATAACAACCCTAGGCTCAGATTGTGTATTAACTTCCCAGCATCACAGAGTAAGCAGTGAGATTGAGTCTTTGGAGGCTAGAAAAGCAGTGTTCTCTCCCTTAGGCTGTAGGAGAGGGATGTTTCTGAAAGTTTAATTTCTTCTTTCCTAATTTGAATATCTTTTCTTTTTTTCTGTCCTCCTCTCCCCAACCAACCCCACACCTCCCCTCCCCTTTCCTTGTCATATTGCCTTAGCCAGTATATTCAGTAACATTTTAAAAAGCAGTGGTAAGAGGGGACATTTCAGCTTTATCCCTGGTCTTTGTGGGAAAGCTTCAAATTTTTCACCATTAAGTGTGTGTATGTGCTCAGTTGTGTCTGACTCTTTACAGTCCCATGGACTGTAGCCCTCCAGGGTCCTTTGTTCATGGGATTTTTGCAGGCAAGAATACTGGAGCAGGTTGCCATTTCCTACTCCAAGGGATCTTCCAGACCCAGGGATCAAACCCACTTCTCCAGCATTGACAGACTGATTCTTTACCATTATGCCAACTGGGAAACCCAAAGTCACTCTTTGGCAACCGCATGGGCTGTAGCCCACCAGGCTTCTCTGTCCATGAGATTTCCCATGCAAGAATACTAGAGTGGGTCTTGAATTTTTCACCATTAAGTGTAATGTTAGCTATTGGGGTTTTTGATAGATACTCCTTTTCAAATTGAGGATGCTTTCTTCTGTTCTTTTATTGAGGTTTCTTAAAATCATGAATGGGTGTTGATATTGTCAAATATTTTTCCACATCTATAAATCCTCTGGAGAAGGAAACTACAACTCTAATCTTTTTGCCTGAGAAATCCCATGGACAGAGGAGCCTGGCAGGCTATAGTCGATGGGATCCCAAAAGAATCAGACTGTACTTAGCCACTGAAAAACAACAACAGTTGATATGATAATTTGGTTTTTCTTTTAGGCTCATTGATATAATTTGTTGAGTTGCTAAGTCATGTCCAATTCTTTGCGACCCCATGGACTACAGCATGCTAGGCTTCCCTGTCCTTCACTCTCTCCCGGAGTTTGCTCAAACTCATGTCCATTGAGTCGGTGATGCTATCTAACCATCTTATCCTCTGTAGCCACCCCTTCTCCTTTTGCCTCCAATCCTTGCAGTATCAGGCAGGGTCTTTTCCAATAACTGGGCTCTTTGCACCAGCTGGCCAAAGTATTGGAGTTTTGGCTTCAGCATCAGTCCTTCCAATAAATATTGAGAGTTGATCTCCTTTAGGATGGACCAGTTGGATCTCCTTGCTGTCCAAGGGACTTTGTACAGTCTTTTCCAGGACCACAATTCAAAAGCATCAATTCTTCAGCACTCAACCTTCTTTATGGTCCACTCTCACATCTGTACATGCCTACTGGAAAAACCATAGCTTCAACTATATGTACCTTTGTCAGCAAAGTAATATCTCTGCCTTTTAATATGCTGTCTAGGTTTGTCATAGCTTTTCTTCCAAGGAGCAACTGTCTTTTAATTTTGTAGCTGCAGTCACTCTCCACAGTGATTCTGGAGCCCAAGAAAATAAAATCTCTCACTACTTCCACTTATTTCCCCTTCTATTTGTCATGAAGTGATGGGACCAGATGCCATGATCTTAGTTTTTTTGAATATTGTTTCAAGCCAGCTTTTTAACTCTCCTCTTTCACCTGCATCAGGAGGCTTTTTAGTTTCTCATTGCTTTCTGCTATTAGAGTAGTGTTGTCTGCATATCTGAGATTCTTGATATTTCTCCTGGCAATCCTGATTCCAGTTTGTGAGTCATTCAGCTTGGCATCTTGATGTACTCCTTATAAGTTAAATAAGCAGGGTGGCAGCATACAGCCTTTTCATATTCCTGTCGCAATTTTGAACCAATTCATTGTTCCATATCCCGTTTTAACTGTTGCTTCTTGATTGGTATACAGGTTTCTCAGGAGACAGGTAAGGTGGCCTGGCATTCCCATCTCTTTAAGAATTTGCCAGTTTGTTGTGATCCACACATTCAAAGGTCACATAGCCAATGAGGCAGAAGTAGATGTTTTTCTGGAATTCCCTTGCTTTCTTTATGATCCAATGGATTTTGGCAATCTGATCTCTGGTTCTTCTGCCTTTTTTTAATGCAGCTTGTACATCTGAAAGTTCTCAGTTCAAATACTGCTGAAGGCTGCCTTGAAGGATTTTGAGCGTTACCTTGCTAGCATGTGAAATGAGCACAATTATACAGTAATTTGAACATTCTTTGGCATTGCCCTTCTTTGGCATTGAAATGAAAACTGACCTGAGGAATTTGTCTGAGGAAGCTTTACAAATAGCTGAGAAGAGAAGTGAAAGACAAGGGAGAAAGGTAAAGATGTACCCTACTCAATGCAGAGTTCCAGAGAATAGTAAGGAGATATAAGAGGGCCTTCTTAAGTGAACAAAGCAAAGAAATAGAGGAAAACAGTAGAATAGGAAAAATTAGAGATCTCTTGAAGAAAATTAGATATATCAAGGGGACATTTCATGCAAGGATGTGCACAATAAAGGACAGAAATGGTACAGACCTAACAGAAGCAGGAGATATTAAGAAGAGGTGGCAAGAATACATAGAAGAACTATACCAAAAAAAAAAATCTTAATGAGCCAGATAACCACGATGCTGTGGTCACTCACCTAGACCCAGACATCCTGGAGTATGAAATCAAGTGGGCCTTAGGAAGCATCAGGCTTTCATGGTGGCTCAGCTGGTAAAGAATCTGCCTGCAATGTGAGAGACCTGGGTTCGATCCCTGGGTTGGGAAGATCCGCTGGAGAAGGGAACGGCTGGCTACCTACTCCAGTATTCTGGCCTGGAGAATTCCATGGACTGTATAGTCCATGGGGTCACTAAGAGTTGGACAGGACTGAATGACTTTCACTTAGGAAGCATCATTATGAGCAAAGCTAGTGGAGGTGATTGAATATCAGCTGAGCTATTTAAAATCCATTAATATAATGAATTATATTAGTTGATTTTTAAATTACTTTTTCTTGGAGTAAAGTTGCAATGTTGTGTTTGTTTATACTGTACAGCAAAATAAAACAGCCATATGTATATACATGTATCCCCTCCCTTTTGGACTTCCTTCCCATTCAAGTCAGCACAGTTCATTATGTAGAGTTCCCAGTGCTATAGAGTATGCTATAGAGTATGCTCTCGTGCATGTGTTTGGTTGTGTCCTGACTTCTTGCTACCCCATGGACGATAGCCTGCCAGGCTCTTCTGTACATGAAATTTTCCAGGCAAGAATATCAGAATGGGTTGCCATTTCCTACTCCAGGGGATCTTCCTGAACCAGGGATCAAACCTATGTCTCTTGCATCTTTTGCATTGGCTGGTGGATTCTTTACCACTTAGCCACCTGGAAAGTCCCCGTGTTCTCTTTAGTTATCTATATTATACATATTATCAGTAGTGTATATGTGTCAGTCCCCCAACTCCTCCTACCCCCAATTCCCCTTTGTGTCCATATATTTGACATCTGTGTCTCTATTTCTGCTTTGCAAATAAGATCATCTGTACTGTTTCTCTAGATTCCACATATACATGGCTGAGTAATTCTCCAACACACACACCATCTTCTTTACGCGTTCCTCTGTTGATGGACATTTAGGTTGCTTCCATGTCCTGACTATTGTAAATAGTGCTACAATGAATGTTGAAGTACATGTACCCTTTTGAATTACAATTTTCTTTGGGTACATTTAGGTTATTTCCATGTTTTGGCTATTGTAAACAGTTGCTGTGAATATAGGGGATATTTCTTTTTTTTTTTTCTTTTCTTTTGTGAATGTTTCTTTTTGAATTATGGTTTGGTCTGGATATATGCCCAGGAGTGGCATTGCTGTGTCATATGGTAGTTCTATTTTTATTTTTTTAAGGAACCTTATAGTGTTTTCCATAGTGGCTCTTTCAATTTACACTCCCACCAACAGTACATGAGGGTTCCCTTTACTCCACATCATCTCCAGTATGTATTATTTGTAGATTTTTGGGATCATTTTCAAATGTTGAACCAGACTTATATACCTGAAATAAATTCCACTTGGTCATGATGTATACATTTTTGTCTATATTGTTGGACCCAATCTGCTAATATTTTGTTGAGGACTTTTGCTTGTATTAGTCTGTAGTTTTCCTTTTCTTGTAATCTCTTTGTCTGTTTTTGGTATTAGGGTAATACTGGTTTCATAGAATGAGTTAAAAAGTATTCCATTTTATTCACTTCTATTTTCTGAAAGAGATTGTAGAGAATTGATTAGATTTATTCCTTAAATGTTTGGTAGTATTCGCCAGTGAATTCTGGGCCTGGTGCTTTCTGTTTCATCATTTATGGTTGATTTAATTTCTTTAATAGATATAGGTCTATTCATATTGTCTTGTCTTGTGTGTGTAAGCTGGTCAGATTGTGTCTTTCAAGAAACTGGTCCATTTCATCTAGGTTATCAAATGTTGTGTATGGAATTGTTCATTATATTTTTTAACTTTTAATGTCCATGGGATCTGTAGTGAAGTCCCCTTTTTCATTTCTGATATTAGTAATTCATATTCTTTCTCTCTTTTTTCCTAATTAGCTCAGTTAGAAGTTTATTAGTATTATTGATCTTTTCTAAGAACCAGCGTTTGATTTAAATTTCTCCTTGATTTCCTATTTTCAATTTTGTTGATTTCTGCTCTAATTTTTATTATTTCCTTTTTTATGTTTACTTTGGATTAAATTTGTTATTTTCTCCTAAGGTAGAAGCTTATGGTTGATTTTAGGTCTTTTTTTTTTTTTCCCTAACATTTTCATTCAATGCTATGAATATTTTCTTTCTGTGTACGCTTTCTTTCTGTGACTACTTTTGCTTCATCCCACAAAATTTGATGTTATGTTATTTTCATTTAGTTTAAGACAATTTTTAATTTCTCTTCAAAGTTCTCTTTGCCTCATGTGTTATTTAGAAGTGTGTTCTTAATATGTAGGTATTTGGTGATTTCCTAGCTATATTTCTGTTAATATTTTGTAGTTGAATTCCATTGTGATTTGAAAAAAGACTTTTTATGACTTCTATTATTTACATTTGTTAACATTGTTTTTGGAGGAGGGAATGGCAATCCATTCCAGTATTCTTGCCCAGAGAATTCCATGGACAGAGGAGCCTGGCGGACTACAGTCCATGGGGTCACAAAGCATTGGAGACAACCGAGGGACTAACACTAACATTGTTTTATCACATAGAATGATTTTCTGCCTTCTGCACCTTCATTTCTAATAGGGGAATGCTGCACTTGTCAACTATAATAGTTGATTTATGTATTTCTCCTTGCAGTTATATCAGGTTTTGCCTCATGTGTTTCGAAGCTCTGTTGTTGAATGTGTACATATTAAGAATTGTAATGTTTTCTTGATAATTGGCCTCTTTTTATCCCTGACAACTTGTTAATAAGTCTTAGCATGGTTTATTTTTGTATGTAGTGTGAAAAATGTTCTACCTTCATTCTTTTGCATGTAGCTGTCTAGTGTTCCCAGTATCACTTATTGAACAGACTATCTTTGTCCATTGTATATTCTTGTCTTCTTTATTGTAGATTGACGTGAAAGTGAAAGTGATTTAGTTGTATCTGACCCTTTGTGACCCTATGGACTATACAGTCCATGGAATTCTCCAGGCCAGAATACTGGAGTGGATAGCCATTCCCTTCTCCAGGGGATTTTCCCAACCCAGGGATCAAACCCAGGTCTCCTGCACTGCAGGTGGATTCTTTACCAGCTGAGCCACCAGGGAAGCCCAAGAATACTGGATTGGGTAGCCTATCCCTTCTCCAGTGGATCTTCCTGGCCCAGGAATCTAACTAGGGTCTCCTACATTGCAGGCAGATTCTTTACCAACTGAACTACTAGGGAAGCCCTTATTGTAAATTAATTGACTGGAAGTTCATGGGTTTCTCTGGGCTCTCTGTTATGTTCCATTGATCTACATGTTCTACATGATCTACCAGAACCATGTTCTTCTTATTATTGTAGCTTTATAGTATAGTCTGAATACAGATAGAATAACAACTTCATATTTGTTTTATAGGAAAGGAAAAATTCCACTCTTAGTTTTTGCAGAAAAATCAGCTGTTAGACCCATGGGTGTTCCCTCATAATGGACGCTTTATTTTCTCTTGCTCTCTTTAGAATCTTCTCTGTAACTTTTGCCATTTTAATATCTCTGTTCTCCCTATACATGGATATCTGTTTCCTTCTTAAGGTTTGGAAATTGTTAAGCTTTAATTTAATTGGATGCATTTTCCACAGCTTTTCCCCTCTCTTTTCTTTCTGGGATCCCTATAATGTGAATGATGGTACACCTGATACTATTTCAGACATCCCTTTAACTCTTCTCATTTCTAATATTTGTTTTTCTTTTTGCTTCTTATTTTGCTTAACTTTCTTTTTCTCTATGAGATTATATGAAACAGTTACCTATTCTGGTCTTGAAAGGCTGACCTTATGGGGAGCATCTCTGCATTTTGTGTGTGCCCAGTATCTTCTGTGGAAGAGTTGGATTGAAGTGAGCATGAGCCATGTCTTCCCCGTGTGTGTGATGGGAGCTATCATCATGGTAGGAGGTGGGGCTGGAGGTGGAGAGTTAGAGCCAGAGCCTCGGAGAGCTGGGTCTTTTCCTCTGCTCACTGGCCAACACTTCCTTATTGATTTGGGATCTGATCCCACATTTCCAGAGCAGAAGCCCTGATGTTTGGGACCTAGCTGGCTCCATTCCCGCCAAGTGTGTGCTCTCCTCTTTCTCATCCCTGCCACATTTAACTCATAGAGGAGTACGGTTAGAGCAAGAAGAATTGAATGGATACTCAGCATGGGTCAGCGCATGGACTGAGTTGGACTTGGTCCAAGTCAGTGTTCCAAGCCTCTCCCAGTGTGTTGCCTCCAGAACAGCCAGCAATGGCTGCCCTTGCTGAGTTCAGATTCTGTTTTGAGTCTGAGCTGGCTCCATCCATAGGTACTGTGCACTCTCCTCAGTTGCTGCAGCTGTCACCCTAGTGTGGAAGTATGACATGGAGCAGGAGAGGCTGGAACGAGTGTGCCTCTCAACTTAGGTTGCACACATGGATGGTCACAGGTTCAGGTCAGCTCACTCACTCAGTCGTGTCCGACTCTTTGCGACCACAGGAATCACAGCACGCCAGGCGTCCCTGTCCATCACCAACTCCTGCAGTTCACTCAGACTCACGTCCATCGAGTCAGTGATGCCATCCAGCCATCTCTTCCTCTGTTGTCCCCTTCTCCTCCTGCCCCCAACCCCTCCCAGCATCAGGGTCTTTTCCAATGAGTCAACTCTTCGCATGAGGTGGCCAAAGTATTGGAGTTTCAGCTTTAGCATCATTCCTTCCAAAGAAATCCCAGGGCTGATCTCCTTCAGAATGGACTGGTTGGATCTCCTTGCAGTCCAAGGGACTCTCAAGAGTCTTCTCCAACACCACAGTTCAAAAGCATC
This sequence comes from Bubalus bubalis, assembly GCF_019923935.1. NCBI lineage: Eukaryota > Metazoa > Chordata > Mammalia > Artiodactyla > Bovidae > Bubalus > Bubalus bubalis. The sequence continues at coordinate 110,119,732 of NC_059163.1, read as the reverse complement.
AATTCTTCGGTGCTCAGCTTTCTTCACAGTCCAACTCTCACATCCATATACATGACCACTGGAAAAACAATAGCCTTGACTAGACAGACCTTTGTTGGAAAAGTAATGTCTCTGCTTTTCAGTATGCTATCTAGGTTGGTCATAACTTTCCTTCCAAGGAGTGTCTTTTAATTTCAAGGCTGCAGTCACCATCTGCAGTGATTTTGGAGCCCCAAAAAATAAAGTCTGACACTGTTTCCACTGTTTCCCCATCTATTTCCCATGAAGTGATGGGACCGGATGCCATGATCTTCATTTTCTGAATGTTGAGCTTTAAGCCAACTTTTTCACTCCCCACTTTCACTTTCATCAAGAGGCTTTTGAGTTCCTCTTCACCGTCTGCCATAAGGGTGGTGTCATCTGCATATCTGAGGTTATTGATATTTCTCCCGGCAGTCTTGATTCCAGCTTGTGCTTCTTGCAGCCCAGCGTATCTCATGATGTACTCTGCATTTAAGTTAAATAAACAGGGTGACAATATACAGCCTTGACGAACTCCTTTTCCTATTTGGAACCAGTCTGTTGTTCCATGTCCAGTTCTAACTGTTGCTTCCCGACCTGCATATAGGTTTCTCAAGAGGCAGATCAGGTGGTCTGGTACTCCCAACTCTTAAAGAATTTTCCACAGTTTATTGTGATCCACACAGTCAAAGGCTTTGGCGTAATCAATAAAACAGAAATAGATGTTTTTCTGGAACTCTGTTGCTTTTTCCATGATCCAGTGGATGTTGGCAATTTGATCTCTGGTTCCTCTGCCTTTTCTAAAACCAGCTTGAACATCTGGAAGTTCATGGTTCATGTATTGCTGAAGCCTGGCTTGGAGAATTTTGAGCATTACTTTACTAGTGTGTGAGATGGGTGCAATTGTGCAGTAATTTGAACATTCTTTGGCATTGCCTTTCTTTGGGATTGGAATGAAAACTGACCTTTCCCAGTCCTGTGGCCACTGCTGAGTTGTCCAAACTTGCTGGCATATTGAGTGCAGCACTTTCACAGCAATTTGAAATAGCTCAGGATTTGAAATAGCTCAACTGGAATTCCATCACCTCCACTAGCTTTGTCCATAGTGATGCTTTCTAAGGCCCACTTGACTTCACATTCCAGGATGTGTGGCTCTAGGTGAGTGATCACACAATCGTGATTATCTTGGTTGTGAAGATCTTTTCTGTACAGTTCTTCTGTTTATTCTTGCCACCACTTCTTAATGTCTTCTGCTTCTGTTAGGTCCATACCATTTCTGTCCTTTGTAGAGCCCATCTTTGCATGAAATGTTCCCTTGGTATCTCTAATTTTCTTGAAGAGATCTCTAGTCTTTCCCATTCTATTGTTTTCCTCTATTTCTTTGCATTGATCGCTGAGGAAGGCTTTCTTATCTCTCCTTGCTATTCTTTGGAACTCTGCATTCAGATGGTTATATCTTTCCTTTTCTCCTTTCCTTTTCACCTCTCTTCTTTTCACAGCTATTTGTAAGCCCTCCTCAGACAGCCATTTTGCTTTTTTGCATTTCTTTTCCATGGGAATGGTCTTGATCCCTGCCTCCTGTACAATGTCACAAACCTCCGTCCATAGTTCATCAGGCACTCTATCTATCAGATTTAGTCCCTTAAATCTATTTCTCACTTCCCCTGTATAATCACAAGGGATTTGATTTAGGTCATACCTGAATGGTCTAGTGGTTTTCCCTACTTTATTCAATTTAAGTCTGACTTTGGCAATAAGGAGTTCATGATCTGAGCGACAGTCAGCTCCTGGTCTTGTTTTTGTTGACTGTATAGAGCTTCTCCACCTTTGGCTGCAAAGAATATAATCAGTCTGATTTCTGTGTTGACCATCTGGTGATGTCCATGTGTAGAGTCTTCTCTTGTGTTGTTGGAAGAGGGTGTTTGCTATGACCAGTGTATTTTCTCAGCAAAACTCTGTTAGTTTGGGCCTAGAGGAGCTATTCCATGTTCAAGGTCAGGAGGGGCGGTGGTGAGGAGCTACCCCTCATCCAAGTTAAGGAGCAGTGGCTGTGCTTTGCTGGAGCAGCCATGAAGAGATAACCCACGTCCAAGGTAAGAGAAACCCAAGTAAGACGGTAGGTATTACAATAGGGCATCAGAGGGCAGACACACTGAAACCATAATCACAGAAAACCAGTCAATCTAATCACACTAGGACCACAGCCTTGTCTAACTCAATGAAACTAAGCCATGCCTGTGGGGCCACCCAAGATGGGCGGGTCATGGTGGAGAGATTTGACAGAATGTTGTCCACTGGAGAAGGGTATGGCAAACCACTTCAGTATTCTTGCCTTGAGAACCCCATGAACAGTATGAAAAGGCATAATGATAGGATACTGAAAGAGGAACTCCCCAGGTCAGTAGGTGCCCAATATGCTACTGGAGATCAGTGGAGATATAACTCCAGAAAGAATGAAGGGGTGGAGCCAAAGCAAAAACAATACCCAGTTGTGGATGTGACTGGTGATAGAAGCAAAGTCTGATGCTGTAAAGAGCAATATTGCATAGGAACCTGGAATGTCAGGTCCATGAATCAAGGCAAATTGGAAGTGATCAAACAGGAGATGGCAAGAGTGAACGTCGACATTCTAGGAATCAGTGAACTAAAATGGACTGGAATGGGTGAATTTAACTCAGATGACCATTATATCTACTACTGCAGGCAGGAATCCCTTAGAAGAAATGGAGTATCCATCATGGTCAACAAAAGAGTCCGAAATGCAGTACTTGGATGCAATCTCAAAAATGACAGAATGATCTCTGTTCAGTTCCAAGGCAAACCATTCAAAATCACAGTAATCCAAGTCTATGCCCCAATCAGTAATGCTGAAGAAGCTGAAGTTAAACAGTTCTATGAAGACCTACAAGACCTTTTAGAACTAACACCCATAAAAGATGTCCTTTTCATTATAGGGGACTGGAATGCAAAAGTAGGAAGTCAAGAAACACCTGGAGTAATAGGCAAATTTGGTCACAGGTTAGACCCTGATAAAACCCCAGTAGTTTAAGCTCTGTTTAAGTAGTGTCTCCTGAGGGTAGACCATGTTAAGGAGAACAGAATGCTTTCATATATTTCAGGTTAAATCCTTGTTTCTCTTACTGCTGGAAGCATGAGGATAATTTTTTTTTTTTTTTTTTTGATATTTACTATGAGAACCTAGTGGAGCTCTAGGAGGTAAAAACTCATAAAAGTGTGCACACATTTCTCCCATCCACCAATGACTTGGTCTCCTTGGAGGTTTTTTTTCTCAGATTTGTTCACACTGAGACTCCGACAGTTCATAATTACAGTTCAGAATTTCCTGTCTAGTCTTGGTACTGGTTCCCAAGGAGGATACTGGTCATGGGTTTCTGTTCCAGTAAGTTCTAATTCTTTGTATTTGCCTGTCAGTCTCTCCAGTTTGGCAGTGGTTTTACCTGTGTTCTCACTTCGGTTACAGTTCTAAGTTGTTGACTTTTCAGTTTATTCGACTTTTATCCTTACTAGGTTAAAAATTAAGGAGTGTTGTTAGGAAGGAGTGGTGCCATCCAAGCTTCTTACCTGTTGGACTGGAAATTGGAGCTCTACAATTGCCTTTGAAATGTGTTTTTCTGTTCCTTCCAAAGTTAATTTTTTATTAAGCTTTTCAAAATTTAAATATTTGGTTTCAATTTGTCATTTGAATGTTTTTGGATACTCAACTATCTTTGGATGCATTTGGAGATTTTTTGCAGTTAGCCCTATTTTTCTGTTTTACAAAATTCTGCTGACATCTTTTCCAGTCTTCCATCAGTAGCCACATGTTGGGAATCCTCACTAAAGTTTCCCTGCTTCTGTTTTAGTTTTGGACATTTCATAAAACCCAAACAATAAACATTTAAGCTTATCAAGAGTTATTCATAATTTAAGTCTCTCAGATCACATAGATATTTCTCTTCCTCTGAATTGACATTAATAAAATTCATTTGGTGACTGCTGCTTCGTTACTATTCAAAAATATTTATTTAATATTTGTCAATTAACATTGTGTATGCCAATGGTACTAATATTCCAAGTATATTTCAAAATTATTACTAGAAAGAATTGGCCTAATACCATTCAGTAAGCATTTTTAGAGACTTTAAAGAATGATTACATTTTGTTTTACATTTATTTGTGTATTTTAAAATTAATCTATAGTTTATAAATATTTAAAATTATTTGTTCTATTTTTATTCCTTATAATGGATTAAAATTTATAATAGATGTGTAATTTTTAAGTTGTTTACCTTTAACAACATGCACACCACCCAAAACAAGAAATAGTACATTTATTTCCCACAGAAAGTTCTCTTGTGTTCTTTCCAGTCAAATGTTTTTCTTCCCAAAGCAACCACTTTAAGATGTCTGTGTTAAGCACTATAAAAAGTCTGTGATTTTGCTCTTCTTGAAACCTAATAAGTCATCCTGCCAATCTCACAGATTCTTGCAGAAGACATGATTTATAATATTAGTGAAACCATTTTGGATTCTAAGCAAATAAGCTGTGAAAAATGATTATAGCCTTTAAAGCAAGGTTGAGGATGAAAACTCCTAAGAGACAGTGAACAATAATAGAAGCCTTCAGTGAAATGTCATAGATTTTATTATAGACAAAATATCTGTGTACTCCTCTCTCCCAAATTCATTTCTTGAAATCCTAAGCCCTCAATGTGATGATGCTAGGAGACTGGGGCCTCAGAAGTTAATTGGGTCATGAGGGTGGAGTCCTCATGAATGAGATTAGTGCCCTTATAAATGAGACTCAAGAGCTTGCTCAGGCTCTCTGGTTTCTGCCCTGTGAGGATGAAAAAGCAGGTCAACAGGCTGCGACTCACAAAAAGGAATCCATCATGCTCAACCATGCTGATCTCAGACCTCAAGCCAATACATATTGGCTTCATGTTTACCAAAATGACTTCTAAGATCCTAGGCATCATTCTTTGATTCTAATTCTTATTTTGAGCTACATTATTTGAAAGGCAAATGTCCAGTTTAGCATATTACAAAATGAGAAAGACATATGTGAGATGATATTATGGGTTTATATGGAAAGTTTTTCCATTTTGCACATTAGTATAAAAGTGGTCTCTAAGTGCCTAAGGTTGACAACTGATGAGATCTAAGCTGAGGTGATTCTCATCTTAGAAGAGCTAGTAGAGCTTGAGATTAAAGTGATCCAATTGAGTGAATCTATAATTATACTTTGTAAAAGTGCATTTCTTTCTTGACAATTGGCTTTGCAATAAATTTTCTCTAAATTTGGATTATTTTCTTTTAACCATGTTTTTAAAAAAGTAAATGTGATGTACAGAATGATAAATTACAAAGCCAAGGATAAGTCTATTTCTGGAAATTGAGCATAATTTTTGAATAAAAATACTTTAAGACAGAGTGAAAGAGCTAGCCTCCAAATTTTTATCGCTTTAATTCTACTCAGCACATTTTTGACCATTGAGGCAAGGGAAATGTTCTGTGTCTTTCTTATTAAGCTCAAGGCCTTTTTTAGTTTGTTTGGTAACTGTTGATCAGCATTAAAGGGTACTAAACACTGAGAACTTAGAGGATGGATAATTTTTACCCTAAAAATAGAGAATGTTGGGTAGGAAGAGGGGATCTGGTCAGCTCTAAAGCAATGGAGAGATGAATAGGCCACATTTGAGGTGGTTAGGTTTGTAGAGCTGATTAAGAGATTGTTTTAAAATTATACTATTTTAAATATAACATATCGTGTTCATGAATGTAATTACTTTCCTTTCCTAGAAAAATTTTTTTCAAGAAACCAATCATATTTCTAGTCAATTCCTGTCAGTTTGATATTTTTTGATCACAGAGAGACTACAGGGTGCCCAAATTTAATGGAGAAGAGCTATACACACATATTTGTATTTATTTGCTCATGTATATTATTTTTCTGTAGTTTAATGATCAGTTTTGCTGTCTTCATAGTACAAAATGGGTTTGTACCACTTTGGTAAAGAATGTCAATTGTCTTTTAAGCTAAGAGTAGTCAGGTGACACGGCTCTGACCAATGATACATAAGTGGAAGTCAGTGGATGGGGCTTTCAGGAAGCGTTTTAAAGGGATATGATTTAACTGGTTTGTTCAAATGAAATTGTTATCAGAGAAATAATTTTACCATCAGAAATTAATTACCAAAGGCCAGAGGCTCTTCTTAAGAAAAAAATCAGCATTTTAAATAAAAAATCTAACAGCAAATTGGAAAGAAAGATGAAAGAGACCGGGTTGGGGTAGGGGTGGAATATCAAGTAATGGCACATACTAAGGCAGAGGATGGAGAAGGCAATGGCACCCCACTCCAGTACTCTTGCCTGGAAAATCCCGCGGACGGAGGAGCTTGGTGGGCTGCAGTCCATGCGGTCGCTAAGAGTCGGACACGACTGAGCGACTTCACTTTCACTTTTCCCTTTCATGCATTGGAGCAGGAAATGGCAGCCCACTCCAGTGTTCTTGCCTGGAGAATCCCAGGGACAGGGGATCCTGGTGGGCTGCCGTCTATGGGGTCGCACAGAGTTGGACACAACTGAAGCGACTTAGCAGCAGCAGCAAGGCAGAGGATAATCCATCAGGCTTGAGGAAGTTGACAGCAAAATGTTCTTCACTCAGAAATTCTTTCAGATAAATACTAAGTCTTTTTTTAAAAAAATCTTACTCCATTATTAATTTTTCTGCGATTTATACTGGCTTTTCCTACTGAGGTTGGAATTTGCATCGTTCAGTTGTTTTCAGAATGTATCAAAAGAATACACTACCCTTCCCAAAGTTCTAGCCACAGTAACAATTATATTCTAGTCTGAGACTGTTGAATAAATGTATCTCCTTATTCAGTATTGCCAAAATAGCTGAGTCCTAGCTCCAGTGTTTGATTTATGAGTTCTTTCTTCAGTTTGCATGGTCATATGGAGGAATTTAGCCTCCTTATTCACAAAAGAGGTTATTCAATTAAGTGAAAGTTAGACAGTTGTGTGACAATGATTAAATTTGGAGTTTTCCCACTGGAATACCTTTGACAGAGCCAGTTCTGCTCTAACAGCAACTGTACACTAAGGGGAATGACTCCCTGTGCTGCCCCTTGGTCCTTCCATGCCAGCCACCTGCATCTAGAGTTACAGTCTGTGAGGAGATGCTGGGGGAAGCAAGCAAGTCATTTCTTTTCTCTAATCTGTAAATACTGAAAGAGAACTGCTGCTTCTTCCGGTGAGTATCCAACCTGTAATTTAAGATGAGATCAGGATCTTTTTTTTTTAATTAAAATTTTTTTTTCCATTTGCTGCCTTTTTTTTTTTTTTTAATTTGTTCATTCAAACAGCAACTCTTCATTTAACACCATCTATCTCCAAATTAGTGATTTGGTCTGTGCTCAGCTGAGTGGCTTTTCTGGGCTTATCCTGTGTGAGTGATCTGCTGCTGGGTTGATTGTGGGCTGTTTGATCCAGGGTTGCCTGAGCTGAGACAGCCCCTCTCTTCATCTGAGATTCTCTCATTTCTTGTATCTCCAGAAGACCAGCCTATCCTTGTCCACACAGTGGCAGGAGTCTGAAAGACAGGGTTACATGCAGGACCTCTTGAGATCTAGGCTTAGAAATGGGACACTGTCATTCCATCAAATTCTCTTCACCAGGCCATCCCAGATTTAGAGATGAGGAAAAAGCCTCCACCTTTTGTTGAGAGGAGCTAAAAATTATATTGAAAAGGACATGGATACAGAAAGTAGTGAGGATTTTATGTCACTTTTGCAAACTACCCAACTTGCCATTGGCCAAGAAGATGGTTTTCAGGTCAATACTGAAAAAATTGATCTTAGTTGAAGGCAGCAACTTAGCTAACACCACATTCAAGTAAGAGATTGCTTACATGGTGTGGGGTGTAAGCACAGAGGCAGAGAAGTGCCTACATATTGATTTCTGCTTTGTCAATGGACATTACTTTGTCATGTTATTTTGTTGTTACTCTTTTATTAAGAGAAACTAAGAAATATCTTTAAAATGTGGCACATGCAACTCTATGCTTCAATCAGTTTAATTCAGTAAAAGAATTTCCTTGAAACAAGGTAAAAAACAAGAGAGAGATTCATAGACAATCAAGATTGTTTTACTACATTAGCTTCTTCGTGTTGAAAATATGTCAAGTCTATGATTTGTTCAGATAACACTTGTTTTTGGTATAATAATGAAATTGTTGCCTTAGCCTACTGTATTCTCCTCTATATATTATTTTGTTCAAACAGGAGACTGTGTTGAACTGAACCATGAAATGAATTGTATTGAACATCAACAACAAAATTGTCCTGAATGTCATCTGAATTTTCATTTCTGTTTGTTCACTTCTTTTTAGAGTTATAGCTTTGATAAGAATGTAATGTTTTTCATTAGATATTAACTCATAGAGGAAGACAACAAAGCTGAGTTAAATTGGCATAGTTTAATATAATAAAGGAATCATCAGCATCAGTAAAGTTATTCAGCACTAAACACAGATCTCCCAGTTCCATTCTTTCACAATGCAATATTTGTTAACTGCTCTCCACACATTGTTATGATGCCCAAGAGTTATTCTTTAGCCCCAAAACATTTGAGCATGACTGAAGTGGGTAAAGGATTTGGCCAAGCGGATATCAGGGGAAGAAATTTCCAGCAGCTGGAAAGATAGAATTAGGCAAGTTCCTTGTGTTCTCTAGGAACAACAAGCTGATTACTATAGCTGGAGAAAATTGAGCTGGGAAAAAAAGGGAGGATATTAGATCAAAGAGGCAAAGTGGGGGCAAATCATATAAGTTTAATGAGTTTGACTTTTACTCTGAGATATGGGAAGACAGTAGGATTTTGAGCAGAATCCTGGAGTGATTTGTTGGTTTTTTTTTCCAGTTTATTTTTATTGAAGTATAGTTGATTTATAATATATTAATTTCTGCTAAATAGAGTGATTCTGTTACACATATACATATATTCTTTTTCATGATAATTTATCACTTAATATTGAGTATCCCCTGTGCTGTAGGATCTTGGAACTTGTTTATCCATTCTGTATGTCTTTATTTATAAAATGATCACTTTGCCTATTCTCTCAGAATAGAACATGTGTGTGTTGAGGACTGGTAGTGGATGGACAGCTATATAATAGAAGCTGGGGACACATCAAGAAGTATGTTCTCTTCTCTTAAACCCATTCTGTTTCCTTCTTCTCATCAGATCAATATATTAGGGGTATAATCTTTGCAAAGTACAATTCCAAGGCTTCTTTGCTAAAAGGTTTCAAGCTGAATTTGATCAAAAATAAACACTGTCATGAATTTAAAGGCAGGAAGAAGGGAGAACCAACCTCCCTCTTTCTGTTTGCTTTGAGTTTCGAGTGGCTGCCCCACATGTTCCATGGTTAGTCCATTCTGGACAGACCACTCTGGTTGCTACTTGGGTTGGGTGATCTTAGCTCTTGGGTTCTAGTAACACTACCTCGAAGGTTAGGGTAGCAACTGCTTGTAGTAAGTAATGGCCAGATTATTTTAACTCTTCTGCTTGTTTCTTCAGATATTCTAACTTTTAAAAATAATTACCTGATTTCTATTAATTCCCCAAAGTAGTTTCTGTTATTCCATTGGATCTTGACTAATAGAGTGGGCTATTATAATAGGCTGAAGATAATGGTGGCTCAGAAATTGGCAGTGGGAATGATGAGAAGGCATTACAGCAAATATATATTTTGTAGGTTGATTCAGCAAGATTTCTGATAGGTTCTATGAGTTTTATAGGAGAAATGAAGAATTAAAAATAACTCTAGTGGGTTTGTCCAAGACATTAAAAATAGCATTTCTATTAACTGAGATGAGAAATAAAAAGTAAGGAGGAAATCAGGAATTTAGTTTTGGACATGCTATGTTTGAGATGTCTATTACACACCTCATAGGCAATGTCAAATTTTCAGTTGGACACACACACACACACACACACATATACATATATGTGTATATGTATATGCTTCTGGTGTTCAAAAGAGGGGACCAAACTGGAGATATAAATTTAAAAATCAACAGCTTTTATAATTACATATGCAAAATTATGAGATTAGAGGAGATCATCCAAAAATGAGCATATATAAAGAAGAGAAGACTATGAAAAGTGAATGAGAGCTACATTTACCACACCTTCAATTATTTAAAATCTTATATATTCAGTTCAGTCACTCAGTCATGTCTGACTCTGACAAAACATGGTCCGCTGGAGAAGAGAATGGCAAGCCGCTTCTGTTTCTTGCCTTGAGAACCCCATAAACAGTATGAAAAGGCAAAAAGACACTGAAAGATGAACTCCCCAGGTCGGGAGGTGCCCAGTATGCTACTGGAGAAGAGTGGAGAAATAACTCCAGAAAGAATGAAGAGATGGAGCCAAAGTCAAAACAGTGCCCGGTTGTGGATGTGGCTGGTAATGGAAGTAAAGAACAATATTGGACAGGAACCTGGAATGTTGGGTCCATGAATTAAGGTAAATTGGAAGTGATCAAACAGAAAATGGCAAAAGTCAACATCAACATTTTAGAAATCAGTGAACTAAAATGGACTAGAATGGGTGAATTTAATTCAGATGACCATTACATCTACTACTGTGGGCAAGAATCCCTTAGAAGAAATGGAGTAGCCCTCACAGTCAACAAAAGAGTCCAAAATGTAATACTTCAGTGAAATATCAAAAATGACAGAATGATCTCTGTTCATTTCCAAGGCAAACCATTCGATATCGCAGTAATCCAAGTCTATGCCCCAACCACTAATGCCAAAGAAGCTGAAGCTGAACTGTTCTATGAAGATCTACAAGACCTTCTAGAACTAACACCAAAAAAAGATGTCCCTTTCATCATAGGAGACTGGAATACACAAGTAGGAAATCAAGAGATGCCTGGATTAACAGGCAAGTTTGGTCTTGCAATACAAAATGAAGCAGGGCAAAGGCTAATGGAGTTTTGTCAAGAGAGTGCACTGGTCATAGAAAATATCCTCTTCCAACAAGACAAGAAACGACTCTACACATGGACATCACCAGATGGTCTTACATATTAGTACTTCCCAGTATAATTTCCTATAATGATGTTAGAAATACTGTACATCTGCACTGATATCTGATATAGTAGCTGTATTAGTTATATATTTCTAGCATAACAAGTTATCCTACACTTGGTGTCTTAAACACTACAAAACATCCTGCAGTTTCATAGGTCAATAGTCCAAAATGGTATCAGTGGTCAAAAATTGAAGTGTTGGCAGAGTTACATTCCTTTCTGGAGGCTCTAATGGAGAATCTACCTGTTTGGGCTTCTATGAACCACCTGCATCCCTGGGCTCAGTCCCTCCTTGCAACTTTAAAGGCAGTGTGGCTTGCTGAATACTTCTCATATCATACTACTATAATCTTTTCTTCTGCCTCCTGCTTATACTTTTAAGGACCCTTGTGACTACGGTAAGCCTACCTAGATAATTCAGGCTAATATCCCTATCTCAATGTCTTTAACCTTAATTACATCTGCAAAGCCCCTTTCACCTTGTAAGGTAACATATTCACAGATTCTGGGGATTAGGATGTGGACATAGCTTTGCGGGCGACTATACATCCTAGCAGTGTGACCACTATCTTTATGGTGATTAGGCACTTGAAGTAAGACTAGTGCTGCTGAGAACAAGATATTTTTAAATTAAAATTTAAAGACCTGAATATGGTTAGTGGCTGTCTTTTTGGATAGCATGGATCTAGAGGAATTAGGAGAGTGAATAGAATAGGGAAATGTATTGTGATCACAGATGAGAATTGAGAGCCACATATGGTTCATAGTCATGAATTTTAAATAAGATTTTAGTATGGCTGTGCATATTTCTACAGCCATTGTTTAACTAGTGATGGCACCCTTACACTTGACTTGAGGAAACAGTATCAGAAAAATAACTATAAACCAATGAAGAGGAAAGTTTTGGATTCAAGAAGCAGAGATGAGCAAAGGGGCCAGAAAATTGTTCATTTACCTAATAATTATTGAGGCTTCCACTCCAAATTTTAATATAATTCTTAAATGAGGATTCACAAAACTTACCTAAACAATTTCTCACATAAACAATTATAATAATTTATCAACATTCAAAGGGTTAATTCTTGACATTGATGGAAAAATTGATTGAAATATTTTGCTCCACATTTAAGGATAACTAATAGAATAACCAAAGAATGCTCAAATTACCACACAATTGCACTCATCTCACATGCTAGTAAAGTAATGCTCAAAATTCTCCAAGCCAGGCTTCAGCAATATGTGAACCGTGAACTTCCTGATGTTCAAGCTGGTTTTAGAAAAGGCAGAGGAACCAGAGATCAAATTGCCAACATCCACTGGATCATGGAAAAAGCAAGAGAGTTCTAGAAAAACATCTATTTCTGCTTTATTGACTATGCCAAAGCCTTTGACTGTGTGGATCACAAAAAACTCTGGAAAATTCTTCAAGAGATGGGAATACCAGACCACCTGACCTGCCTCTTGAGAAATCTGTATGCAGGTCAGGAAGCAACAGTTAGAACTGGACGTGGAACAATAGACTGGTTCCAAATAGGAAAAGGAGTACATCAAGGCTGTAAATTGTCACCCTTCTTATTTAACTTATGTGCAGAGTACATCATGAGAAACGCTGGACTGAAAGAAACACAAGCTGGAATCAAGATTGCCGCGAGAAATATCAATAACCTCAGATATGCAGATGACACCACCCTTATGGCAGAAAGTGAAGAGGAACTAAAAAGCCTCTTGATGAAAGTGAAAGTGGAGAGTGAAAAAGCTGGCTTAAAGCTCAACATTCAGAAAACGAAGATCATGGCATCCGGTCCCATCACTTCATGGGAAATAGATGGGGAAACAGTGGAAACAGTGTCAGACTTTATTTTTGGCGGGTCCAAAATCACTACAAATGGTGACTGCAGCCATGAAATTAAAAGATGCTTACTCCTTGGAAGGAAAGTTATGACCAACCTAGATAGCATATTCAAAAGCAGAGACATTACTTTGCCAACAAAGGTTCGTCTAGTCAAGGCTATGGTTTTTCCAGTGGTCATGTATGGGTGTGAGAGTTGGACTGTGAAGAAGGCTGAGCGCCGAAGAATTGATGCTTTTGAACTGTGGTGTTGGAGAAGACTCTTGAGAGTCCCTTGGACTGCAAGGAGATCCAAGCAGTCCATTCTCAAGGAGATCAGCCCTGGGATTTCTTTGGAAGGAATGATGCTAAAGCTGAAACTCCAGTACTTTGGCTACCTCATGCAAAGAGTTGACTCATTGGAAAAGACTCTGATGCTGGGAGGGATTGGGGGCAGGAGGAGAAGGGGACGACAGAGGAAGAGATGGCTGGATGGCATCACTGACTCAATGGACGTAAGTCTGAGTGAACTCTGGGAGTTGGTGATGGACAGGGAGGCCTGGTGTGCTGCGATTCATGGGGTCGCAAAGAGTCGGACATGACTGAGCGACTGAACTGAACTAAATAGAATAACTTTTTGTGACCCTATGGACTATAGCCTCCCAGGCTTCTCTGTCCATGAAATTTTCAAAGCAAAAATACTGGAGTGGGTCGCCATGCCCTCTTCCAGGGGATCTTCGTGATCCAGGGATCGAACCTGTTTCGCTTATGTCTGCTGCATTGGCAGGCAAATTCTTTACCACTAGCACCACCTGGGAAGCCCAATAGAATAATAGAAATAAGACATAGAATTTGTAATTCATTAAGAAGAACTGGGTCAGGGATATCCACTGGAGAAGGGATAAGCTACCACTCCAGTATTCTTGGACTTCCCTGGTGGCTCAGCTGGTAAAGAATCCATCTGCAATGTGGGAGACCTGGGTTTGATCCCTGGGTTGGGAAGATCCCCTGGAGAGGGGAACAGCTAACCACTCTAGAATTCTGTCCTGGAGAATTCCAAGGACTGTACAGTGCAGGGGGTCACAAAGAGTCGGACACGACTGAGCGACTTTCACTCAGTCAAGGAGAAAGAAGTAGCATAGTTAAATTAAATACAAATAATAATAATAATAGTTTTTAAATGAGAGTAAAAACATGCATGGAAAATATAACACAAGATGGCAACAAAAAGTTTAAACATATTAATTAGATAAATTCCCCATTAAAGACAAAGAACATAGTCATTTTTAAGAGCCACATTTAAAGGACACACATTGATAAAAGCTAGGTGGAAGAGTTAGAAGCCAGACAATAGACGGAGATTTCAACAGATGTGGGAGACATTCTTCCCAGTACAGGTTTGAATTCACAACACCTTTGGGACTCTAAACAGCCCAAATACAGGTTTAATTTAAATCACCAATTAGTAGTTCCCCAAAGGCAATGGCACCCCACTCCAGTACTCTTGCCTGGAAAATCCCATGGACGGAGGAGCCAGGTAAGCTGCAGTCCATAGGGTCGCTAGAGTCGGACACAACTGAGCGACTTCACTTTCACTTTTCACTTTCATGCATTGGAGAAGGAAATGGCAACCAACTTCAGTGTTCTTGCCTGGAGAATCCCAGAGATGGCAGGGCCTGGTGGGCTGCCATCTATGGGGTCGCACAGAGTTGGACATGACTGAAGCGACTTAGCAGCAGCAGTAGCAGCAAGATGGCAAAAGCAAAATAAAGAAATCAGTGTTTTTGAGGTGGGGGACAGTGTTCCTGGCTGCTACCTGCCCATGAGTCTTCTGAAACAAAGCTTAAAAATTCACATGCCTTTCTATGAACCCAGATATTGCTTTTTTTTCTTTCAAGACAGAAAATACTTTGAGAATCAAATATACATAAAGATAATAGAACCCTGTGCCAGTGCCAATATTAATCAAATTAGTTTTCCCTTTCCCTTTTTTCTTTTAAATTTAATTTTATTGATTGATTTTTGGTTGTGCTGGGTCTTCTTTCCTGCACAGGCTTTTTCTCTAGTTGCAGTGCGAGGTCCCTTATGTACAATATGCCATCTGCTGATCCGTGTCCTCTCCTGTAGACTGACCCCAGCTCCCCTCTCCAGATCCCTTCCATCCTAGGGCTCCTATTTGACCTCTGGCAGTGGCCCAACTAGCCAGGCCTGGTGTCCCCCTCTTCATGGTGGCTTCTTGTTGTGGAGCACAGGCTTAGGCTCGTGGACTTCAGTAGTTGCAACACATGGGCTCAGTAGTTGTGACCCCTGGGTTCTAGAGCACAGGCTTAGCCGTTGTGGTGCTAGGGCTTAGTTGCTCCTCGGCATGCAGGAGCATCCCATCTTCCCGGACCAGGGATTGAACCCATGTCTATTGCATTGGCAGGCAGATTGTCTACTACTGAGTCACCAGGGAGGCCCAGTTTCCCCTTTCTAATGAAGAGAAAAAATGACTGTCAGGCATTTGCACAAAATCAGTAGGATTAACAATTTTAGACATTATCACTCCTACCTTTGAAAGATCAGAATTTGCTCACACTCCTGTCTCTTCTTGCCTTTGTCATTTTTACGCTTGATATTTTTAACTCTCTGTGGTTGCCTTAGTTACTTTAAATAATATTCCTTTGCTGATCTTTCTTATGACAATAACTTTAGACAAGGATCTGAACTACTTTCCATGTTACAAGAAGACATTATTGAACCCACCATTTAATTTTCTTCTCATCTCAAGCTCTCATGTAGATACCTTCATTATTGTAATTTCAAAGGACAATAACATTGCAGTTAATTTATCTGCACTTAGTCAAAATTTGAGCAAAACATCCAAATTCAACAAGTTGTGATTTCATTATTATGTCTTTGTTCACTCCTGAGTCAAGTAGTATACTAGAATTTACCTTTCCTTCTCAATAAGTCTGATGCCATAATCTCTGTGACTCTAAAAACATCAAGCTCAAATGAATTTTTGATTCTCATGTTCCTTTGACAAGCCAAAATCGGCCACATTTTACACTCTGCTTATTATTAGGACCATGTCTAGCTTCCTCTTATCAGCATCCCCACCAAATAGGTACATCTATTACAATTGATGAACCTATGTTGACACATCATAGTCATCCTAAGGCCATGGTTTACATCAGGGTTCATTCTTCGTATTGTACTTTCTATGGGTTTGAACAACTGTATAATGACATATATATCACTGTAGTATCTTATAGAGTATTTTTACTTCCCTAAAAATCCTTTGTGTTCCTCCTGTTCATCCCTTCTTCTCCGCAGCCTCTGGCAACCCTGATGAGCCTCCTGCCTCCAGAGTCTTGTCTTTTCTAGAATGTCATGTAGTTAAGAGTCCAAAATCTGTAGCCTTTTCAGATTGGCCTCTTTCACTTAGTAATATGCATTTAAGATGTCCTTTTGTGGCTCAATTGCTCATTTCTTTTTGTGCCAAATGGCATTCCATTGTCTGGATATAACATAGTTTATCCATTTGCCTCCTAAAGAACATTTTGATTGCTTCCAAGTTTTGGAAGTTGTAAATAAAGTGGCAGGTTCTTGTGAGAACATAAATTTTCAACTCTTTGAGTAAATATCAAGGAGCAGGATTGCTGGATTACATGGTACGAGTATGTGTAGTTTTGTAAGAAATGGCCAAACTATCTTCCAAAGTGGCTGTATAATTTTGCATGCCTGCCAGAAGTGAATGAGAATTCCTGTTGCTTCACATCTTTGTCAGCATTTGATGTTGTCCGTGTTCCATATGCAGATTTTGGCCATTTTAATAGGTGTGTAGTGGTATCTTGTCTTAATTTGCATTTCCTTTATGATATATAATGTGGAACATCTTTTCATGTGCTTATTTGCCATCTGTATATCATCTTTGATGAAGTGTCTGTTAAGATTTTTGGCCTATTTTTTAATCAGATTTCTGTTTCTTTATTGTTGACTTTTAAGTATTCTTTATATATTGTGGATTTAAGTCCTTTATCAGATGTCTTTTTCGAATATTTTTCAGTCTGTGGCTTATCTTCTCATTCTTTTAACATTATCTTTCACAGAGCAAAAATTTTAAATTTCAATCAGTTCTAGTTTTATCAATGATTTCTATCAAGGATCAATGCTTCAATGTTACATCTAAATGCCATTACCATGCCCCAAATCATCAAGATTTTCTCCTATATTATCTTTTAGAAGTTTTAGAGTTTTGTATTTTACATTTAGGTCCATGATCCCTTTTAAGTTAATTTTTATAAAGCATATGAGGTCTGTGTCTAGATTTATTTTTATATGATGCCCAGCTGTTGCCATTAATGTTTTCCCTTGGCATTTTATTTTTTTAATACAAAGGATGTCAATTATACATTCTTTAGGTTCAGTTCAGTGACTCAGTCATGTCCAACTCTGCAACTCCATGGACTTCAGCACCCCAGGCTTCCCTGTCCATCACCTACTCCTGGAACTTGCTCAGACTCATGTACATAGAGTTGGTGATGCCATCCAACCATCTCATCCTCTGTTGCCCCCGTCTCCTCCATCTTCAATCTTTGCCAGCATCAGGGTCTTTTCCAATGAGTCAGCTCTTCATATCAGGTGGCCAAAGTATTGGAATTTCAGCTTCGGCATCAGTCCTTCCAATGAATATTCAGGACTGATTTCCTTTGACTGTACAAACAAAACCTTTGACTGTGTGGATCACAATAAACTGTGGAAAATTCTGAAAGAGATGGGAATACCAGACCACCTGACCTGCCTCTTGAGAAACCTATATGCAGGTAAGGAAGCAACAGTTAGAACTGGACATGGAACAACAGACTGCTTCCAAATAGGAAAAGGAGTACGTCAAGGCTAAACATTGTCACCCTGCTTATTTAACTTATATGCAGAGTACATGATGAGAAACGCTGGGCTAGAAGAAGCACAAGCTGGAATCAAGATTGCTGGGAGAAATATCAATAACCTCAGATATGCAGATGACTCCACCTTATGGCAGAGGGTGAAGAGGACCTAAAAATCCTCTTGAAGAGAGTGAAAGAGTTGGCTTAAAGCTCAACATTCAGGAAACTAAGATCATGGCATCCAGTCCCATCACTTCATGGGAAATAGATGTGGGAACAGTGTCAAACTTTATTTTTGGGGCTCCAAAATCACTGCAGATGGTGAGTGCAGCCATGAAATTAAAAGACACTTACTCCTTGGAAGGAAAGTTATGACCAACCTAGATAGCATATTCAAAAGCAGAGACATTACTTTGCCAACAAAGGTCCGTCTAGTCAAGGCTATGGTTTTTCCAGTAATCATGTATGGATTGAGAGTTGGACTGTGAAGAAAGCTGAGCGCTGAAGAATTGATGGTTTTGAACTGTGGTGTTGGAGAAGACTCTTGAGAGTCCCTTGGACTACAAGGAGATCCAACCAGTCCATTCTAAAGGAAATCAGTCCTGGGTGTTCATTGGAAAGACTGATGCTGAAACTGAAACTCCAAAACTTTGGCCATCTCATGTGAAGTGTTGACTCATTGGAAAAGACTCTGATGCTGGGAGGGATTGGGGGAAGGAGGAGAAGGGGACGACAGAGGATGAGATGGCTGGATGGCATCACCGGCTCGATGGACATGAGTTTGAGTGAACTCCGGGAGTTGGTGATGAACAGGGAGGCATTGCGTGCTGCGATTCATGGGGTCACAAAGAGTTGGACACAACTGAGCGACCAAACGGAACAGAACGGATTTCCTTTAGGATGGACTGGATGGACCTCCTTGCAGTCCAAGGGACTCTCAAGAGTCTTATCCAACACCACAGTTCAAAAACATCAATTCTTCAGTGCTCAGCTTTCTTTATAGTCCAACTCTCATGTCCATACATGACTACTGGAAAAACCGTAGCTTTGACTAGATGGGCCTTTGTTGGCAAAGTAACGTCTCTGCTTTTTAATATGCTGTTTAGATTGGTCATAGCTTTTCTCTCAAGGAGCAAGTGTCTTTTAATTTCATGGCTGCAGTCACCATCTGCAGTGATTTTGGAGCCCCAAAACATAAAGTCTCTCATTGTTTCCATTGTTTCCCCATCTATTTGCCATGAAGGGATGGGACCAGATGTCATGATCTTTGTTTTCCGATTGTTGAGTTCTAAGCCACCTTTTTCACTCTCCTCTTTCACTTTCAACAAGAGGCTCTTTCTTCGCTTTCTGCCATAAATGTGATGTCATCTGCATATCTGAGGTTATTAATATTTCTCCTAACAGTCTTGATCCCAGCTTGTGCTTCAGCCAGCCTAGCATTTATCATGATGTCCTCTGCATATAAGTTAAATAAGCAGGATGACTATATATAGCCTTGACATACTCCTTTCCTGATTTGGAACCAGTCTGTTTTTCCATGTACTAACTATTGCTTCTTGACCTGTATATACATTTCTCAGGAGGCAGGTCAGGTGGTCCTGTATTCCCATCTCTTTAATAATTTTCCACAGTTGCTGTGATCCACACAGTCAAAGGCTTTGGTGTAATCAATAAAGCAGAAGTAGATGTTTTTCTGGAGCTCTCTTATTGTATATTGCTAGCACCCCACTCCAGCACTCTTGCCTGGAAAATCCCATGGATGGAGGAGCCTGGTAGGCTGCAGTCCATGGGGTCGCTAAGAGTCGGACATGACTGAGCGACTTCACTTTCACATTTAACTTTCATGCATTGGAGAAGGAAATGACAACCCACTCCAGTGTTCTTGCCTGGAGAATTCCAGGGACGGCAGAGCCTGGTGGGCTGCTGTCTATGGGGTCACACAGAGTTGGACGTGACTGAAGTGACTTAGCAGTAGCAGCAGATATATTTCATAATCATCTATAATTATTTTTAAATGAAAGAAAGAGAGAGAAGCACCTACAAAATAGTGGAGTTAAATCCTCCGAAACCAGTTCTTTGTAAAAGAAGTAGGGACACTAGTAAAACTGTCAAAATCAGCCTTTTTAGAACTCTGGAAACTAACCGTGCTGCTGATGCTAAGTCACCTCAGTAGTGTCTGACCCTGTGCTAACAACAATCAGAAAAAAATTTATTTTAGAAAAATCACTGAATCTTGGTAAGAAGTGTGAGCTTTATGGTGTTTCAGATGCCTCATTCCCATTTATTTTCATCTAACAAGCTCTGTGGGAGCCTTGCAAAGCAACAGAATCACGACTACAGCCATCGTAGCTGTGGAAACCACCAGCATACAAGCCGGCAGATCAGGAAGAGAAGGCTTGGAACTTCCCCCAAATCTCATCCCATTTTGTTGTCATTATTTGATCTTCATGGAAGCTACATTCTCAGGACTTTTTTTTTTAATTAAATGCTACATCTCTAATCTCCAGTTAAGTCAGTAAGCCTTACTGATTCTCTTAGTGAGAGTCCTCCTAGAACTCTGTTTTTATCATGTATCCTTTACTTGATTAAGAATCTTATGCAGTCTTGGACATTGTTTCTTTTCCATATCTTCTCTTTTTCCTTTTGTTACTTTTTATTTTTTTAATTGAAGCACAGTTGACTTGCAAAGTAGTATTAATTACTGCTGTAAAGCAAAATTATTCAGTTACACATACATTCATTTTTATATTCTTTTCCATTATGGTTTATCTCAGGATATTAAATATTGTTCTCTATGCTATACAGTAGGACCTTGTTTATCCATTCTGTCTAAAATATTTTGCACCTGGGGCTTACATTTATTTGGCCTGATTTAGAATTTGCGCTATGAGAATAATCATATCCCCAGGATATGTGTCTAAAACAATCATGGATAGTTGTTTAAAATCATAGCCGTCTGAGGTGAAAATACCACTTGGGGTTAATAAAAAGCTGGTAAAGAAATTTAAAAGGAAAACGAGAACAAGAGGACTTTAGAGGACTTTTTAAAGCTCCTTGTGTTCCTAGTTATCTAAAAGGCCACAAGCGTGAGCATGTCTACCAAATGCATACCTAGTGAGCACATGAAAAGGACTGAATCTCCACAGTTTCCACAACAGGAATTGAAGGTTAAGAGAGATGTAAAATGTATACTTCATTATAGTACCTAGTGGGTAAAATATCTATGAATAGATAAGAGCCTGGAACAAAATATTTGCAGTCTATATGATGTAGTACTTGTTAATAAACATCATATAGAAATAAATGTATGAGAGAAATATTACTTATAAATCAGTAAGATGAAGACATATAATACAATAGAAAAATGGCAAAGCTTGCAAACAAAATTTAGCAGCTAAAATGACAAACTATTTGCTAAGGGCATTCTCTTAGTATAAATAGTTTTGATTATGACTTACATTAAGGTAAACATGACTATATATGGTTGGTATTATTTTCACTTGAGAAAATCCAAGACTTTGCCCCTTTAGGTTTCTAATAAAAGCCAAAAATGGTTAAAAAAATAAAATAAAATAAAAGCATAAAAAAGGATCAACTTTATGAATAAACAGGAAAAGACAAATTAAACCAGATCCTATTCTGTGTATCACTGTGCTATTCAATATGGTAGACACCAGTCATGTATAGCTACTTAAATTTAAAATAATTTAAATAAAATTTAAGATTTGATGCCTTAATTGTGCTAGCCAGATTTTAAGTGTTAAATAGCATGGAGATATTTCAGCAATTGCAGAAAATTCTACTGGGAAGAACTAGAATGTGAAATGTAAAATGAGGTGGTGGGAAAGGGGCCATGCTTTATTGCTGGGGAGAGTATGAATGTGTCTAGTCTTTTGGGATAGAAATGTGTCAATACTTATCAAAATAAAAAATGCATTAAGTACATTATTTTACCATTATGTTTATAATATCAAATGATTAGAAATACCTGAAATATCACTGATAAAAACTTAATTTATATAACACATTAAGTGTAGAAAACAAGTCATAAAAAAATACATGATATAATACAGTGTGTGTGCTTATAGGTTCCTGACTGTAAAGGATCTCTAGGTATTTGTAACAGGATAGAAATTGGCCTTTGAGGATACACAGTGAACTTTTATAATGATATAATGAGCTTCCCAGGTGGTACTAGTAGTAAAGAACCCACCTGCCAATGCAGGAGACATAAGAGATGCAGGTTCGATCCCTGAGTCAGGAAGATGCCCTGGAGAAGGGCATGGCAACCAACTTCAGTATTCTTGCCTAGAGAATCCCATGGACAGAGAAGCCCGGCAGGCTACGTCCACAGGGTCACAAAGAGTAGGACACAACTGAAGCAACTTAGAAAGCATGCAATTGTCAGCCTGAAATCAAGTTAAAGTTTCAAAGAGATTATCGCACTTGGCTGTTTTTCTGAAGTGTTTTATTTTTTTTTTTTCTTTTATGATTTAAAGAAAAGATGGTGTAAAGAAGCAAGGTAGGGGTGGAAACAATGTCCCAAGTATTTTTTCCACCATTGTAGAAATTTCATTCATATCAGGAAAATAGTGTTTGGTAAACGTTGCCATGTATGCTAAGAAATTATGAGTGTCATGCATCCATTGTCCAAAAACATTGTTGTATTTAGGTGTGGAATTCTCAGTAATAAAGAATTGCACATACGTGAGAAAAAGCATCAAAGAACGCTTTCATATTTTCTAATGCAGTTCTAAGCACAGTGAATTCAAATAGAATTCAATCAGTGGCTTGATTGTAGCCATACCAAAATAGCCACAGAATGAACTACTATGCAGTTCATCTCTAACTGCTGTGTCGTGCTGTTAGCGTTAAGCCTCATTCATTTCTTGAGGGCTCAGGGTGACATATCCACTTATGCAAAGCTATTCTTGTACACAACTGAAAGAATGGAAGAGAAATTTGAATAATTGTTTTTGTAGAAGTGACGAATATACATAAATTATTCTAGTGGGATCTTTTAGTCTACTAGTGGAAGAAGAGGTTTTACTTTAACATCAGAACTTACAGTTAAGGCATTGTAAATATGTCCAGTTCTCCTTTACTATATGCAAATGATTTCTGGTGGGAAAACGTTTATATCTTATACCTCCTCATCACTTGCATGTTAATTTTTAAAATTTTAGTATGTTTTTGATGAGTCATACTTAACATTTGTCAAGACATTTATTTTCTTATATGCGTGATACTTTTAAAATAATTTTTATTGGGGTACAGTTGAATTACAGTGTTGCATTTCAGATGTATAGCAAAGTGAATCTGTTATACAGATACATATATCCACTTTATATAGATTCTTTTCCCATATAGAGAGTACTGAGTAGAGTTCCCTGTGCTATATAGTAGGTTCTTACCAGTTATCTATTCTGTATACAGTAGTGTGTGCTTTTACATTTCTTAATTAAATTCCCTTTGATACTCTTTAGGAAAATATTATGTGCATATTTTTAATACTATTATGTTAGTGATAAATACTTACATTGAATAAAACAACAAAATAGTAGAATGTATTTCTAAATCATCCTTCTCTTAAACCCTTTTAGTATTTCTCTCCCAATTTTGATGAACTGTTTCCCCCACGTACATACCCTTCACTCAGATATGCTGCTGCATTAAGGTTCCCATCACCTCAGCCCATGAAGATCAGCCCTTCCTTATTAGGGTTTAATGTTTCTTCCAATAAAATTTAATTATCTTATGTCTTATATCCCCAAGATGTTAGTTTCAGCAGGTTTTCTGTTGGAAAGGAATGTAAAACATTGGCACTAACAACTGAGATGCAACATTTCTGAGATGCTGCTATCTAAGATGTAACCAATAAGAAAGGAGAAGGCAGTTGCAACCCACTCCAGTACTCTTGCCTGGAAAATCCCACGGATGGAAGAGCCTGGTAGGCTGCAGTCCATGGGGTCGCTGGGAGTCAAGACATGACTGAGCGACTTCACTTTCACTTTTCACTTTCATGCATTGGAGAAGGAAATGGCAACCCACTCCAGTGTTCTTGCCTGGAGAATCCCAGGAACAGGGGAGCCTGGTGGGCTGCCGTCTCTGTGGTCACAGAGTCGGACACGACTGAAGCGACTTAGCAGCAGCAGCAGCAGAGTTACAGATAGAGAAGCAGTAACAGATATAGAGGCCTTTGAGAGGGGGATCTCTGGTGTTCTTTAAGACATATTACACAAAAGCCCTTGTTGGCCCTGAATGATGTTTCAATAAAGTATTAAAGTTAATGCATCCAATTTGTTTTATTTGTAAATGTTAAATGTTTCTCATTTATCATATTCCAACAGAAGAAGGGATGGATATTCCTAGCCACAGCATCGTTTTTGTTGTTTCCAAGTTATGTCTGACTCTTTGTGACCCCTTGGACTGCAGCACCAGGCCTCCCTGTCCCTCACCATCTCCTGGAGTTTGCCCTAGTCCATGTCCATTGCATTGGTGATGCCGTCCAGCCATCTCATCCTCTGATGCCCTCTTCTCCTTCTGCCCTCAGTCTCTCCCAGCTTCAGTGTCTTTTCCATTGAATTGGCTTTTCACATCAGGTGACTAAATATTGGAGCTTCAACTACAGCATTTCCAATGAAGATCCAGGGTTGATTTCCTTTAGAATTGAATGGTTGGATCACCTTGCTATCTAAGGGACTCTCAAGAGTCTTCTCCAGCACCACAATTCAAAAGCATCAGTTCTTCAGCACTCAGCCTTCTTAATGGTCCTACTTTATGGTCTTTCACATCTGTACGTGACTACTCAAAAAAACATAGCTTCGACTGTATAGACCTTTGTCGACAAAGTGATGTCTCTAATTTTTTAGTACACTGTCTAGGTTTGTCATATCTTTTCTTCCAAGGAGCAAGTGTCTTTTAATTTCATGGCTCCAGTCACCATCTGCAGTGATTTTGGAGCCCAAGAAAATAAAATTTATCACTCTTGACACTTTTTTACCATCTATTTGCCATGAAGTGATGGGACCGAATGCCATGCTCTTAGTTTTTTGAATGTTTTTTAAGCCAGTTTTTTTCACTCTCCTCTTTCACCATCATCAAGAAGCTATTTCGTTCCTCTTCAATTTCTGCCATTAGGATGCTATCCTGTGCATATCTGAGGTTGTTGATATTTCTCCCAGCAACCCTGATTCCAGCTTGTGCTTCCTCCAGCCCTGCATTTTCATGATGTACTCTACATATAACTTAAATAAGCAGGGTGACAAAGTACAGCCTTGACGTACTCCTTTCCCAGTTTGGAACCAGTCCATTGTTCCATGTCTGGTTCTAACTGTTGCTTCTTGACTTGCATACAGGTTTCTCAGGAGGCAGGTAACTGCTGCTGCTGCTGCTGCTGCTAAGTCGCTTCAGTTGTGTCCGACTCTGTGCAACCCCAGAGATGGCAGCCCACCAGGCTCCCCCGTCCCTGGGATTCTCCAGGCAAGAACACTGGAGTGGGTTGCCATTTCCTTCTCCAATGCATGAGAGTGAAAACTGAAAGTGAAGTCGCTCAGTCGTGTCCGACTCCCAGCGACTCCATGGACTGCAGCCTACCAGGCTCCTCCGTCCATGGGATTTTCCAGGCAAGAGTACTGGAGTGGGGTGCTATTGCCTTCTCTGGGAAGCAGGTAAGGTGATCTGTTATTCCCATCTCTTTAAGAATTTTCCACAGTTTGTTGTGATCCACACTGTCAAAGGCGTTAGTGTAGTCAATGAAGCAGATGTAGATTTTGGGGAGATTTTCCTTGCTTTCTCTGATCCAGTGGATGTTGATAATTTGATCTCTGGTTCCTCTGCCTTTTCTAAATCCATCTTGAATGTCTGGAAGTTCTTAGTTCACCTACTAATGAAGCCTAGCTCGAAAGATTTTAGTCATGACCTTGATAGCATGTGAAATGAGTGCAGTTGTGCAGTAGTTAGAGCATTCTTTGGGACTGGAATGAAAACTGACCTTTTCCAGTCCTGTGACTGGAACTGCTGAGTTTTCCAAATTTGTTGGCATGTTGAGTGCAGCACTTCAACAGCATATTCTTTTAGGATGTGCAATAGCTCACCTGGAATTCTATTACCTCCACTAGCTTTGTGGAGCTTTCTAACGCCCACATAGAAATGCTTCCTAAGGCCCACTTGATCGCACTCTCTAGAATGTCTGGCTCTAGGTGAGTGATCACACCATCATGGTTATCTGGTCATTAACACCTTTTTTGTACAGTTTATCTGTGTATTCTTGCCACCTCTTCTTTTTTTAAAAATTAACTAATTTATTTTAATCGGAGGCTAATAACTTTATAATATTGTATTGTTTTTTGCGATACATTGACATGAATCAGCCATGGGTGTACATGTGTTCCCCATCCTGATCCCTCCTCCCACCTCCCTCCCCATCCCACCTCTCAGGCTCATCCCAGTGCACGAGCCCCGAGCACCCTGTCTCATGCATCAAACCTGGACTGGCGGTCTATTTCATATATGATAATATACATGATTCAATGCTATTCTCTCAAATCATCCCACCCTTGCTGTCTCCCACAGAGTCCAAAAGTCTGTTCTTTACATCTGTGTCTCTTTTGCTGTCTTGCATATAGGGTCATCATCACCATCTTTCTAAATTCCATATATATGTGTTAATATACTGTATTAGTGTTTTTCTTTCTGACTTACTTCACTCTGTATAATAGGCTCCAGTTTCATCCACCTCATTAGAACTGATTCAAATGCATTCTTTTTAATAGCTGAGTAATATTCCATTGTGTAAATGTACTACAGCTTTCTTATCCATTCGTCTGCTGATGGACATCTAGGTTGCTTCCATGTCCTGGCTATTGTAACAGTGCTGCAATGAACGTTGGGGTACACGTGTCTCTTTCAATTCTGATTTCCTTGGTGTGTATGCCCAGCAGTGGGATTGCTGGGTCATAGGGCAGTTCTATTTCCAGTTTTTTAAGGAATCTCCACACTGTTCTCCATAGAGCTTGCCATCTCTTCTTAATACCTTCTGATTCTTTTCGGTCCTTGCCATTTCCGTCCTTTATTGAGCCCATCTTTGCATGAAATGTTCCCTTGGAATCTCCAATTTTGCTGAAGGGATCTTTAGTCTTTCTCATTTTATTGTTTTCCTCTATTTATTTGCATTGTTCATTGAAGAAGGCCTTCTTATTTCTTCTTGCTATTCTTTGGAACTCTGCATTCAGTTCAGTATATCTTTCCTTTTCTCCTTTGCCTTTCACTTCTCTTCATTTCTCAGCTATTTGTAAGGCCTCCTCACACAACCACTTTGCGTTCTTTTTTTTTTTTTTAATTTTATTTTATTTTTAAACTTTACATAATTGTATTAGTTTTGCCAAATATCAAAATGAATCCGCCACAGGTATACATGCGTTCCCCATCCTGAACCCTCCTCCCCCCTCCCTCCCCATTCCATCCCTCTGAGTCGTCCCAGTGCACCAGCCCCAAGCATCCAGTATCGTGCATCGAACCTGGACTGGCAACTCGTTTCATACATGATATTTTACATGTTTCAATGCCATTCTCCCAAATCTTCCCACATATTTCTTTTTCTTGGGGATGATTTTGGTTACCACCTCCTGTACATTGTTAGGGATCTCCGTCCATAGTTCTTCAGGCACTCTGTCTATCAGATCTAATCCCTTGAATCTATTCATCATTTCCACTGTATACTCATAAGGGATTTGATTTAGGTCATACCTGAATGGCCTAGTAGCTTTACCTACTCTCTTCACTGATTACTAAAAAGTCAGTATTCACTCTTGCCATCTCCTACTTGACTGCATCCAGTTTGCCTTGATTCATGGACAAAATTCCAGGTTCTTATGCAATATTGCTCCTTACAGGATTGGGCTTTAAAGGTAACATCTTGTAAACATATAGTACAATACTACCACCAGAATACTTACATTGATTCAAGTAAAATATAGAATAGCTCATCATAACTTTGATTCCTTAATATTTATTGAGTAAATCTATTAAAATTAGTGAGAGTTTACTATGCAGTGTGTTTTATATTCTTTCTTTTATTAATTCTAAGCATAGGGCTGCCCTATGGCTCAGCTTGTAAGGAATCTGCCTGCAGTGCAGAAGACCTGGGTTTGATCCCTGGGATGGGAAGATCCCCTGCAGAAGGGAAAGGCTACCCACTGCAGTATTCTGGCCTGGAGAATTCCATGAAATGTACAGCCCATGGGGTCACAGATTCAGACACAACTGAGTGACTTTCACTAAGTATAGGCCACTTTTGATGAGGCCAGTTGAAAGCAGAAGAGTAAGGTTCAAGGCCTAGCTGACATTACGGCAGTCATTCTTTCTGATATAGCATGCTGCCCCTGAAAAAAATTTCCACAGTGTGTCACTGCTTTGCATGCCTTCAAGTTGCATTGCACATATAACTGGGAATATATGGGCATCTGTTTCCATTAGGAAAACTTTGCTTATGCAGCTTTGTGGAGCCTCAGATATAGGAAGATTTAAAACATGTCCAGGTCACCCAGCCCATCAATTGTTGAGTCAGGATTAAATTTGCAGTGTTTGTCTTCTGGATGCCCTCCTTTCTGTTTCACCTTTTGTATCATAGTCTCATCCGCTGAATGATCAATGTTAGAGCAATGCAGAGAAAGAAGCAAGGACGTTGTCGAAGGAGTCATTTGTATGTTCCAAAGGAAGAAAAGTATTTTTATAATAAAATCTGTGCAGATGAGTTATTTATGTTAAAACACATGCAGTTTATTACAAAATAATAAATGCCAAACTGAAAACTAGGTTATTTCAACAGTCTTCTACCAACACGCTTCCAGTCTTTTGGGGTGTCAAAAACCAACGTCTTTCTGAGCCTCTAGGAACTCAGACCCTTACCAGTACAAGGCTGCAGTAACAATTAATTTATAGAGCAAATATGCATTGAATATCTACTAAATGTCAGACTTAGAATACTGGGGACAAAAGCCCCTAATACCTTTCTAAAGGGGGGGCACAGAATTTTAATGAATATGAAACAGGTGGATACATTTCATATGCTTTGTGGAGAGAATCAATAAGGCTTTCAGTTCATTTCAGTCGCTCAGTCGTGTCTGACTCTTTGCGACCCCATGAACCGCAGCTCGCCAGGCCTCCCTGTCCATTACCAACTCCCAGAGTTCACCCAAACCCATGTCCATTGAGTCAGTGATGCCATCCAACCATCTTATCCTTTGTCCTCCCCTTCTCCTCCTGCCCCCAATCCCTTCCAGCATTAGAGTCTTTTCCAGTGAGTCAGCTCTTTGCATCAGGTGGCCAAAGTATTGGAATTTCAGCTTCAACATCAGTCCTTCCAATGAACACCCAGGATTGGTCTCCTTTAGGATGGACTGGTTGGATCTCCTTGCAGTCCAAGGGACTCTCAAGAGTTTTCTCTGACATGACAGTTCAAAATCATCAATTCTTCGGTGCTCAGCTTTCTTCAGAGTCCAACTCTCTCATCCATACATGACCACTGGAAAAACCATAGCCTTGACTAGATGGACCTTTGTTGGCAAAGCAGTGTCTCTGCTTTTGAATATGCTATCTAGGTTGGTCATAACTTTCCTTCCAAGGAGTAAGCGTCTTTTAATTTCATGGCTGCAATCACCATCTGCAGTGATTTTGGAGCCCCCCAAAATAAAGTCTGACACTGTTTCCCCATCTATTTCCCATGAAGTGATGGGACCAGATGCCATGATTCTAGTTTTCTGAATGTTGAGCCTTAAGCCAACATTTTCACTCTCCTCTTTCACTTTCATCAAGAGGCTCTTTAGTTCCTCTTCACTTTCTGCCATAAAGGTGGTGTCATCTGCATATCTGAGGTTATTGATGTTTCTCCCAGCAATGATTCCAGCTTGTGCTTCTTCCAGCCCAGTGTTTCTCACGATGTACTCTGCATATAAGTTAAATAAGCAGGGTGACAATTTACAGCCTTGACGTACTCCTTTTCCTATTTGGAACCAGTCTGTTGTTCCATGTCCACTTGTAACTGTTGCTTCCTGACCTTCATACAGGTTTCTCAAGAGGCAGGTCAGGTGGTCTGGTATTTCCATCTCTTTCAGAATTTTCCACAGTTTATTGTGATCCACATAGTCAAAGGCTTTGGCATAGTCAATAAAGCAGAAATAGATGTTTTTCTGGAACTCTCTTGCTTTTTCAATGATCCAGCAGATGTTGGCAATTTGATCTCTGATTCCTCTGCCTTTTCTAAAACCAGCTTAAACATCTGAAAGTTCACGGTTCACGTATTGCTGAAGCCTGGCTTGGAGAATTTTAAGCATCACTTTACTAGCGTGTGAGATGAGTGCAATTGTGCGGTAGTTTGAGCATTCTTTGGCATTGCCTTTCTTTGGGATTGGAATGAAAACTGACCTTTTCCAGTCCTGTGTCCACTGCTGAGTTTTCCAGATTTGCTGGCATTATGATGATGCATAAAATAGCAATTTCATCAAATGTGAGAGCTCAGAGAAAACTCTTTAAGGAAGTAACATTTAATATGAGGATACAATGTTGAAAGGATAGTTTTTTTTTTTTGCTCAGAAAGAAGCCTTGTGGCCCAGGGACTAGTTTTGTCTAAATGCTTGCCTATTCATTTATCAGTCAATTCTGCTGTCCACTGAGTCCTAATTGGAATTATCAGTGGCAACACTTACATATGGCCTCTGCTTGTGCCCTAAGCTTCTTCACAACATGGTGGCTGAATTTCAAGGATCAGGAAGAAGAGGGAGAGGGAGCTAAAGCATGATAAAATTTTTAGTAAATGTATCCCTTATTTAGGTAATTCTGAGAGATATTTATGATTGATAGTTGACACACAGTTAAATGATCAAATACACATTAATACATCTCAAATTAAATGTGTGATAAATATTCAATTTTTTACTAAAGCAAAAGTCTGAAATTAAAATTTAGGTTTTATACCTATGGTACCAAAATAGACTTGCAACTTTTTACAGATTGGCTAAAAGGGTTAAGGTGGCAGCTAAACCGTACTGTATTTTGTAGGTTTGAACCATAATAGTTAATATTCCTCCGCTGTCTGCTCCTTTGAACAAAAAATTACTTGCTTTCGAAGTGAATTTCCTCCAATCACATTAACCCATGTCCACTTCTTTCTCTTTAGCTACCTCTATCCTGCCGCTTTACTTATTCCTGGGTGAGCAAACCTAATGTTCTGACTTCAACAAATAGCTGCAGCTGTGTGTGCTAACAGAGAGATGCTCAAGGGAAAAATGGGACTAAGCAGAGAGAAAGGAGAAACACAGACCAGTGTTGTTAGTGCTTAAGTGCACGGGCTCTGAAATTCTACAATTCTGAGTTTGAAGTTCCACAGTTTACCATTTGTGTGACTTGTTTACTTAACGTCTTTGTACAATGGTTTTCTTTCTATGACAGAAGGTTTAAAATATAGTGCATGTTTAGTTGGTCAGTAGTGTCTGATCTTTGCAATCCTTTGGACTGTAGCCTGCCAGACTCCTCTGTCCATGGGATTTTTTTCAGGCAAGAACACTGGAATGCGTTGCCATTTCCTACTCTAGGGGATCTTCCCAGGCCAGGTAGGTATCAAACCTGTGCATCCTGCGTCTCCTGCATTGTCAGTGGATTCTTCCCCCCTGAGACATCAGTTGAGCTCTTAAAAATAGTACCAGACAGAATGGCCATAATAAAAAAAAAATCCAAAAATAATAACTGCTGGAGGAGGTTTGAAGAAAAGGGAACCCTCCTACTCTGCTGGTGGGAACGTAAATTGATACAGCCACCATGGAGGACAATATGGAGATTCCATAAAAAATTAGGAATAAAACCACCATCTGACCCAGCCATACCACTTCTAGGCATATTCCCTGAAGAAACCAAAACTGAAAAAGACACACGTACCCCTATGTTCATTGCAGCACTATTTACAATAGGCAAGACATGGGAGCAACCTAGGTGTCCATCAACAGATGAATGGATAAACAGCTGTGGTACATATACACAATGGAATCCTATTCAGCCCTAAAAAGGAATGTATTTGAGTCAGTTCTAATGAGGTGGATGAACCTAGAGCCTATTATACCAAGTGAAGTAAGTCAGAAAGAGAAAAGCAAATACCGTATAAAAACACACATATATGGAATCTAGAAGGATGATACTGAAAAATCTATTTGCAGAGCAGCAGTGGAGACACAGACATAGAGAACAGACTTACGGATAAGGGTGGGGGAGAAGAGGGAGAGGGTGAGATGAATGGAGAGAGTAGCATGGATGCATATACACTAGCATATGTAAATAGATGGCCAATGGGAATTTGCTGTGTGACTCAGGGAACCCAAATGGGGGCTCTGTAATAACCTAGAGGGGTGGGAAAGGGCAGGTGGTGGGAGGGAGAGTCAAGAAGAACGGGACATATGTACACCTATGGCAAATTCATGTTGATGTATGACAGACATCAAACCAATCTTGTAAACCAATCATCAATCAATTAAAAATAAATATTTAAAAAGTAGTACCAATCAAGTTGTTTAAGTATAAAACAATATCAAGTTTATGAAGCACAGCTCAGTACTTAGCATATTTTAGGTCCTCAGGAAATGTGAAGTCTTAGGCCATAATTTTTTTTTATTAATAAGAAAAATGGCAGTAGTGAGGGTGAGCACGTGGAGAATTAGGGTGACGTGAGTGTCTACCATATGGCATACCCTCCAGGGTCTAGTCTTGCAGTCCAGTAGACTTCAGGGAGACCCAGGAGAGTAGCTTAGTATCACTGCAAGCTAGCATGAGTGCAAGCAAGACTGGCTTGTCTGTGTATCTGGACCTCTCATGCATCCTCAGCAATCTAAGTATGTTAGCTGCATTATCATCCACAGTGGCTCTTGCATTTTCACCTAGACATAGTTTCTTTAGCTCTGTAGGTCAAATCTGGTGAGGTTTGTTTGCTTTTCTCACTGGGGCTCACAACAGGTTTATTTGTGCTTAAAAGGGAAATATGGGCCAGGCAGATTCTAGAGTTTGATAAATTCTCTCTGAAAATAGGCATGCTTGGACAAACAAAACACACAGCTGAGATCCTATCCATCCCAGATAGATGAGGAATTCCTCTCTCTGATGCCTTTGTCATGTTGCATATGATGTTGTCATGTGATGTTGCTGTCGTTACGGGCCGTTTAAAGTTGGCCCCACTCTCTTGTGTAGCGGCAGTTACTTGGCTTTCCATCCTGATGACAGTTAAGTCCCAAGTTGACTGTGTTACTCAGGGCTTTGCAAAGAAACAGAAACAATAGGATATATAGAGATAATAAAAGAGGAGATATATTACAGAAACTTGGCTGGAAATCTCATAGTCTGTCATCTGTAAGCTGGAGGACCAGAAAAGCCAGTGGTATAATTCAGTCTGAACCCAAAGACCTGAGAATCAGGAGACCGATGGTATAATTCCCAGGCCAGAGGCCTGAGAGCCAGAGGGCACTGGTATAAAGAATCCCAGATTCTGAAGGCCCAGGAACCAGAAGCTCCAGCAGGAAAAGATAGGCATCCTAGGTGAAAAAGAGAAAGCAAGAATTCACTTTCCCGTTGCCTTTTTTATTCCATTTGGGCCCTCAAAGGATTGGATGATGCCAGCTCACTTTTGTGAGAGTGGATCTTCTTTCCTCTATTGATTTAAATGCTAATCTCTTCTGGAAAGACTGTCACAACCAGGAGTAATGTTTCCTAGTGTCTGGGCATCCTTAGGTCAGTCAAGAGGACACAAAACCACCCATCATGTTAACCAATTGGCTATCATTCACCTTCATGCTCTTATCGTTAGGACCCAAGGTCAACCTGTTCCATGTCCTTATTTTTTCACCTGTTACCCAAACACAGACTCCTGGGATTAAGTAGTGCTTTGACTTACTCTCGTGTTAGTACAACTCTATGTTTCTGTTTCCTGACCCCATCCTCTCCTCGGTTCTCCCTAAACTATTTTCCTAAGTCTACCACCCCATTGTTAATGAACTTCAGAGATCCTAAAACTCTTCACTAAATATTTTGTGCCCCTTGGTGTTAGATGGAATCTCGTTTTCCCTAGAAGACCTTGACTAACCTTTTCTTCTTCCCAGCAAATCTGCGTATCCTCTCTCTTGTCTCTCAGAGCACAGGGACAGCATCTGAGCATCTTTGCACACCACTGTCACTGAGCACACACACACTCCGTGGACTTCTTAAAAAAATTGCATGCTCTTTCATGGTTCATGCCACTCACCCATACAACCTCCATCTCTCTCAGGTCTAAAGAGCAACCCATAAGCTGTTTTTTTAAAATGGTGTTTCATTCTCTGCTGTAGATGACACCATCTACCTCCAAAATCCTTGGTTTTTATGCTGTGAAATTCATACTAGGGCTTTCAAATGTCCATACAACATGGGTTTTTTTTCCCACCTCAAGTGATAGTTCACATTTTTAAGTCTGAAAGTGTAAGACACGAGACATTATTCCACTTACAAGTTAATGAATTAGCTGGCCTTTCTTCTTCTATCTACCTACCTACCTCAGTTCAGTTCAGTCTCTCAGTCGTGTCTGACTCTTTGCGACCCCATGAATCACAGCATGCCAGGCCTCCCTGTCCATCACCAGCTCCTGGTGTTTGCCCAAACTCATGTCCATCGAGTCGGTGATGCCATCCAGCCATCTCATCCTCTGTTGTACCCTTCTCCTCCTGCCCCCAATCCCTCCCAACATCAGGGTCTTTTCCAATGAGTCAACTCTTCGCATGAGGTGGCCAAAGTATTGGAGTTTCAGCTTCAGCATCAGTCCTTCCAATGAACACCCAGGACTGATCTCCTTTAGGATGGACTGGTTGATCTCCTTGCAGTCCAAGGGACTCTCAAGAGTCTTCTCCAACACCACAGTTCAAAAGCATCGATTCTTCGGTGCTCAGCTTTCTTCACAGTCCAACTCTCACATCCATACATGACCACTGGAAAAACCATAGCCTTGACTAGATGGACGTTTGTTGGCAAAGT
Source organism: Bubalus bubalis (assembly GCF_019923935.1). Classification (NCBI taxonomy): domain Eukaryota; kingdom Metazoa; phylum Chordata; class Mammalia; order Artiodactyla; family Bovidae; genus Bubalus; species Bubalus bubalis. The sequence continues at coordinate 110,084,892 of NC_059163.1, read as the reverse complement.
AATGTCTCTGTTTTTCAATATGCTATCTAGGTTGGTCTTAACTTTCCTTCCAAGGAGTAAGTGTCTTTTAATTTCATGGCTGCAATCACCATCTGCAGTGATTTTGGAGCCCCCCAAAATAAAGTCTGACACTGTTTCCACTGTTTCCCCATCTATTTCCCATGAAGTGATGGGACCAGATGCTATGATCTTCGTTTTCTGAATGCTGAGCTTTAAGCCAACTTTTTCACTCTCGTCTTTCACTTTCATCAAGTGGCTCTTTAGTTCCTCTTCAATTTCTGCCATTAGGATGCTGTCATCTGCATATCTGAAGTTATTGAGGTTTCTCCCGGCAATCTTGATTCCAGCTTGTGCTTTCTCCAGCCCAGCGTTTCTCATGATGTACTCTGCATATAAGTTAAATAAGCAGGGTTACAATATGCAGCCTTGACGTACTCCTTTTCCTATTTGGAACCAGTCTGTTGTTCCATGTCCACTTGTAACTGTTGCTTCCTGACCTGCATACAGGTTTCTCAAGAGGCAGGTCACCAACCATCTATTTATCTACTAACAGAGACCGCAAACTAATGTATGAGAAAACAGATGGCTTACCTACAGAGCATTTCAGCAGTGCCCTAACTCCTCTTGGGCGAACACAGTGAGGGCCAGGTATCATTTCTGCATGCAGAGGTTGCACTGTAGAATAGGAACCCTGAAATTAGGATAACTAGAATTTATAGGGCAGCTGGCACATCTGCCTTCCTCCTCTCCAGAGAGAGACTTTGGTCCAAAATATAAACAAATTTTCTCCAGGGAGGAGAAGAAAGTGTTTCTAGCTTTGGTGCAGCACTTTGGTATATAAACACATGGCCTCAGGGGAGATCTATATTTGGGGTTGCTGTTCAGCCATCCTTTTTTTCGAAAAGCTGGGACCATCCAGGAGCGTGAAGACGATAGTAGTTTCACAGGACTCTGGGCCAAGTGGTCAGACTGCTTTCACAGCAGCCCAGACCCACTGCAGGTCCCTTTCCTGCCCTGGATCCCACTCACACGTGGCAGTCTTCCATGGCATCCACTGCAAGTCAGAGTACTGTTCCTACCAATGCAGTGTTCTGCCGTGGACCCAAAGATACTTCTTTCTTAGCTTTCTACATACTAAAGTCCTTTTAGGTGTGATGTGCGTTTATTTGTAGGGGACATCCCGTCATGGCCTAGGCCATTGGGAGGATTACCAGTATGCTGCTGCTAAGTCGCTTCAGTCGTGTCCGACTCTGTGTGACCCCATAGACGGCAGCCCACCAGGCTCCCCCGTCCCTGGGGTTCTCCAGGCAAGAACACTGGAGTGGGTTGCCATTTCCTTCTCCAATGCATGAAAGTGAAAAGTGAAAGGGAAGTCGCTCAGTCATGTCTGACTCTTAGCGACCCCATGGACTGCAGCCAGTATAGTTGGCCCTGATTAATTCTTCATAGGGTTTATCTCCTAGTTTCCGGAGTTCCTGCATTTAACCAAAACCTCTAACATATTTGCACCATTTTGCTCAGCTGGTTCTATTAATGTGATGTTATCCATAGAGCATACTAATGTGGTATTCTGTAAATGTTCAGATGGTCCACAAGTCTTCTAAGTATGTTACCAAAGATGGCAGGAGAGCTAATGTAGCCCTGAAGTAAGACCATAAAAGTATACTGCTGTCTGTTCCAAATGACCACAACATTTTCTTAAACCTTCCTTTGTAATAGGAACAGAAATGAAAACATTTGTTTGATCAGTGGCCACGCACCATGTATCTGAGCCCATATCCACATCCTACACAGCAAACAGAATTTATATGTTTGATTAGAAACTAATTTGGGATATAGTAATATCCCCAATAATTTGCATTCTCTGAGAATTTAATTTCTGCCATTCTCTCTAAGATACATTACTGTTTTTGATTTGCTAACTTGGCCAGTGGGAGTAGGATGGGATGGTGACAGTTCAGATGTTTCCAGTGGCCTTTGCCACTACAGTACGATCTGCCAATCAGGAAAGAAACTGCCAACTGAAAAAAAATGGACAACCTAAAAGTTAAAAAATATATTTTATTTGGTGGATTTTCTGAGGACTTAAGCCTAGAAGACAGCTTCAAATTGTCTGAGGGACTGCTCCAAAGAGGTAAGAGGAATGAGGATTCATGGGAGCTTATGAAACATAAACCAGGTAGTCAGACTATCAAAAGATTACTGTTAAAGAAAGCCAGGAATCTAAAGTTAATGCATTTAGTGCTTTTCTGTGTAGGGGAAGATGCAATAGTCTGGGCTCACTGAAATCACTTCTTTGATATACACCGTAACTGTCTAGGGTCAACTTTCCTGTTTTTCTTCTCTTGGATCCCCTTAGGGTGCATAGTTGGGAGTGGCTGCTGGCTTGATGACTGCAACATCCTTTGTTTACTGATATGGCAAGAAACATTTTTCACCCACAGAACTTATTTTGTTGTTGTTGTCTCTTAATCGTGTCCAACTCCTTGTGACCCCATGAATTCCAGCACGCTAGGCTTCCCTGTCCTTCACTATCTCCCAGGTTTTGTTCAAATCCATGTCCATTGAGTCAGTGATGCCATCCAACCTTCTCATCCTCTGTCGTCCCCTCCTCCTGCCCTCAATCTTTCCCAGCATCGGGGTCTTTTCCGTTGAGTTGCTTCTTTGCATCAAGTGGCCAAAGTATTCAGCTTCAGTATTAGTCCTTCCAATGAATATTCAAGGTTGACTTCCTTTCGGATTGACTGGTTTGATCTCCTTGCAGTCCAAGGCACTCTCAAGAGTCTTCTCCAGAAGCACGGTTCAAAAGCATCAATTCTTCACTGCTAAGCCTTCTTAACGGTCCAACTCTCACATCTGTACATGACTGAATTCTAAAAACAACCAAGAATATCTATACCAATGGTACTATTTAGGACCAGGTACTGGAGAAATGACCATTGAGTGCTTCTGGGGACCCAGGAAACTCCCCGTGACCCAACCTGCAACAATATTGTACTTATTATAAGTTTCACATTCTTGAACATCAAGTTAGCTCAGGATCAGTGTCTAACTTTCTTGGAAATATTTCATACCCCCATCCTGTGAGTATGTGGTTACTTGAGTGAATGGCTGTAAATCTCTTTGAGGAAAGACTGGGAATCATTTTTCTACATGCTTGACCACTTGCATGGTTTTGTAGGGTCTTTCCTCCTGAAGAATTTAGTCAATATATTTCAGATCCGCAAAAGGCTCAGGTCAAGAAACTGGGCAAGAATTGGAAATATTTTGTAGGCAGATAGAAGCTCATTGACTTCACTGCAGCTTCTGATGGTTAAGTGCCATTTCCTAGCTTGTATTATTTTGAAATTCTGACATTCCTAATTCTGTTTTTTGAGCCCACTTGTAATAGAATCTCCTTCTGTTCTCCCTTACTTACAGACGAAAAGTCGTCATTAGGTGTCTTGATGCTCGTGGCACTCTCACTGGAGTAGCCTGCAACTACAACCGTCTAATTTTCATAGGTTACATACTGGAATTGGATTCTTTCTATTGGAAACAGATTGCAGTGGTTATCACTGATCAAAAATCTTTAGATATGAGCTACTGGCCCAGACCCTTTGCTTTATCTGTCTTAGACTGTAGAAAACATGCTAAAGAGTTACTTTATATGTGGCCTAGGAGGACCTCTAACTTTCAGTCACAGCCCTTCACTGGCCATGCTTTGTTGCAGCTTGATGCTACTTTTTGGTCTGGGGGCTAGGAAAGAATGCAGGGCTAGGTTCTTATGATTGGTTAGGAGTATGATCTAGAGGCTGCTGCATTGTCTTCAAGCAAGAGAAAACTGGGACCTTCTGATTCCCCCTGTAACAGGGAGGTGTGGAAACTTCCTGTAGATCCAGAGGGCTCAAGGGGATCTGAAGCTTAATTATTCTCTATCAACATGGCCTCACCTCATGTCTCAGAGTCTCACTACTTTTTAGCTGGAGCTTTGGCTTGATGGCATCACCAACTCAATGGACATGAGTTTGAGTAAACTCCGGGAGTTGGTGATGAATAGGGAGGCCTGGCATGCTGCAGTCCACGTAGACTTTTTGTTAAAAAGTCAGACATGACTGAGCGAATAAACTGAACTGAGTTAAGACTTCAGTATTCTTTAGATATGAGCTACTGGCCCAGACCCTTTGCTTTATCTGTCTTAGACTGTAGAAAACATGCTAAAGAGTTACTTTATATGTGGCCGAGGAGGACCTCTAACTTTCATATTTTGCTTTTAATTTGTGAAAGTACCCTTGACTTTTCAGTGTCTTTCTCCATATATCAGTTACACTTAGCAAGAGCAATCAGATTCCATTGTCCTTATAATTAGTGCTTCTACTGAACCTTCCAAAAGCCTGATGTGTTGAGCCAGCCCATGCAGTTCCCTTTTTTGGTGTTTCATCCATTTCATCTGGAGAAAATGTAATAATGATCAGTTGCATCAAACTTCATTCTATTTTGCTTGATACCTTTCTTTTCCATTAAAAATTCAAACTGAGTTGCAAGCCCCTACTTCAGTGTTGGGCACAACATAATTGTTTATTAAGTATGTAAATATTAGATTTCTTTTAGGGACTGTGTGATGATTTTTCACTAATTCCAATAATTTATTCCTTTTTAATATAGTGCAACTAGAACCGTCTAATTTTCATAGCTTACATACTGGAATTGGATTCTTTCTATTGGAAACAGATTGCAGTGGTTATCACTGATCAAAAATCTGCCTGATCAGGCCAGTGTGATGTGTTAGGGTCTGATCAGATGGCTCCAGGCCATAGCTTTTGCTCAAGCTTTTTGGAAGCAGACATTATTATTCTTGACAGAAGCCTCTCTGCATGTAGTGAAATAAGCTTCAGTTATGGTTCTAGATTAAAATTAGAATCAATTGTGTCAACATTAGTTACATCAACCATATTACTTACATGGAGAAGTCATCATCTTTATACACATATACACATACATTTCCTATATAAAATTTTAAAACTTAATTATAACTCACTATGGATACCAACAAAAGTCTGGTAATGTTGCCTTAACCTGTGGAACATAATAAATCAGTTTTCATAACCTCCTTTGTCTATACTCACAGAAACCTCTGCCTTTCCTTCCTAGTTCAAGGGAGAATAACATGCTCTCAAGGAGGGGGTGTCTATTGAGCTAGTTTTTGTCCTTGAGGGTGGAGAGGGTCCAAGAGGAGCAGGAGAAGGGGATGACAGAGGATGAGATGGTTGGTTGGCATCACCGACTCGGTGGACATGAGTTTGAGTAAGCTCCTGCAGTTGGTGATGGACAGGGAAGCCTGGCTTGCTGCAGACCATGGGGTTGCAAAGAGACATGACTGAGTGAGTGAACTGAACTGAGGGTGAAGGTCAAGATATTCAAGTGTAACTGATTTCCCTCTTCCAAAGAGAGAGAGGATGAGAAGGATGGAGCTTTGTGGAAAATTCCTGGTGTTTGCCTGGATGTCATTTGCCAGTGTGCAAAACAGCAAGGCTTTCATCTCCTCACAGACATCCATGCTTGGCTCTTGCCGCCTGTGTACTGCTGGTATCTGGCCCTGAATCTAACACACCACTGAATGTACAAAGGGATCTGGGTTTTTTTGTTTTTTTTTTTTTTTTTGTCATTTCTGTTCTTGCTTGAGCCCCACTGATGTTGCTCCAGCTAGGCAGTCAGCTGCTCAGACAATGAGAGCCTGTCTCTTCATCTTGCAATTTCCTGCTTCCCATTCTCCACTTCTATGATCCAACAAAAGGAATTCATTAAAGGAGTTAAGTGCTTGGTTATTATCAGAGGAGGGAAAGCAGATTGAGCTATTTTTGCCCACAGAGGTCTTGCACAACAGCCACTGAAGTCAGCTCTTTCCTCACTTACAATAATCATAAGGAATCAGCAACAGTTTCTACCGATCACTGCCTTATGCCAACATAGAATAGGCAGAAAAGTAACTGATTTGTGTTGCTAAAAAACAAGTACAAACTATGCAATTATTTAAAGAACTCATTTTCTTTTGTTCTTTGCTTATTTATGTGCCTCTTGTATCATCGCTGTATTTATTGATAAGTTCTGAATGTAAAGCAAGTAAGACTGATACATGATTATTAATTTTCCTGAAGAGCAAATAAAAAACCTTCTTTACTGACTCCAAAAGCAGTCAGTAACAGAGTAAAACTCTTTAAAAGTCAGAGTCTCTAATATCTTGTAAGGTATTTACAAAAAGAACTGCTAGCTTATTTCTAAAAAGAAATAATCCATTTAATTTTGATATATACATTATTATATAGAAAAGTTGTTATTTTATCATACCACTATTTTCCAATTTCTGTAAAATTTAATAGAGTTGAATGATTGCACTTCACATTCAAAAAGCAAAGAGAAAAAAATAAACATTAAGGTCTATTGAGCTGAGTCTTTTGGTTATTCAAATATGCCTGTGTGCGTGTCAAGTTGCTTCGATCACGTCCGACTCTTTGCGACCCGGTCTGACTCTTTGTGACCCCATGAACTGTAGCCCATCAGGCTCCTCTGTCCGTGGGAGTCTATAGGCAAGAATACTGGAGTGTGTTGCCATGCCCTCCTCCAGGGGATCTTCCTGACCCAGGGATCAAATCCACATCTCTTATGTATCTTGCATCGGCTGGCAGGTTCTTTACCACTAGCATCACCAAGGAAGCCGTGTGTGCTAAGTTGCTAAGTTGTGGCCAACCTTGTGACCCTATGGACTGTAGACTGCCAGGCTCCTCTGTCCATGGGATTTTCCAGGCAAGAATACTGGAGTGTGTTGCCATTTCCTTTTCCAGGGGATCTTCCAGACCCAGGGATTGAACCCATGTCCCTTACATCTCCTGCATTGGCAGGCGGCTTCTTTACCACTAGTACCACCTGGGAAGCCCTATTTAAGTATATGCTGATATTAAATAATTTGGATGTATTTTGTCACACTTCTCTGTTTTGCAAAGGAAGGCTGAGCACATGTTTTAGTTGTATCACCTAAATGGGAAATAACCTGCTCATAACTAGTGAAGAAATATTTTTAAATGTACAATCATCAACTTTGATAATCATTAAAATTTAACTAGGTCAGTGATCACTCTCTTTTTCTCTTTGGCTGTAGGAAATAGCTCTTTGGTTAGTATCTAGCTGGCAACCATTCTCCTTCTTTGGAAACTGCCCCTGATACAGAAGGAATGGGTGTCCACCAGTTCTGGCTGTGCTGTGTAACCTGCTTCATCTGCTGTGGTTGACTGGGTCAGAGGTGGATACCTCACCAGTGGCCGTTACATGATCCCAGGAATTTAGGAAGGTAAACTGAGAGAGACAGAGGTTGGGAGCTTCTGGTAGTTGAGTTTTATTAGTGGCAGTTCCCCAGAGCCCTGTGAACCCCAGCGGCGGGTACCTGCTCTGATATTTACCTGAGATCCAGTTATTCAGCTCTAGCTGAGCTTCTGTGAACTGTGCCAGTATCTTCCAAAGACTGTGTTTACCTGTTTAGATCCACTTGTCATCTGTTACTTGCAACCAAATGCAATTCAACTATATATTGTCCTTATCACACATATATATTTGTTTTCACATTGTAAGTGTTAATCCCATTTTACATTTCTCCTGCCTATTAACAAATGTATGATAAACATTTTTCTCTGAAAATCTGTACTCAAGTTAGAACATTTGCATTAACCATAATGAAACAAAATTTCAAGGATATATATTAGAAAATCTACCTTTAATATTGTAGTTCTCTGAATATTGTTGAAAAAAGTCCTTAATCTAAATATGCAGAAGGTAATCAGTCAAATTGATTAATTTTTTAAAATTCAGTTATTGTGTTTTTGGATAACTATGTTCCTAGAGAGCGTATTTCTAGTGCTCAGTACACCACCTTAATTTTTTGATAACTCAGTATTCTAATAACAGCTGTGTAAAGGGTAGTTGTTAAAGGACACAGTGTAATAAAAATTATCTCAGCATTTTAAGTAATATTACAGGTCTAACAGAGCTTTTTTTGGTAATACAGATTCTCTAAAAATATTTGTAACTCTTTTTAAAATGTGAAACTTCTTGCCACTTTACAAATAAGTAATATCAGCATCCAAAACAACCTTTTTGTAATATCAGAATGTCATTCCTTAATGAGGAATCAAATAAGTGATCCCCTATCTCATTTACTACACACACACAAAAGCCACTTGTCAAAAATTCAGCTTATTCTTGGCAGATAAAGTAGCAGCTATTTTTGTCTTTTGTTCCCTTGTGTGATTATCAGCATCTTTCAATTGTGAAACAAATCTTCCCAAATGCATATATTCGGTCTCATGCTCATCATGGATGCTCCATCAATATTATTGAGTGAAGATATACCTCTCTGGGAAGCTAATGAAGAACAGAGGCAGGGAAAGCCAAGATAGTGCACCTAGAGGAGAACCCAGAAGCTATGAAACAGTAGTGTGAACAGAGGGAATGAAAGAAAAATACCAGTTGTCAGCTTAAATGGAGACAGTGGAGATAATTGAGCAGCTGACAAAGTAGATAGGAAGGGAAAGGATGACCCACAGCATTATTTTCTTTCTTTAGGTCACAGCTGTGATTCTGGTGCAAATAAAATGTGTTTCTGATTCACTCATAAGGAACATCAATCCATATGGTCTCTGCAACAGGAGAAGCAGATACAAAGAATGAGGCTTAGGAAGTATGACAACTAGATTCACTGCTGCTGCTGCTGCTAAGTCGCTTCAGTTGTGTCCGATTCTGTGTGACCCCGTAGACAGCAGCCCACCAGGCTCCCCCGTCCCTGGGATTCTCCAGGCAAGAACACTGGAGTGGGTTGCCATTTCCTTCTCCAATGCATGAAAGTGAAAAGTGAAAGTGAAGTCGCTTAGTCGTGTCTGACTCTTAGAGACTCCATGGACTGCAGCCCACCAGGCTCCTCCATCCATGGGATTTTCCAGGCAAGAACACTGGAGTGGGTTGCCATTTCCTTCTCCAATGCATGAAAGTGAAAAGTGAAAGTGAAGTCGCTTAGTCGTGTCTGACTCTTAGAGACTCCGTGGACTGCAGCCCACCAGGCTCCTCCATCCATGGGATTCTTCAGGCAAGAACACTGGAGTGGGTTGCCATTTCCTTCTCCAATGCATGAAAGTGAAAAGTGAAAGTGAAGTCGCTTAGTCGTGTCTGACTCTTAGAGACTCCATGGACTGCAGCCCACCAGGCTCCTCCGCCCATGGGATTCTCCTATACTCGTTTAATTGTGGGAATGTTTGATTCTTTCTTTCTTTTTGGTTTTTATTAGTTTGTTTTGACATAGGTTTATAATGAATTCTATTTAAAATCCTGGTAATCATACAAAAAAAATGTTGTTCTTCGCTTTACTTTATACATTTTACAGAATTTCACCAGTGACTATAATTCCACGAGCTTTAGCCAAGACATTCTCTCTTTTTTTTCTTTTCTTCCCTGTCTTTTATGGTTCTTATGTTTTTGTTTGTTTTTTTCAATATACCTGCTGACTAGCTAGAGAGGAAGTAGTAAGGATCCTGGGGCAGCAAAGCCAGGCATTATATTTTTCAAAGATAATTTGCCCACATGATTAAAGAATATGTGAGGAATTATTCATCCAGTTGAGACCTACCAGTAAACTTACCCAGTTGTGCATAACTCTTGTTATTACTCACTAGAGAGTAGTGAAGCCCATATAACTGAGTAAAATTAGTTGATCTGAATTAAATTCTAACATCCTCACTTGGGTATCTATCACTGAATATTTGGTCAGGAAGTGAGCTCTTAAATCATCATTCCGCCAAATGTTTTCCTTAGAACAGTGGAGCTGGAAATGCTTCCACAAGAAGTTTCACTGAGTTTTGGAAACACTGCCTATAATGTTACACTCATAGAAATGAAAAAAAAATAAGATTGATGAATTGAAAATATTAGATAAAATGCTAAAAAAAATTTTTTTAATTTAATTTAATTTTTAAACCTGAAACACTGTATTAGTTTTGCCAAACATCAAAACGAATCCGCCTCAGGTATACATGTGCTCCCCATCCTGAACCCCCCTCCCTCCTCCCTCCCCACACCATCCCTCTGGGTCGTCCCAGTGCACCAGCCCCAAGCATCCAGTATCGTGCATCGAACCTGTACTGGCAACTCGTTTCATACATGATATTACACATGTTTCAATGCCATTCTCCCAAATCTTTCCACCTTCTCCCTCTCCAACAGAGTCCATAAGACTGTTCTATACATCAGTGTCTCTTTTGCTGTCTCGTACACAGGGTTATTGTTACCATCTTTCTAAATTCCATATATATGCGTTAGTATACTGTATTGGTGTTTTTCTTTCTGGCTTACTTCACTCTGTATAATAGGCTCCAGTTTCATCCACCTCATTAAAACTGATTCAAATGTATTCTTTTTAATGGCTGAGTAGTAATCCATTGTGTATATTTAATGACTCTGAAAAGTACTGCTGTAGAGAAGTTTGTCTATCACATTTTTTATGTCTATTTAACTCACTAGAAACTAGTCTTTCCTGGAATAAATTTGATGGAAATAAGATTTTAGTGAGTTTGAGATGTCTAATAATTATAGAGTATTATTCTTTAGTTTATTTAAACTATTCTGAGTCATACCCAGTTTAGAAATGGATGAAGGCTGTAAATGTTTTTAGCCAAAGAAAGATATATAGACATATGGACATTAAATTTTACATAATGTTCAAAATTTTTGCATATTATTTAAGGGTGATTGCTAAAAGTCACCGCTGGCACCATGTTAAGGAAATGTGAACCTTCTGCTTCACTCACAAATTAAGCTCCTCTTTGGGTACTTTTACCATGAAGAGGGCATGGCAACCCACTCCAGTGTTCCTGCCTGGAGAATCTCACGGACAGAGGAGCCTGGCGGACTATGGTCCATAGAGTCACAAGGAGTTGAACACGACTGAAAAGACTTTGCGCTCACACATGCACCATGAAGCATTCTTCATGGTATGTCTTCAAAACTTTTACTACTGACATTTACTCAGTGCGATATGTGCCTTTTGTCCTTGTCATGACCCTCTTAAATCACCTTCAAGAGGAAAGATATAGACATTATCAGAGAACCAAGAGCAAGGAAGTCAAGGTTGATATTTTTGTCCCCTTTTTATATATTCTGAAATACAGCATTTACAATATAAAACTTTAAATGCTTTCCTTTAGTGGATTAAGTTCAGAGATATAATTTCCTTACTCCATTTGTATTATGCATATTCAGAAGCATAATATTGAGAAGTTCAAGTCTGTAAAACATTCTGAGCTTTATTATAGTCTGAGTACAAAATGCATAATGTATTTGGTTAGTGTGAAGTCTATGCCAGATATATTTTTAATAATTTTTTCTATTATTTTCTTTTTTTCTCTATGTAAGTTAGGATTGTGTAAGTAAATAAGTAGATTTTTATTTGCAATTTAAGTTTCTTTGCTTATGTATATTTTTACTAAATCAAAAGCCTTTTTGGAATTTTCAAATCTCCAAAATACAAGAAGTTATTTCTTTTTAAAAAATATATTTAATTTTTTAATTGAAGGATAATTGCTTTACAGAATTTTGTTGTTTTCTGTTTCTGTCAAACATAAACAGGAAAAATTATTTCTTTATTAATAAACTTGAAAACTTTATTTCAGATGTTTTTCCTTTGGTTTATTTTGTCCTAAGTTTTTATGGGTCAAGGTTTTGTTTGCTTATTCGCTTTTTTTTTTCCTCCTCTTTTTATAGTATTCCTCATAGTAGAATAAGGAATTACTACATTTAATCCCAAATGTATATTTATTGGATTGTATATTTATTCAAATAATATTTTATATCGTTTTAATTCTATTACACCTTACTCCTAAAAACTTGACTTTTTCTTACAGCATTGAAGAGAAGAAATGAAGAAATACTATATGTAATAAAGAGTGATTTAGTTAGTGTTCATTTGATCTTTTTAATGAAGTATACTAAATACCATTATTTCTAATTTACATCTAATTTTCAGAGATACAAAGCTATTTCCTAGGGTCACATAACTAGAAAGTGGTTGAGCTGTAACTTTAAACTGACAGATTCTGATTTCAAAAGTCAGTATGTTTTTATTCAGGATTGGGAACATGTGTACACCCGTGGCAGATGCATATTGAGGTATGGCAAAACCAATACAATATTGTAAAGTAAAAAAATATATAATAATAATAATAATAAATTAATTAATTAAAAAAACATAAACTGATGGAATCTTTGACCATTAAAAAAAATAAAAATAATTTCAAAGAACCTGGCAAAACAAGTTTTTGGGTTGAGGTTGTTGAAATAAAAAAGAATTTGCCTTTAGAGAAGCATATTGCTATGGCTAAAAGCACAATAAATATTGAGTTAGTTGTACAATAGACAGATACCTTTCTTCTTTATGCTTTTGTGTCTCTTACCTTTGTTTTCCCTTGTTTTTTTCCCTGTTTTAGGATTTAGATCTGTGGCATGTCATATAGAAAAACACTCTCATAATTTTTAATGCATTACACATACACACACAATTTTATATTTTTTCTGAAGTATATCCATTCCCTAACCCCCAATGTGAAAGGCCTTAAGTAGCTGGCCTAGTTTGGAATCTTGTCTCTGGTTGTATTTGCTGAGTTCACACCTGCTGCTTCTCCATCTGCTACAAATTTAGATCAGTATAGGACCTTCTTGAAATATGTGGAAAATGTCAAACATACTCCCAAAAAAGCACTGTCTTTTTTTAAATCTGATTGTGTCCTGAGATGACTGAGGTTTTTCTTTCCCTAAAGATTCAGTTCAGTTCAGTCGCTCAGTCGTGTCCAACTCTTTGCAACACTATGGACTGCAGCATGCCAGACTTCCCTGTCCGTCACCAATTCCCAGAACTGGCTCACACTCATGTCCATCAAGTTGGTGATGCCGTCCAACCATATCATCCTCCGTTGTCCCCTTCTCCTCCTGCCTTCAGTCTTTATCAGGATCTTTTCCAATGAGTCAGTTCTTCGCATCAGGTGGCAAAAGTATCAGAGCTTCAGCATCAGTCCTTGCAATGAATATTCAGGATTGATTTCCTTTAGGATGGACTAGCTTGATCTCCTTGTTGTCCAAGAGACGCTTGACTCTTGTCCAACACCACAGTTCAAAAGCATCAATTCTTCAGTGCTCAGCTTTCTTTATGGTCCAACTCTCATATCCCTGCATGACTACTGGAAAAACCATAGCTTTGATTATATGGACCTTTGTCAGCAAAGTAATGTCTCTGCGTTTTAATATGCTGTCTAGGTTGGTCATAGCTTTTCTTCCAAGGAGCAAGTGTCTTTTAATTTCATGGCTGCAGTCACCATCAGCAGTGATTTTGGAGCCCAAGAAAATAAAGTCTGTCATTGTTTCCATTGTTTCCTCATCTATTTGCCATGAAGTTATGGGATCAGATTCCATGATCTTCATTTTTTGAATGTTGCGTTTTAACAGCTTTTCCACTCTCCTCTTCCACGTTCATCAAGAGGCTCTTTTTAGTTCCTTTTCGCTTTCTGCCATAAGGGTGTCATCTGCATATCTGAGGTTATTGATATTTCTCCTGGCAAACTTGATTCCAACTTGCGCTACATCCAGTCCAGCATTTCACATGATGTATTCTGCATATAAGTTAAATAAACAGGGTAACAATATATAGCCTTGAAGTACTCCTTTCCCAATTTGGAACCAGTCCATTGTTCCATGTCTAATTCTAACTGTTGCTTCTTGACCTACATAGAGATGTTTCTAAGGAGGCAGGTAAGATGGTCTGGTATTCCCATCTCTTTAAGAATTTTCCACAGTTTGTTGTGATCTGCACAGTCAAAGGGGCTTCCCTTGTGGCTCAGCTGGTAAAGAATCTGCCTGCAATGTGGGAGACCTGGGTTTGATCCCTGGGTTGAGAAGATCCCCTGGAGAGGGAAAAGGCTACCCACTCCAGTATTCTGGCCTGGAGAATTTCGTGGACTGTATAGGACATGGGGTCACAAACAGCTGGACACGACTGAGCAACTTTCACCCATCACTCACATAGTCAAAGGCTTTAGCATAGTCAATGAAGCAGACTAGATTTTTTCTGGAATTCTCTTGCTTTTTTTATGATCCAGTGGATGTTGACAATTTGATCTCTGGTTCCTCTGCCTTTGCTAAATCCAGCTTATACATCTGGAAGTTCTTGGTTCATGTACTGTTGAAGCCTAGCTTGGAGAATTTTGAGCATTGCTTTGCTAGTGTGTGAGATGAGTGTAATTGTGCAGTAGTTTGAGCATTCTTTGGCATTGCCTTTCTTTTGTATGGAATGAAAACTGACCATTTCCAGTCGTGAGGCCACTGCTGAGTTTTCCAAATTTGCTGGCATATTGAGTGCAGCACTTTCACAGCATCATCTTTTAGGATCTGAAATGGCTTGGCTGGAATTCCATCACCTCCGCTAGCTTTGTTCGTAATGATGCTTCCTAAGGCCCACTTGACTTCACACTCCAGGATGTCTGGCTCTATGGAGTGATCACACAATCGTGGTTATCTAGGTTAAGATCTTTTTTGTATAGTTCTTCTGTATTCTTACCTCTTCTTCTTAATAACTTATGCTTCTGTTGCATCCATACCATTTCTGTCCTTTATTGTGCCCATCTTTGCAACAAATGTTCCCTTGGTATCTCTAATTTTCTTGAAGAGATCTCTAATCTTTCTCATTCTATTATTTTCCTCTATTTCTTTGCATTGATCACTAGGAAGGCTTTCTTATCTCTCCTTGCTTGTCTTTGGAACCCTGCATTCAGATGGATATATCTTTCCTTTTCTCTTTTGCCTTTCACTTCTCTTTCTTTTGTCAGCTATTTGTAATGCCTCCTTAGACAAACATTCTGACTTTTTGCATTGCTTCTTCTTGGGGATGGTTTTGATCATTGCCTCTTGTACAATGCTACAAACCTCCGTCCATAGTTCTGCAAGTACTCTGTCGATCAAATCTAATCCCTTGAATCTATTTGTCACTTTCACTGTGTAATCTTAAGGGATTTGATTGAGATCGTATCTTAATGGTCTAGTGGTTTTCCCAACTTTCTTCACCTTAGGTTTGAATTTGGCAATGAGGAATTTATGATCTGAGCCACAATCAGTTCCTGATCTTTTTGCTAACTGTATAGAGCTTCTGTATCTTCAGCTGCAAAGAATATAATCAATATGATTTTGGTATTGGCCATCTGGTGGTATCCATGTGTAGAGTAGTCTCTTGTGTTTGGAAGAGGGTGTTTGCTATGACCAGTGCATTCTCTTAGCAAAACTCTGTTAGCCTTTGACCTAGTTCGTTTTGTACTCCAAGGCCAAACTTGCCTGTTACTCCAGGTATCCCTTGACTTCCTACTTTTGCATCTCAGTCCACTATGATGAAAAGGACATCTTTTTTTTTTTTTTTTTGGTATTAGTTCTGGAAGGTCTTGTAGGTCTTCATAGAGCCATTGAACTTCAGCTTCTTTGGCATCAGTGTTTGGGGCATAGAGTTGGATTACTGTGATATTGAATGGTTTGCCTTGGAAATGAACAGAGATGTTTCTGTCGTTTTTGAGACTGCAACCAAGTACTGCATTTTGGACTCTTTTGTTGATGATGAGGGCTAATTCTTCTAAGGGATTCTTGCCCACAGGAATAGACATAATGGTCATCTGAATTAAATTCTCCCATTCTGGTCCATTTTAGTTCACTCATTCATAAAATGTTGATGTTCACTCTTGCCATCTCCTGTGTGACCTCTTCCAATTTACCTTGATCATAGACCTAACATTCCAGGTTCATGTGCAATATTGTAATGTTGTTCTTGACAACATCAGGCTTTACTTCCATCACCAGTCACATACACAGTTGGGCATTATTTTCACTTTGGCTCAGCCTCTTCATTCTTTCTAGAGCTATTTCTTCACTCTTCTCCAGTAGTATGTTGGGCATATCCAGTAGCATATTCCCTAAAGATTAGCACTCCCTCCTTTGTTTTCAATGATTTAGAGTTTATTTCAAGGATGAAGTCAACTTGATTGTGGTTTAAAGAACACAGAATTATCATTTCAAAAATAAATGTCTCTTACTTGATGGTAAGCACTTAAAAGATGTTATCTATGCTATACTTACATTAATTATACACCTGAAGGGATTCCCTGGTGGCTCAGTGGTTAAGAATCAACAACCTGCAGTGCAGGAGTGGCAGAGGATGCAGGTTTGATCCCTGGGTCAGGAAGACCCCCTGAAGGAGGAAATGGCAACCCACTCCAGTATTCTTGCCTGGAGATTTCCACAGAATGAGGAGCTTGGTGGGTTATGGTCCATAGGTTTGCAAAGAGTCAGACATGACTGAAGCAACTGAGCACGCACACATACACCTGAATTGTATAAGTTTTAGTCATGAGTTTATTTTTAGCAATTGTACAAATGGGTTTCTTTCCATCTTACTCTTAATACATCCAGTGAAAGATACTTGATATTTAGAAATGACATCTAATAGATTGAGTTATTCATTCAAATATTTACTCTGAGCAAGTTTCTACCTGAAACTGTACTATGAAAGTTCAAGAACGTGTTCAGTAAGGAACTTTATTAAATTATATTTGTGTGGGTATATGGGTCATTCTTAAATACTAAGTTCCTATTTTTTGTGCTTAAAATTTAGACATTGAACTTTGTGTTTTATTTTCTTGGACACTTATATGTAAATTTATTATACTTAAATTACTTACTTAAGAATTATATATTCATTTCCCAACAAGCAATAAAGAAGTTATTAGGTTAAGAGTGGATATAATAGTTTGGAGAAAGAAGATAATGAATCCTAAGTCTGTTGTATATGAGAACTTTCAAGGATTGGAAGCATGATTATGCTTCTAGGGTATGTTGGATTTTACTATTAATAACTTTTATCCCTTCTAGAGACATATACTAGAATATTGCCATGAGTTCAGGTGAATTTTGCTTGGAATAGTTTTTGCAGCAATTAAGTGTTATTGGTTGAAAGTCTATTTTAATCTAGCCAAGATGAGAAGACCAAACAATCTTAGGTGTTTGCTTATTTATAAAATGAAGGCATTGGACAATTATAAAGTGATGTGCTGATGCTCAGAAAGTTCTAGGCTATCAGGCAGCTTTTTTCTGTTAGTTTACCCCTGGGAAGGGTTGACTGGGGAGGAAAGGTAGGATCACTCTTCTGTAAGAGCTGTGGACATGAATTTATTTTCTAGACTCTGATATACAGAACTGCTAAGGTTGTTTAGTCTTCCTACATTTGTGTTAGATCCTAAATCTTGACTTTGCCTCACACCTATTTTTTTTTCTTACCTTTTCACAATCTAGACTGTCTTGAATTATTCTTGCTTTGCTTGCGGGGGAAGTTCACTATAGCAATCCCACTCTCAGCTTCTGTCTGAACTTAACAGAATGAAAGCATCCACCAAAAAGAAAACTTAACTAGATAACCACAGGCAACATAAATTCAGTCAAGAATCCACCTAGGAAATTTGACCTTTTACAAATATGTGCTTTGAGGATTTTCCTAAAGCACAATGTCAATCAATCAGATTCTTGGAATTCATATGTTAGGAGGCTTTTTTTTTTTTCCTGAAAGAAAACAAAACAGTGAACTTCTACAAAGTGAATATTGTATCTCAGAGATTGTGAGGCCCAAATACATGAAAATATACCTTTTTTATATTTTTGTTTCACCTCTGCCCAAGATATGTATAAAATCACTTGGTTTAGAACAAAATTCTCAGCATAATCTTTCTTTAAAATTCTAAATTTCTCAAAGTGTCAAGATTACAGTAAAAACTTTATTATTTTGCTAAATGCCATGAGTTAAAGTAGACATTTTGGTCTACCCAAGGGATATAGTGATAAGGCATTTTAAGTGGTTTATTTTTATTCTCTTCAGTACTCACCTTTTTGGTCTGCAGCCTGACCTTGGTCTTGCCAACTCATAGGGGACTCCAGAATCTCAATGGGAACCCCTGGCTTTGATGGAAACCACGCTGCTGTGCTGTCAGGATTCCCTGATGCTGCCTGGATGAAGAGTACTGGTTCCTCTGTCCCTAGAGCCACATCTCACCCACATGCCCCTGGCCATTTCTTTCTGGACCGTTAGTGGGTTATCATTTTGAGGATTTTTTCCCCTATTACCTGTATATCTAAAGTTTTCCCCAGTATTTCCTTCTTCCCACAGATGAGTAAATTTCAGAATATTTTTTCTCCCAATATGTTCTTTACTACAAAGCATCCAAGCCTTCTCTAACTAAATGTTGTGAGGTACCTTCACAGTTTGTACCAATCACTCCATCAGGTCTTTTCCTTAAGGAAAAGAAATGCTTTTAATTCTATTGCTGGGTGGACAGCAATTGGGACTTCTTGTTAGAGCTTCTAGAAACCTAGAAGAAGCGGCAAATGAGAACATCCATCTCCATCTATTCTGGACATAATGTGGGCCTGCATTAAGGAGGAAGTCAGTGCGATTTGCCCAGTCACCCATCCTTAGGATGGTCTGGGACTTCTTTCTTTCTTAAGAAAGAACCTGATTATGCATGGGAGTTATGATTTAGAAGGGTTCCATTTGACTGTGTTATGTTTTTAAAAGAGCTGTTTGGTCATACGTTTCTACTAGACATAAAATAGAAGAAAAATGGTCCTTCTGCCTCTCTGCAAAATTATAACAATGAAAATAATCAGCAACAACAGCAATAACAGATTATCTTCTTCCTGAAGACATTGAAAATTAGACAGTCAGTGTTTCCTGTTCAGATTTTGGTTATTAAGAAACTTAGATTTCTAGGGTTTAAATGTATTGTCCCACACCATATTCTCAAGACATTTTTCTCCACTCTCTATGAATGAGGTCTCACATTTTAAAACATTTCAGATTTATTTTACAGTCCAGAGTAGTTTTTGGTTTGTTCATTATTACTGTAAATCAGGTCTGAATATTTCTTATGTAGATTGGATAAGAACAAAAAATGCATTCAGAAATCAGAAACATCATACAGATATTAAGTGGTAAAGATTAAAATGTGAACAACTTCATGCTGAATGCATTCCACACTTAAATATTTTAAGCTAGTGATGGGTATGTGTGGCAATAGGGATGGAGAGGTTTATCTGTAAAGAAATTGCTCTAAGAATTCAAGTCAATTACAGACTATCAATATGAATTATCATCTATAGGAAGGTGACTATTATGTGGAAATTATTGTTACTCCAAAAAGAATTACTTTGAGCAAGCTGTTCCTAGTGCATCCAGGAATTGTTGGCATGAAAACAATGACTAAAAGCTGTGTCTAATGGCCTGGAACTACATACGACAGTGACAAAACAGTGAGAGCAAAACTCCTTAATATTGATTTGCAGAGCTGTTCTTAAACATGACTGACATAGCTTTGAGTTGGACTAGAATCTTTTTCAGAATGATACCAATGTTCAACAATATTTCATCTCCAAACATTGCTCTCATGTTCAGAACTCAGTATCAGTTATTAACAATATATAATATACAAATGTTTTAAATCATGCTTTTATTTTTGGTTTAGAGGACATGAAGAAAATTGTGAAAAAGGTTTTTTGTCTTAGTTTTACCCTTTTGCTCACCATTCTCTGGCAGATGGCCTAGCTAAAAGCGTAGTACAGGTTGCTAGGCGAGCTCACAGCTGATTGCTGGGGAAGCATGCCAAGAAGGCGTGCCAGATTTCTCATCATTCAACATGGCAGTCCATTTTCAACAGCAGGAGTGTCCTGCAGAACTCCAAATGCTTAGCAGCTTCTCAAGACTTGCCTTGATCATTGCTATAAAGATCTGGGTGAGGCCTTATATGACAAATAATATGTGCTAGATGTTCATCTATCTGGATTTAGTCTTTGGTTATTTTTACCCCAAGAATTGATCACTGTCAAAAACTGTAGTATTGAATGATAATTTTCTGCCACTCTAACTTAGTTTCCAGAATAATCTGTTTCAGAGAGTTCATGTAGCACAGGATCCTGGCAAGCATCTTACCAGCTCACTTGCTTTTTTGGCAGTGATCCTAGGGACTCACTAAAGAGGAAACAATATTTTCCTTCATGACTATTGGCATTTCTGTTGCATTTTGTGTAATGCAAACAGTTTTGTGTAAAATGTTGCCTCCTTTGGGGTAAAAAATGAGAGTAGTATTGGGAAAGATAATGGGAAATGAATGAGATTTGTGAAATGAATGGAAATTCAAGTGCCTGTTTTTCTCCTTTCACCTTGTGGTTAGTACAAAATCTATTTTAGACTATATATATATGAAAAAGTGAAGTGAAACTTGCTCAGTCGTGTCCAACTCTTTGTGACCCCACGGACTATAAAGTCCATGGAATTCTCCGGCCAGAATACTGGAGTGGGTAGCTTTTGCCTTCTCTAGGGGATCTTCCCAACCAGAGATCAAACCCAGGTCTCCTGCATTGCAGGCAGATTCTTTACTGGCTGAGCCATAAGGGAAGCCCAAGAATACTGGAGTGGGTATCACTTCTCCAGCGGATCTTTTCTACCCAGGAATTGAACTGGGGTCTCCTACATTTCAGGTGGTTCTTTACCAACTGAGATATCAGGGAACCATATATATATATGGTTATATATATATATATATATGTTGTGTGTATATATATATATGTATGTATATGTATATATGTATATATATATGTATATGTATATACACACACACACACATACATATACTTGTCTTTTTTTTTCCTGTGACCAGAACCAAAATTACTGAATATATGATTATACATATACATATAAAAAACATATCAGTTGAATGGGAAGATGTATGACTTGATGAGTATAGCTGTGTCTAAAGATAGATGTGTTCCATGAATACAATGTTTCGATTTGGTACACATTTATCTCTTAGTAAGTTATGATTTCTCAACTTTCTTTGATGCTAAGTGATATTCTACAAATATCCATACTGGTTATTCAACCATTAAAATCCTCCCGTAACTCTTAGTAAATAGTCTCTGCTCAAGTCTCCAGAGTGGCTCTGTGTGTGCCCAGCCATGACTCTACCATCATCCTAATCTTGATCACTGTTTTATTTATTGAGATATAATTGACACATAGCATTACATTATTTTCAGGTGTACAGTATAAGGATAAATATTTGTATATGTTTTGAAATGATCATAATAAGTCTTAACATCCATTACCACCATATTTTTTGTTGTGATGAGAACTTACGTTTTAATACTCCTTTGGTTGTGTTGGGTCTTAGTTGCAACATACAGGATCTTCACTACAGTGTATAGACTCTTTAGTTATGGCACATGGGCTTGGTTGCTTTGCAGCATTTAGGATCTTAGTTCCCTGACTAGGGATCAAACCTGTGTCCTCTGTATTGCAAGGTGAATTTCGAACCACTGGACCACCAGGGAAGTCTCAACCTCTTGTCTTTTTGACAATAGCCATTCCAAGTGTGAGGTGATATCCTGGTGATTTTGATATACATTTCCCTGATGATTAGTGATGATTCACCTTTTCATAACCATGTTGGCCATCTTTATGTCTTCTTTGGAAAAGTGCCTGCTCAGATTTCCTGCTGATTTTTTATTTGAATTATTTGCTATTGAGCTCTGTGTGTCTTGCATATTTTGGACCATATTAACCTCTTAACAGATATATGATTTGCAAATGTTTTCTCCAGTTCAGTAGATTGCTTTTTCATTTAGTTGATGATTTCCTTTGCTTGCAGCTTTTTATTTTGATATGGTCCCACTTGTTTCTTTTTTTTTCTTGCTTTTATTCCTTTTATTATTTTCTTTCGAATCCAAAACATAATTGCCAAGACTGATGTCAAGACCTTACTGCTCATGCTTTTTATTCTAGGAATTTTATGGTTTCAGGTCTCACATTCAAGTCTTTCAACTATTTTGAGTTAGTTTTGGTGTACAGTGTGAGATAGTAGTCCAGTTTCATTCTTCTGCATGTGTCTGTCCAGTTTTTCCAACACCATTAATTGAAGAGACTGTCCTTTCACCATTGTATATTCCTGGCTTCTTTGTTGTAGATTAACTGACCTTATATGCAGAGATTTATTTTAGGGATCTCTATTCTATTTCATTGTGCTATTTTTATACCAGTACCATATTGTTCTGACTGCTATAATTTTACAGCCAGGGAGTATGGTGCCTCCAGCTTAGTTCTTTTTCAAGATTGTGTTGGCTATTATAACTTTTATATTAGGATGTACATTAGGAATATAGCTAAACATTTAAACTATTTCTTATTTACCTTTAAAAATATAGTGTCCCCTACCACCACCAGCACCACTCCACGACCACCACTTGTTCTACGACTACTGCGAGTAACATCACTGATTCATTGATCACTTATCACAGGTAAGTCATAGTCCTAAGCATTCTACTTATATTAACTCATGTAATCCACACAACACTGCTTTGAGGTACTATTACTGTCTTCTGTATTTTCACAGACAAGAAAACAGAAACGTCAAGAGCTTACGTAACTTGTGCAAAGTAACACAGGTAGTAAATAACATACCTGGGAGTTAAACCTGCACAGTCTAGTTTTCGAATCCAGGATCCTCACCACTACTGCTCCCAAGCTAATTAAGCAAGCACTCCTGATTATTTTCGGTAAAGAATTTTGTATTCTTTTCTAAATTGAACACATAGACTTGCCACTATATTTGTTTAGATTTGGCTTTACTGGAGCCCAGCTTTGCTTTGACATTTACAGATGGTCTAGCTTTCATTTCACTGCAAGACATAAAGCAACCTGGTATTTAGTTCACCTGCAAAAGGCAGTTAGGAAACCCTAGAGGAACCTAATTAAAATGCAGCACATTTCCAAGGCCCATATCTTGCTGTGTTGCCATAGAAACAGTGGGGATTTCTGGTCACTGACCTTTAAGGGAATCTGAGGATACATTTTCATAAGGTTCATAAGAAGAGCTACTCAAGAATATTAACTGTATTTGCAGGATCAACTTTCAAAATCCCTATGCAATCCTATCTGATTTTAGAAGTATATTCTATCAGCAAAACCTACTAGAGGCTCAAACTAGACTTTTTGAAGGAATGTTTTTTAACTGCTTCCAATATGCCATCTGTGCCACTGGCTTTAAAATAATCAAAGGCAGTAGAAAAGAAACATAAAAGAAAATCTTAGATAATTAAATGGGAGATATTGAGGCTAAAATAAAATTTAGAAATAGTTTTGGTGTTATAGCTATTCTATTGCATTTTGATTTTTGAAAGTTAGCTTACTCAAAGAATAAAATATAGCATTACCCTATCACAAAATACACTTAGAAAATCAAGGCTTATATAATTTGAAAATATGTTATTAATTCATATACTTTCATTTGTTCATTTATAAATTCATCCATTAATAAATATGTATAATTGAAAACATTTCACTTATACTTTATATATGTACTTTAGCCATTTGATAGAAGCTAAGTACCCATGATGCAATAGGAAGATGAAAAAGTCTGCCTTACTATAATCTACTGTTACTATGTTAATATTTTTCTCTTCTACTGAAAATAAATAACTTAGTTTTAATGACATGATATGCATAATTTAGTTATAAGGAAAGATTGATCAGGGTATTAGGAGCTAATTTTCCTAGAATTAGAAATAAATCTCCATATGTATGAGTATCACTTATTTTAGACATAGACACCTGAAGAAGACTAGAAATATAGTAATAATTATATGTAGAAAAGCAAGGCTACTGCCCCATTCTCTGGACTTCAGTGAGATACTGACATACTTGTGTATCCTCACTCTGAGAAATGGTGTGGCATTGGCCCCATATTGATTGGACTTCTGCTTTGGCCATTTCCCAGCTCTGTGGCTATGAGAACGTTACTTAGCCTGCAGGTACTCCTGTTTGCTCATATAGCGAGCACAGGAATGGAACTTAGAGCTGTTTTGAGAATAAATCAAGTTACTATTGATCAATCACATCTATATTTGATATATAGTAATTAAACAAAGTATCTCCAATTCAAATTCCAGGGACAGAGCAAACAGGGAAGTACCAGCCCGGTTGTACTCTTTCCCAAGACAGAACACAGTAGGATGAATTCATGCCAGATAAAAAGACATGCAGTAGACAAGGAGTCTGTCAAGTTTTCAGTTCGAATTTTTCTTCCTCAATATGGATGTGGGAAGCACTATGATTGTCCCTGAAGTGTGTGTGTGTGTGTCTGCGTATGCGTGCCATGAGTGCTGATCCAATAGTTACCCACTGGATGAGCCAGGATAGGGAATATTAGTATCTCATGCTGGTGGGGAGCTTTTGAAAAAGATCTGACTTGGAATGTTCAAACCACATATTCGATTGTTGTACTGCCAACTGTGGCCAAAGCCCATCCTGACCTGTTTTGCTAAAGTGCATGGAGCATATGAGGCTAAATAACTCAGATTTGGGGGCATGAGTTCTGCAAAATAAACCTGAGAGCAAGCTAACCATCAGGCCACTCGTCAGGTAGTTGTCTCAGCAGTGGCTATGAGACCAGATTCCTGACAAGGCTTATGTGCCTTGCACTACTTTTTAAGTGCTTTGTTCAAAATAACCACTACTGGTGTATGTCTTCCCATGGTATTTTCTAGGCACATATTAGTGCTAGAATAGAAGGCTTCTTGTACAAAAAGATCTCATTTGCCATGTGGTTTCTTCATTAATGTATCTAATAAAACAAGAGTTACCACTTTTTTCCAGTTTGACTACAGCAGTTTAACATTCTCTATAGTCTGTTTCCAGTTATGCAAAAAGGAAAGTTTATGTAGTGATCAGGCTTATAATCATTATATTCATCCTAACTTGCTTCCTTGCCAATGCCTAATATACATCAAATTACTCATGATTGCATATAAGCTGCCTAGCACTTCTAGAATAGTTTCTTAAAATTATATTTTCTACTGGTGACTTTTTAAAGGGACTATGCTATTTTTCTCCTGAATAATTAAAAAGATAAATCAAAAGATTGATTTGTATAGGTCTTTTGACATGCAAATTTATTGTCAGTACTCATGTGGCGTTAACAGATCTTCCCTAATTAAAAAAAAAAAGGAAATAAACTTTTTTAGAGATATATCCTGGAATTCATATGTTTAGCAGAATTCAAAGGCATCCAGGAAATTTTCATAAATCTAGAGATCTTAAGGCAATTCTTTGGTAGTTCCCAGAGATGTTTAAAAGGTATTTCCTAGAAGGAAAAACATTTCTTTTTTAAAAAAGAAGAGGGATGGAATGGGGAGGGAGGAGGGAGGAGGGTTCAAGATGGGGAACACATGTATAGCTGTGGCGGATTCATTTTGATATTTGGCAAAACTAATACAGTTATGTAAAGTTTAAAAATAAAATAAAATTTAAAAAAAAAAAAAAAAGAAAATGCTAGGTTAAAGTTAAGTTCTCTCAGAGCCTTTAATGTGCTAATATGCCTTATGAATACCCAAAGAGGACATCATCAAAATTATCTTATACTTCACTATTCTATAGAACTCAGTTTTTGTTTTTATTTATTTATTGAAGTATATAGTTGATTTACAATGTGTTGGTTTCTGCTGTACAGCAAAGTGATTCAGGTGTGTGTGTGTGTATTCTTTTCCATTATGGTTTATCCTGGGACACTGAATATAGTTCCCTGTGCTATACAGTAGGATATTGTTTATCCATTCTATAAATACTAGTTTGTATCTGATAACCCCAGACTCCCGATCCTACCCTCCCCCTGGCAACCGTAAGACTGTTCTCTACATATGAGCACGTTAGTCTGTTTCATAGATAACAGTAGTTTCCTTTGTGTCATATTTTAGATTCCACATATAGCTGATATCATACCGCATTTGTCTTTCTCTGACTTACTTCACTTAGTATGATAATCTCTAGGTCCATCTATGTTGTTGCAAATGGCATTATTTCATTCTTTTTTTTGGCTGAGTAGTATTTCATTATGCATATGTGCCACATCTTCATCCCTCGTCAATGAACATTTAGGCTGTTTCCGTGTTTTGGCTATTGTGAACGGTTGCTATGAATATAGGGGTGTATGTATCTTTTAGAATTATAGTTTGGTCTGGATATATGTCCAGGAGTGCAATTGCTGGCTTATATGATAATTCTATTTTTGTTTTTCTGAAGAATCTCCATATTGTTTTCCATAGTGGCTGCACCAGCTTACATCCCCACCAACAGTGTAGGAGGGGAACACACTTTTTTAGTATAGCCTCTTAAGGTACTAGTGCATATCAAAACAAACGTTGGACAGTGTTGCTTCAGGAAATTTCCTCAGTAAAGGGTTAATATTTCACCTCTTCTTGTTTAAACACCTCTAAAATTCCTCCTCCTTCACGTGACTGTTAAGAACTTTTAGTTGTGTTACTTCTCGTTTCATGTTGTTTATAAGCATGGTTTTATCATTAAAGTGAGAGGGGATAAAATTTTTGTAATGAGATACATTTTAATTTTCACCATTTATATACAAACACAAGTTAATAAAACATACCACAAAACAGTAAAATTTTATAGTTACTATTTATAGGTGCATAGTTTCATGCTCACATATTTAAGTATTATATATATTAACAAATTTCACAATACATCATCATTCTTTAGAATCATTAAAAGACACCATAAAATCTTATAATCTATGATAGTAAATCACTCACAATTTTTCAACAGCAACAAAAAAATAGTGAAGATTTAGAAATAAGTGGTAGTCACTTAGGTGTTTTTAATTTGTTTTAACATTTTATATTTGAAGCCACAATATCCACAGCACACAAAGACCCTGCTACCATTTATTCAGTGAGAGGGAAGCACCGAAATGCTGAGTTGGTGGGGCAGGTACAGATAATCCAATCACTGCTGATGGAAGACTTCAAAACACACTGTGAAAACTTTGAGAAAAATGTCATGACTGGGCATGTTGGAACTGAGCACTTGTACAGGGTGGAACATCTGTCAGCAGGTCTCAGGAAATTGGGAGCAAAGATTTCTCTTAGGCTTCGGGTTCATAGTCCTGATACCCTTCCTAGTATAAGGAAAATCAGAAAGGCAACATGAAGTTTAGTATAAGTGACCAGTAACCAAGGGCTTCAGGGAAAATGGAATAGGACATGGCTTGCCATTTTGAAAAAAGGATATAGTCCTACAGTTGTAGAACTATTCTCCTACATCCAGTACAATTTTCTTTTTAATAGTTTCATCTGCCTGTCAGATACAAAAGTGAATTAATTAGGGTGGTAGTCAGATATCTGAATTCTACTTCCAGATGTGCTATTTAACAATCTGTGACCTGCTCCTGTAGGACAAAGTAGCTAGTCTATCTTATCTGACTCTCATTTTCTTCAATTAAAGTGTGAGAACCAAATCAGGTAATTTTTTAGAAAGAAATTAAGACACTTAAAGACAAGTCACATTTTCCCTCCTTTTACTTTCCCAATTGAAAATTTCATCTGCAGCTTTAATTATTCCTATTTCAAAGCTCCTCCTTTCCCCTCCAATATTTGAATTACACGTACAATAAAAATACTAATGGTCTTAACCAAAGAGGCCAAATTAGTCCTCCTAAAGAACAACTCTAATAATATCAGAATCCTGCTTAAAAACAAACATGTTTTCAATACTCAAGCTGCTTTCTGAATAAAGTACTAACTTAAGTGGCTAGGTTCTTCTAGTAGTTCACAAGTCATCTTGGACCAATCTCTGCAGCCTTCATCTGTCACTATTCTCAGAGCTTGAATCACATTTAATTACTCACTGTGCCTCAGACATATCCACCTGGATTCCACGGCATGTGTGCCTTGGAGATTTTCTTGTGCTAGAATGTCCTTCCTTCATTTTGACCTGTCACATCTCCCACCCCTTCCCACCCACCTCTTCTATAAAACTTACCCTGATTGAGCTAAAAAAAAAAAAAATCTTGTAAAATACTAACTTTGTGCATGGTGTATATTTTTGCCCCTGTGATACCTCGTGCATAAAAGGCAGTGATGTTTGTCAAGGGTACCATGATAAATAAATGAAGGGATAAATTTGTATTTTTTTTA